>NC_080095.1:45201162-45505585 GCF_950005125.1 Chionomys nivalis | reverse complement strand
TGGCCTTGGTCCTATGCCAACGTAGAAAAAACAAATACTGACTTCAGACACTGTGGCTGACTGTGAGACTAGGAACTCTTCTAAGTCCAAAGCCCCAAGGCATTCGCTTCTGGAGCACCCTGGGGTGCTGCACGAGTTACCTGGGTCCTGTAGAGTGTTTGGAGTAATCGTTTAGCTGATTCAAGGCTCTGGCAGTGTGTCCAGCCCAGGAGCACGAGCAAGTGGCTGAGAGGCCGGAATTCTCGATCAAGCAGGCACCCAAGGCTTGGGAAGTCTTCCTCTTTCAACAGGGTCAGTGCTGTTACCTGTAAGCCAAAGGTTACCTGCTTACCTGAACTGGAAAGAATTAGTTCCAGTTTCACTAGGGTAGCCAGTTACATAAAAATACAGTTCACAAGAGTACATTCTAAGCATTTTGAAGTGAGGGACTGACTTCTCTTGTAACCCCATCTCTTAGCATAGCACATAGCCTACAAGTTGAGATTCACAAATATCTGTTGAAGTAAATTAGGTTTGGCTGCAATTTAGAAGGCAAGAGTTAGAGTAATTAAATTTCCCTGCCAGCTAGGCCTTGAATTGCTGCCGTGGCCTTTGCTGTCTACATCCCCCAGAAAGCTGACCCACAGCCAACATCTTGCTTCCTACCAAAGGTTCAACTTAAAGTGGCTACAGCATCAACTAGGAATGGAACTGGTTCTCAGAGGCCCCTCTCCCAAGGGATGTCGGGATGGCAACCAGATGACTTACCACTGATTAGACTACAGGAGTTGGATATGTGAGTGAGAGAGAAACAGAGAAAACCCAAATAGCCCTGGGAGAGTTCTGGGTTCTTCTATGGAGCACAGGAATGGAGCTTGACTCACCAGGATCTGCTCCAGGAAGTGTTTGTTGTTGCTCAGGCAGTAGAAAAAGGCCATTTTCCAGGCGTGGGCTGGGTCGGGGGTGGAGAACAGGGCCAGCATTGCCCGCTCAGGATCCGGATGATCTGGGGACATTGAACATCACACCGGCAGGGTTACTAATGAACAGCTCCTTTTTCTCACGCAACAGTCCACACTGAAAACCAGCCAGTCCGAGACTAGGCACTTGTATTTATTTACTTAAAATGTATCGTCATTATTGTTATATTGTATGTGCATGCATGTGCATATTATAGAGGTCAGAGAACAATGTTGGGGAGTCCATTCTCTCCTCCCACTATTATGTGGGTTCTGGGGATCAAACTCAAATCACTGGGCCAGTGTGGTAAGTAAAAGCACCTTTAGCCACTGAGCCATCTTCCTAGACCAAGAGTAGACTCTTACAAAAGTTAAACTCTACTGTTTACACTTTATCTGAAAGATGTTTCAATCTTCTCAGTAGTTTCTGCAAAGGTCTTTTCTGCTCCTGCTATTTCCTTAAGCTATGCTTTAAATAAACAACAAGAAAATGCTCTGTGGTTTTGCTTAGCCTCTCTTGTGTTGGACAACAAGCAGGTACAATACTAGTTCAGAACTTCAGAGGGGACATCAGAATGACTAAAGTACTAAATTACTACAGGAGAAACAGCAAAAGACACACACCTTTTCCTGGAAGTGTGGCCTTTGGTGTCCTTTCTGTCACCTTTTCTGCATAGGTTTGGCCGTAGAGGGACAGTAGGCCCCGTCCAGCCTTGTGTAACAGGCAACCAAGCAGCCGCTCCTCCCGCAGGGGACTGCCCTCAGTCATGCAGGTCTCTAACAGTTCCTCACAGAGGACCCGCCATTCACTTTCTGGTGGCTCGCCAGTGCAACATAGAGCCTGAAGGGCTCCACAGACAGCGTCGGGCAGACCAGGGGGCTGAGGGGCAGGGTCCCGAAGGGTCTGAAGTGCCTTTCGAATGCGATCCAGCAGTGTCTTCTGCAGAGGGCTGTGACAGAGGCTGGTGCTGTGGTGATCTACAAGCAGGAGCTCCAACAGGGCCTGGGCTAGCTGGGGGGCTTGCTTCAGAACATCCCAGAGCGCGGAGACAGCTTCAGGGCTGAGCTGAGGGGTCCCGCTCTCCCACCTCTGGCTTCTGTCAGGTATGCTGTCTACTGGACTTTGTGCTAAGGTTTCAAACAGCTCCTAGGTGGAGAATGAAGACAGGGAGTGCAGTGATCACCAAGACGGCGATGACCTATGTGCCTTGATGGCTCAGCAGCTGTAGCAAACATTTCTATAGATGTCTGTATAGCTTGTCACTATTCAAAGAAGAACTAAATCAACCATGATGACAATCTCCAGAAGCAGACACCATAGTCATTCCTGTCTTACTGAGGAGACTGAGGTTAGAAGTGATTAGCTCAGCTACCCAAGCCCCACCCCCCACTCTCCTCAACGTTTGTTAGTGACCTAATTAAGACTATACTTTTATAGACCAGGTGGGTAAGGCATTATGCACATCTTATATACAATTCAATCTAATCTTTGAAGGAACATTACATATCAGCTTTTAACTACTGATCTGAATTCTTTACAAGTTTTAAGGCATAATCTATTTTTTATCCTCCCATAAAACCCTTCTGCTGTGGTTTGACTGTGTACCTTAAAAGTTCATTGTGTCAGGAGGCAGATATGTGGCACATACCTGGAAACCCAGGAAGCTGAGACTTTGTGGCCAGCCTGGGCTATATGCTGAGACACTGTCTCAAATGAACCACAGCAAAGTAGTTCATGTGTTAGAAACTTAATCCCCAATTTCATGTGTTAATATTTGGAGACTGAGCATTTGGGAGAGTTAAGATTAGATGAAATCTAATCTCAAGGCTGATCCCCATGGTATCAGCAACTTTGTAAGAAGAGAGACCCCTGAACTAGCACACCTGTCCCCTCTCACTTCACGATGACCTCTGTCATGTTACGGTGCAGGAAGAAGGCTCTTCCAGATGCCGAGCAGACACCAGTGTTGTGCTGTTCTTCAGTATTCCAAACCATGAACTAAACAAATCTGCTTTATAAATTACCCAGCCTGTGGTATTTGGTTACAGCAACAGACATCAGGCACTTGCTTAATGCTTTTAATTCACACACCTTTGAACAGTTAAATACCATATGGTTTATTAAAAATGTCTCCTGTGTATTAGCATGATTAGGTATTGAGTCTGCCTCTTCAGCTAGCCTGTTAGAAGCATGACTCTCTATAGACTGCTTATATAGGCAGATTGAAGGAGAAAGGGGTACAGGGATGTGCATTGTTTTCTACATCTGTAGATGTTGTTCAGGGATGGCTCTTTATTCATGAGTCCTTGAACTAATACAAGTCAGTTCTCAAGTAAGTCCTACCATAAATATATCTTATCTGATAGCAGGGCCTTAAGAAAACAAATATGGCCGGGTAGTAGTGGCCCACGCCTTTAATCCCAGCACTTGGGAGGCCGAGGCAGGTGGATCTCCATGAGTTCAAGACCAGCCTGGTGTACAGAGTAAGTCCCAGGACAGCCAAAACTGTGATAATGGGCTGGGGTGTGGATCAAGGACAGAGTGATTGTCTAGAATGTTACAAGACCCTGGGTTTGATGCTAACAAAATTTAAAATAAATAAATGAGGTATTGAGTCTTAATAAGTAGCAACTGATGTTTATATATTATAATATATAATATGTAATATATTTCTATATAGATATAGTTATATGTATCTATAGGAAAAAAATCTAGTAATTGATAGATGATATAAAAATAGTATCTATATCAATCTATCGCTATCTATCTATAGATATGGATAACTATATCTATATATTATCTATCTATTGATTGCTAACTTTTTGGGGGGTGGCAATTGAGACAGGTTTTTACTATGTAGCTCATGCTGGCCTTAAATTCTTTTTTTTTTTTTTTTTTTTTTTTGGTTTTTCGAGACAGGGTTTCTCTGTGGCTTTGGAGCCTGTCCTGGAACGAGCTCTTGTAGACCAGGCTGGTCTCGAACTCACAGAGATTCACCTGCCTCTGCCTCCCGAGTGCTGGGATTAAAGGTGTGCGCCACCACCGCCCGGCTTGGCCTTAAATTCTTGACTATTGGCCTATGCAATCATGCTTACCCAGACAAAGAGAACATTTAGTTGGACTCTGCCTTTAGAAGGTTGGTACAATGATTAGCTATAAAACATTAGTGTATCTGTTATAGAAAACAAGTCTATCAAATATTCCTTTCTTCCTTCAAATTCTCTATCGTCTACTCGTCAACAGTTCAAATATCTTAAATTAAACCCAAGTAATGAGTTCCTTCTAGGTGAAATGCAAAGAACAATCGATCGCCTGCTGCGATCAGTTCTGCGGGGCAATCTGCTTCCAGAATTCCAAAATCAGGTACATTATACTCATTCTAAACTATTGCTCTCTCTGAAAACAAAGAACAGTCAACATCTTAGAGACCTGTCTCCCTGATGGTCCTGAAAATCAAACTTGTTGAGTGACAGCAGATGGCCCTCAGTCCTTCCTACCTGGAGGATGTTCTCTGGAATGCCACCTTGGAGGTCTTCTGACAAAAAAAGAAACTCAAGTTTTCTCCGGAAAACAGCAGAAAGTAATTTCTAGAGAAATAATACACAATTGTAGAGGTCGGCATATGCTTTGCTTGACAAATACAATTTCTCTTTAGTTATTCTTATTTCTGCTATTTCTCTAAGATAAGGTACTTTTAACCATTACACTCCTGGATGCATTTTTGAAAAATATTTATTTTTATTTGAATGTATATGGATGATTTTTGTATGTCTGTGCACCATGTGCAAGTAAGTCTGTTGCCTGCAGAGGGCAGCAGAGGACATCAGAGTCCCTGAGACTGCAGTTACAGACAATTGTGAAGTGCCATATGGTTGCTGGGAATTGAACCTGGGTCCTCTGGAATAGCAGTCAGTGCTCTTAACCTCCGAGCCATCATTCCAGTCCCTCTGGATATGGTTTTAGATGTACTCCTTTGGAAATCAAATTGGCTAAACTTTAACATTCTTTAAATTAATACACAGGGGCTTGGGAATATTGCTCAGGCGGAAAAGTGCTTGCCCCACAAGCATGAGGACCTGAGTTCAGATCCCTAATACCCACATTAAAAAAAAAAGGGTTAGGTGTAGTGGTCTATACCATGAATCCCAACACCTGCCTTTAGTCCCAGCACTTGGGAGGTAGAGGCAGGCAGACTTTTGTGAGTATGAGGCCAGTATGGTCTACATAGTGATTTCCCAGTCAGGCAGAGCTACACAGTGAGACCCTGTCTCAAAGCAAAACAAAATAAAGCAAAAAACAAACAAAACCCCCAAATCTGGACTGGAGAAATAGCTCAGTTGTTAAGGTACACAGACATACATACAGACAAAACATAACAATAATTAAAAACACAATAAAAAAAACAGACAACAATAATAAATATCTAGGGTTGAATATGTTCTAGGGTTGAATGCATATAATCCCAGTACAAGAGGATCCTGGGAGCTTTCCGACCAGAAAATATAGCCAAATTAATGAGTGTCATGTTCATTGAGAAACTTTGTATGTGAAAAAAAAAAAATCCAAAACACCAAAAACTCAAACACCAAAGAGAAAGGCAGGAAGACACCTAACTGATGTTGATTTTAAACGGCCTAGCACATATTCATACAAACGTGCACACACACAGACAACTAAAGCCTACACTGATTAACCTCAAACTCCAAGCGTGTTCATTTCGTGCTCTTTCCTTTTCTCCTTGTCTGTTCTGAGACACAGTCTTGCTATGTAGCCCAGGCTGGTCCTGCACTCAGGGTCCCCTTGCCCCTGTTTCCCTCCTGCTGGGATGAAACAGATACCATGTCTGACTCCCTCTTCTTGAAAAAAAATCACTCAAGCTTTTCACCAATAATTTTTATTGCTGTGTGTAAAACAGCTACAGGAAACTCTTGGAGGGCCGGGCGGTGGTGGCACACGCCTTTAATCCCAGCACTCGGGAGGCAGAGGCAGGTGGATCTCTGTGAGTTCGAGACCAGCCTGGTCTACAAGAGCTAGTTCCAGGACAGGCTCCAAAACCACAGAGAAACCCTGTCTCGAAAAACCAAAAAAAAAAAAAAAAAAAAAAAAAAAAAAAAAAAGGAAACTCTTGGAGGGCACACCCTCATAATCCTTTTAACCCAACCATGCTTTTGGTAGTCACTATCCTTTGTATACCAGTTGTTAAAAAAAACAACAACAACAACAAAAAAACAAAGGTATGCACGCCTGGCACAGGGTGTTGTATTTCACTTCCAAATTAAAGAAAACCCGTAGCATTTAATTTTTTTTTTTTTTTTTTTTTACAGTGTTTCTCTGTGTAACAGCTCTGGAAGTCCTGGAACTCACTTTGTAGACCAGGCTGACCTCGAACTCACAGAGATCCACCTGCCTCTGCCTCCCAAGTGCTGGGTTAAAGGCGTGCGCCACTGAAATGACACTGAAGACTCACTGGCCACATAATTTTGACTAGTGGCATCGTGCACTGCATAGAGATATGCTTCCATTTAATAGCCAGGCCTGTGCATTATGGACATGAGGGTTATTGCGAGCTTTCCTCTGAAAGTAGCTGCTTATCAGCAAACATCTCTGTAGCTAACCCTTTAGACACATGCTTACACATGTAGACCTAAACCACTGCAAGATAAACAGCAGAAGATAAAAGTGAATAAAGGATACAAACACAGCACCACTGCTTCGCCTCGTAATTAAACGGCAGCTCTTGGCAGGCAGCGGGAGCCTGCAGCAGTAAATAGCTGTGTTTCCGAGCACCAAGGCAGAAGTGGCTCTGTAGCACTCCAAAGTGCACCTGAAGTCCTGGTCCTTAAAAAACAGTTTATAGTTCTCCAAACAACAAAACTACAACCGTTTGACGCAGTGGATCACCGGAGCTTTAAGGACTGCATGAAGTTTGGTATTGGCCAAAACAAGAGCAATTCCCCATCTAGGCCGAGGAGCCAGGGAAGTGAAATCCACCACCTGACGTTGTTAAGCAACCCTCCAGAGAATAAGCAGTCAATGAGGTCACAAGTCAGCAAGCAGACCTCTTCTCCACAAGGGGAAAGGTCAGTTAGTTCAACAGACTTGGTGTTTGTAATAGGGAGATCTTTATTCAGTAACAAAGCCCCTCTGTCCCCCTCCCTTCCAAGATGCTAGGGAATCGTCTTTCTTTTCTACTTTACCTCATTTTTGTTGTCTCTTTCTCTCTTTAGCACTGATTCTTATTTTTCCTAGGTTTCATGATTTTACAATTTTGCTTCTTTTACTTGCTCTTTCTGCTAGTCTTCCTACAAGTTCTCTTTGCTAGACAACCCTCTAAGTCTGCCTAAAAGATACATTTAAGCCTGGTGTTGCTGGCACACACCTTTGATCCCAGCACTAGGGAGACAGAGGTAGGTGGATCTTTGGGTGATCGAGGTCAGTCTGGTCTACAGAGTAAGCTCCAGGACAGCTAGGGCTATACAGAGAAATCCTGTCTTGAAACACAGTAACAAAAAAAGACATCTTTAGGCCAGGATTTTTTGGCACAGTCATGGGAAGGACAAAAATGCAAAAATTGGAACTAAACAAAAAATTAATTCTGATGAGTGAAAGCAATAAATGTAAGAAAAAATGATAGATATTTTAAAACTGAATTTTTTTACTTTGAAGTTCACGTAGGCTAATATAATGTTGATGTGGAAAATGAACGAGGGTTGAGGTGGTCAGATCTCTGGCTTTGCTGGAGTCATTTCTCTTGAGTCAAGTGTGTGTGTGCTTTATGTGTGTGCATGTGAGACAGAGTCTCATTATGCTGCCTAGGCCAGCACTGAACTCTTGGACTCAAATAATCTTCATGTGTCAGCTTCTTGAGAAGCTGGGATTACAGCCTTTACCACCACACCCCACCCATCTTGGCATAGTCACTGAACTCTACAAAGTTCTCTTCAAGAGCAAGACTTCTAGACATATTTAACAAACTAGTATTATTCCTAATGATATTATATGTTAAGGTACCAGGGTAAATTAACAAGCAAATCATTTCCACAGTCAACCCTGAGAAAGACTACAACCAACCACAAAAAAAAAAAAAAAAAAAAAAAAAAAAAAAAAAAAAAAGGGAAGTAGCTGACGGATGGAAAATCTCCTAACTTCTAAGTTCTTCTCAGTCCTGGTCTCAGGGGGAAAAATTAAATGTAAGCCCACGTACTTTTTCTTGGGTCACCCATTTTTCCAGTATGAGAAGCCAGAGCCAGGCTAATCTTTGAGGATTGATATCTGGCCCGCATCTGAAAAAGAAAAGAAAGATTTAGCAAAACAGGAGTTTCAACTGACCCTTTCTCTTTTGTGATTCGAGCTTTATATATCAGTTTTCAGTTCAGTTCACTTTAAATCTGAATAAGCAAGTCCTAATGAGAAATTCTCAATTGCGAGTAACAGTTGAACCAAACAGAACCAGGTAACTTTCAGCTTCCACTGACGCCTGTACTACCTTATCTAATTGTATTGTATCTTCCCAGCTGCAGTACTGCTAGGCTTGAACTCCTGGGCTCCAGAGTGTCTGGAGCTACAGAAACAGCCTCACCATACCTGGCTTAGTTTTATTTTTAGGAATACTCCCAGAGAAAGTCACCGTTCATATACGTGTATATGTCTATGTATATGTATGATACAGACAAACACACATACATAGACACACACTTGTCACTCACTGTTTGGAGACAGGGTTTCATACTGTACCATTTAGGCTGATTTTGAACTTATAGCAATCCTCCTGCCTCAGTTGAGACACATGTGTTAAACTACCATACCCAGCCCCTAAGTATACTTTTGAATACCAAAATTGAATCAAAGACAAAAGAATAAAGGGAATAAATAGAAATTCATTTTTAACTATATAGTTATAGGAGTTCGTAAGCCTTACTTTGAAGTCAGTAGATTGGGCAGTACCAACCTAGAACTCAAATTTAAGCGGGGAAAAAACACCATGAGAGTGATTTGTTTCTCTGGTCTTTATGTGCTAATCCAATAATTCCACAGGCTTACAACAGAACAGTTAGAGATAGAAAATAGTACATTACACTAGTTCATAGCACTGCTAGGAATTTAAAGATCTAGGAAGAAGAACCTCAGTTACCAAGAGGCAAGAAGGGGTCACAGTGTAAATATACAGTATAATAGGAAGGATGAGAGAATTCATGTGCAGTGAAGCAGGACATCTTTATCTTTATTACAGTGGGGTTAAGTCAACCCTCACATGGGTAAAACCTCATAGAATTACAAGTAAAAAGCAAATATAGAGTCAAAAATGGTGAAAATCAAGTAAGATCTTTACTGTAGCTCAGGCACTAAGGTCAGTTTCCTGGTTTTGATGTCTTACGGCAGCTGGATTAGCTGTCATAACTGGGGAGCTGGTAAAAGGGGTACCCTGGACTCTATTATTTTTCAACTTTCTGTGGATCTACGATTATTTCAAAATGCGAAGTTTTAAGTTAACGCAAATCAGTCCTTTGTTAAAGCAACAGCACCACTAATCTCATGAACAAGAGGAGAGGGTAGGTTGGTCTTTTGGTGACAAAATGCAGTTACACCATCTTTTATCGATAATAAACAAGGAATGATTTCAGGAACCTTTGGGTAGCCAGGCTTAAACTCAGCTCCAGAGGGTAATCCAAGGCCAGTGGAGTATATTAAATGTAAAATACATCACACAGAGAAAGCATCAGAACATTGAAATGAGTTCTACTTCTGCTAACTTTTAAAGAAAGTAGTTGACTGGGGGCATTAAGACCAGAGTCTAAATACTGAACCACGTGTCTTCCTCTCTGAGATCCTGGAAAGGAGGGAGATCGCTTACCTTAGCAGAACGGGACACTGCACCAGCGCCTGCAGGATGTCTTCCACCTTTTCGGGGATATCCCCTTGTCCCTTGTGTAGCTGAGGTACACATGCTTGTGCCAATTCCCAGTCGCCCCTCCGCAGGCACTCACAGAAAAATTCAAAAAGTTGCTCCTCGGTAGCGGTTTCCTCTTTTCCAAACGGGTAACTCATTTTCCCAGCACAGAGTGCAGGGAGATAGAAATAGAGGAGTTACGCCGAATACATTCTCAATTTTCTCATTCGAGGAGTACCTCCTAGAAACAACAGACCAGATGAGAAGAAACGAAACTGTTTAGATAAACCAACAGCTATCAGCCCGAAAAAAAAGGCAGAACTTACTTTTCTAATTATTGTTTTGGGTTTAATTTGACCTGTTACTATCTCCTTTCGAGAACCGCCTCTTTCTCTAAGGGGTGGATCCCATCTCCTAACGCAGATCCCATATCTAATAATCTTAATATTTGTGTTAGCCTGGGGCGCAGACACATAAATTTACTTCCGCATTCGCTCCTGAACATTTTACTAATAGGATTACAAATCTCGAGGTGGGTGTCTCGGTTAGGATGGCACTAAACTCCTTTGGTTTCAGCCTTCTGTTAAGGCAGAGGATTTGAAGATCAGGAGATCAATCTGGGACTGAACCGGAGAGCCGGAAGGCTGGGGGACAGGATGCTCCCCCTAGCGGGGTCGGAGACTGCACCCTTGCCGTCTTCCCTGCGCTTTACACTCACCTGCTCCGGGAGTCAAATGCTTTTTAGCTTCCAGGGCAGCCATGTTTGAGCCCAGTCAGGTGACAGATCCCATTGCGAAGAGTGGTGGAAAGGGGTTGGGATGACGAATAAGAACGCCACTCTTATTGGCTTAGAAGAAGGAAGATGCAAATCAAGTACCAGATTTATTTGAGTCACGTGACATCTGATCGCTAGGGTGAAGCTATGGAAGAGTTAAAATCACGAGCTACTGGGCTGAGGACCCTCCGCAATTATGGTTGCTCTTCTTTACAGTTACGCTTTTCGGGGGAGTTGACGTCAGAAAAAGCTGTGTGCCAACCAGTGACAGATGCTGGGGATGTCCCCAGGAGTCCTGGATCCTCCTGCATCATTATTCTACTTGGAATATATATCCATTCATACATAAATATATACTTATATATATTACAATACATACCTATATGTAAATCTGAGAACCGAGGTCGACACAGAGGAGTCGCGCAACCGAAAGCAAGGAGTGAGCAAAGACTTTTGCACAAATTCAGTAATCAAGCCAGTTCTTAATTTTATTTTTCTTACCGCAGCTACTTTACAATGAAACCTACTTGATTTCCTTTATTTCATTTTCAACTACACTCTTGGTTTTTTTCAACAATATTTTAGTTTGAGAACCTTTAGTTAGCTTCATTTTCACCATTCAAGTTTGGTGAAAGTGCAAAGTAAAACAAACACTAAGTTCTTTTTCCAAAACTGGAATAGGCAGATAGTCCATACTTTCTCTAATTCCTCAACCCCCAAAAGACGCTTCTCTGGCCCAGGAAGTAACTTAAAAATGCGATTCCATTTTTCCAATTTCCAGGCAAGTTTTTTCTTGCTTCACACTCGCCTTGACATGTTTGTTGCTCAGCTGCGAGTTTGAACTACAATTCCCAGAGTGCAGCGGGGCCAACCCGAACTTTTGCCTGCTTCTGATTGGGTGAGTTTCCAGAGTACCGACCAACCAGCACTCCAGTTGTTGCTGTGGGCGCTTTTCGCGGGTAATTGTGTGAGGGTGGGGGAAAGTTTGAAAGTTCGATGCTGCTGACCTGGTACTGGAGTTTTCTGAGGGGGGCAGTTGTGGGCAAGTGGGTGTGCTTATCTCTTACCTTCTCTCCGGGCCTGTGGATGTTGATACCGGGGTGGCGGAGAGTCCTGGGTGCCGGTCACACCCTCTACTTCCCGTGGGGCTCGTCCGTGGAACCCCAGCTTGGGTCCTGGGGCTTCAAGACTTTCTTTGGGGTGGGTGATGCTTGGAAGCTACCCTGCTTTATTAAGGTCTTCTTCAAGAGGTTTTCTACCTCTTGATGCCTCTCCCTCCTCTTCGGAGCAGACAGGGATCTGGGCAGGTTTAGGGACTGTCACACTTATGTTGAAGAGCGAGGAATCAAGTCTGAGCTCTGGATTAGAACGCGTGCTCCATCCTTGGCTAGTTTGCGCGTTTCTCAGCTTAGTGCCTCAGACTAGTCTTATGTGTAAGATGAAGTAAAACACCCGAAGCATTTAAAATTAGTGTCTGGCGCGTATTAAGGGCCCAATAAATAAATTAATCCCTCAAGCCCCCCAAAACAGCTGCTTTTGTTACTTCACTGTTTTTATTGAGCGCCTAACATAAGCCGAGTCTGTGTTGCCATCTCCTGTCTCACATACATACATACATACATACAAACATACATACATAATACATACAGACACACGCGCGAGCAGAAAGAAAGACATAAGCTATAAAATCACACAGATAAGATTAAGGAAGATATATGTGCTAAGCGTGGTAGTAGTCGTGGAAAGGAAGAGACTGATTATCGAAGGCTTTGCGTGTGGAAGTGGAAGACATGTGCTTGAGGAACCTAACATAACCCAACTTAACCTAACCTTGTGGACGGTCATGCTGGAAGAATTCCATGTTTGTCGGTGATGCTTGCCTACGATGAGCATTAATGCCGCAGCTCTATAGAGTAGAAACTGGAATTGCTCTTATTTTAAACACGAGGAAGACAGTGCTCTGCGATATCGGATTGAGCCTCCAATCTGATATTTGAGGGAGAGCTAAATAAGGGACCCCCCCCTTATCAAGTTGGGTTTTTTTTTTTTTTATGTAATCCTAAAAGTTTGGAAATTGTCATGTGGTCTGACAGTCCCACAAAACATTTTAAGCAATGAAACCGACTTAAGGAAGCTACTTGTAGTAGGATTGTGACGTTCATCCTATTTTTTTTATTTTAGGCCATTTTGAGACTTCTCCCCGTTTCTTCATCAGCTACAACTATACTTGTTGCATAGTTGTAGTTATTTGAGTGTATATCTCGCCATCTTTCAGTTGTAAGTATGAACAACAGAGGAAATGAGTTTTACACCCTTGAGCTCAGCAGAGTGAAAGAAACAAACAAATGGGGAATATTATATTTAGAGAATTTATATTTGGTAGAGTAGAGAATAACTCAAAGCCATAAGCAGTAGTGTGGGCAAGTGATGGAAGTGGTACTATTAAATAGAATGGTTATTGCTAAGGTCTTTGTAATTTTGGGTTATAAGTGGTTTTTGTTTTTGTTGTTTGATGGCTTGTACTTACTCATTAAGTGATGTTATTGCCTAGAACTACCTTATCTGAAATGCAGTAGGTAACAGAATAGCAGGTAAGCGTTCTCTTTTCTCTTAAAGAAACAAATCAGCTCTAACAAATTCCCCTTGAGAGAAATAAAGAATGTGTTTTGTTTTTGTGGGAAGAGAGGAAAGTAGGAGATGGGAGATGGAGGGAGAGAAAGAGCAAGGGACTTCATGTAATTCAGATTATTTAAGTGTTAAACAGAATTGGACTAAGTGGTGTGGTAGCAGATACTTTAATTCTTGTTTATAGATTTGTTCTTTGATGTGTAGTTTGATTGTTATTGCTTCATTCCATGGAATAATGAGTTCCTATTCTTTTATTTCTGTAAGATACTTTGCCATATCAGTGAGATACATAGCCATTTCTTTGCATGCATTATTACAGAGATTACAACGGTTCTAACTGCCCAAAGACTAATATTGCATGAGTCTCATTTAGCAAGGTACAAGAAGAACAGAATTTAATTCTATATGGGACAGTAAGCCGCTAGTACAATAATGAATATGTTTATTTCTAACACTTATACTAGTAAAGTCTCATTTGATTGAGATTTGTTCTGACTCTTAGAAAAACGCAAGGGTTAAATAAGATTTGTGTTCCTCTAAAATGGTTCTGGTTCAGAGGATAGGTCTCAGTGTCAAACTGCCTGGATAGAATTCTAAATCTACTATTTTTTTTTTTCTGATATCAGCAGGATATGTGACATTTGCAGAGTAGTTTTCTCATAAGTTAAAAAATAACTTTCATTATAATCTGTTGAGAATATTAAATATAAAATTGGGAGCATGGCTGGTATATAGTAGATGTCTAATTATTATTACAGTTGAGTGTAGAGTTGCTATTTGGAAAGGCATCTTGAAGATTACATAACCAAATACAATTTGTAAATAATGCTCAATATCTTAATATTGTTGTAAGTGATGGCTAGTCTTGGTAGTCAGCTTGACTCCTGAGAAGAGGGAGCCTCAGTTGAGGAGTCGCCTCCATCAATTGGGCCTGTGGGCATTATCTTAGGGGACATTTTCTTTATTGTTAATTGATGGAGGGGGGCTCAGGAGTAGGGTACTTGTGAGTGGTCCTACTCCTGACCTAGAATTCCTAATGAGTGAGCAGGGGAAGCAAGCCAGTAGGCAGCTTTCCTCTATGGTCTCAGCTTCTGTTTCTGCTTCAGGCTCTTGCCTGGAATTCCTTCCTTGGCTTCCCTTGACAATAGAATGTAATTTGTAAGCCAAATAAACCCTTTCTTCCCAAGTTGCTTCTGGTCAGCATTTTATCCCAGCAACACAAGGCAATCTAGTCTACAATGTAAATATGAAGTACTGTTAAAGTCATGTAATATCCAAGAATTGTATGGAATGTGTTTTCTGAGGTTGCCTTCTTTCTCTGTAGACATGCTCAATAAGCAAGTGTCTCTCTTACTTTTATTAGCAATTTACTCTGTCCACTATCATTTATATTACTTTCTGATGTTTTTCAAGATTCTTCTTTGGGAGATCTAGAAATATGAGCAGCAAGAAACTAAGACGAGTGGGGTTCTCACAAGAGCTGTGTGATCGTTTGAGCAGACATCAGATTGTTAATTGTCAGGTAAAAACTTATGTTAGATACATTTTATATGCAAATGAATTTTAAGTTAACCTTTACTGTTAGACTTGGGTTATAAAGATTTAGGGTTGTAGGGGCTGGGGAAGTGGTGGAGTCAGTAAAGTCCTTGATGTGTAAATGTGAGGACCTGAGCTCAGATGCCCAACACTGTTGTAAAAAGCTTGGCCTGGCACATCTGAACTGGCTCCAGGGAGGCAGAGACAAGAGGATCCCTGGGGCTTGCCAGGTAGCTAAGCTAGCCACATTGTGACCTCCACGTCTGTCCCAGAGGTCAGTTCTTAGAGAGAGACTAAAGGAGACATTCAATGTTGACTTCTCGCCTCCACATGCCTAGACAAAAATAAAAGTAAAAACTTAGATGTGCAAAAGTAAGCAAAATAATGCTGCTTCCTGTAAGTGATTTAGGTTGCATCTCTAGCTGGAATTGTATTTACTGAAGTCTAATATTTTTGTATTTTAGGATGAGAATGGTCATAGCATAAGGAAGTATGCCTGTGCCATTTATTTGGGGTTCCTGAGAAGTTTAATCCACTTATAATTTTTTTTTATTATTACCTGAGAGATATGACTTAAGTGAGATTACAGTGAGGATGATTTCTCTTAGGAGAGACATTAATAATTAGGGTTATTATTATGATTTACTAATGTTGGACATTGAGCCCCAGGTTTAAATGTTCTGCAACTGAGTTATACCCCAGTCGAGCAGTAAATTTTTAGGATAATAAGATACAACAGAAGTTTTTTTCTTCTTCTTTTCTTTTTCAGATGCTACATCTTTAAGTACAGTAATGAAGAAAGTCCCTCTTAGGAGGGCAGATTAGGGCCAAAGTTTTATTTTAGGATTTTTGTCTTTAATAAACATATTTTCACAACGTATAATTTTTGTGGATTATTTCAAGAATATCTTTGTTTATTCTGTTAATACATTTAATAACCATGTTTATATTTTAAATGGTTTAAAAAGCATTTATTAAACATTTTATTCTATATTCTGAATTAAACATTAAACATCCCCATTCTCTCAGTTGGTACTTTTCTCTGAGTTAACTTTTTTTTTTTTTTTTTTTTTTTTCTGTAGCTTTGGAGTCTGTCCTGGAACTAGCTGCCTTGAACTCACAGAGATCTTCCTGCCTCTGCCTCCTGAGTGTTGGGATTAAAGGCATGCGCCATCACTGCCCAGCTTCTGAGTTAACTTTTAGCCTAGAAGACAAGCACTTTTTAACCTGATTCTTTCTGGGCATATATTTGAACCCAAACTCAAGCACAGTACTCACATAAACTTGGACTGGGTGTTGCTGTTCATGATGTTGCTTGGTGTATCTTCTGAGACATGCCAGCTGGACTGTGTAATAGTATATAATAGTGTAATAGCTGGTCTGTGTAATAAGACTGTCTTACATCTCCGAGTTAAGGCCTAGAAGCTCAATGACAGAATGTAAAATAGGCATGTATTTTCTCTCTGCAATAAATTTCACTTCTGTTTAGAGATGAGCAGTGATAACTGAAAGTTTCTTTGTATTTGCTTATCTTTTAAATTAAAAGAACACTTGATTAAAATTACTTTTTAATTCCTATGTCTTTGCTACACATGTATGCTAAATATTTATTTGTACCTTTTTCCTTTTAGGATTTTTTAGATCTCTCCCCACTGGAACTTATGAAAGTGACTGGCCTGAGTTATGGAGGTGTCCATGAGCTTTTGTATATGGTCAGCAGGGCCTGTGCTCCCCAGATGCAAACAGTACGTGCAACTCAACAACAAGGGGCATTACCCCCTTTAGGGTCAGGGCAGCTCCCTCCTGTGCTTAGCTGAAATGTGAAGGATGACAGACAAAGACACTGGGGTTGGAGAAGGGACGGGAAGTGTCTGGCCTTTGCTGTAGCAAATGCACAGGCTGAGAGGGGCGCTTGTTCAGTGGTAGGCGGGCTGTGCCTGCGGAACCCAGTGAGTTACTGCAAAGATGCAGCCAGAGAGAAGCAGGAGGCAACATGGGGTCTTGAAGACCATGCTAAGGATTTGGGACATTATTTCAAAAGTAGTAAATCATAAAGGGAGAGTTAATGCATTTGAAGAAGATAGGTCTTGAATGCACATTGAAAACAAGCAAGAGCTTATTCAGGGTCTACTAAAGTATCTGTTACGGTGTTGTGGAAATAGTGGGTAATGGGTTATTGGTGTCGTATTGTGGTAGAGGCTGGAGTACTGATCACTTGTTTTTTTTTTTTTTAAGATTTATTTGTTATGTATATAGTATTCTGCCTGCATGTATGCCTGCACGCTAGAAGAGGGCACCAGATCTCATTACAGATGGTTGTGAGCAACCGCTGGGAATTGAACTCAGGACCTCTGGAAGAATAGCCAGAGCTCTTAACCTCTGAGTCCATCTCTCCAGCCCTGTAAAATTATTTTCATTGCTACATCATAACTGTAATTTTGCTACTGTTACGAATGCTAATGTAAATATCTGTGTTTCCTGATGGTCTTAAAGGGTTTGTGACTCACAGGTTGAGAACCTCTGTTCTAAGCCATCCTTAGTATCTCCTCAAAATGATAATTTGTGGGGTTGGAGAAATGACTTGGCAACTAAGGACACTGGCTGCTCTTCCAGGGGAGCCATGTTTCATTCCTAGTACCCACAGAGCAACTCACACTGTAACTCCAGTTCCAGGGGATCCAGTACCTTCTTCTGGTCTCTTCAGTCACTAGACATTCATGTGGTTGACAGACACACATGCAGACAAAACACCCATATACACAAAATAAAAATTAAACAAGATATGATAGTTTGTTATATTTACCACAAGTGGGTGGATTTAAAGAAGAGAAAGAAGAGAAAGTTGTCTCAGTCTGGCTCAGGCACAGCTGCACCCTCTCTGGAGTGTCAGGGGAGAATCCCTTTCTCGCCTCTTAGTTGCTGAAGAACGTTGGCATTCCTTGGCTTGTGGCCACTCTCCCTCCGTTCCATCTTCACATCATCGTCTTCTATTGAAGTTGCCTTTGCCTGTGTCTTAGAAGGTATTTTTGTTGGCATTTGTGGTCTACACACATAATCCAGGATTGTCTCCTCATCACAAGGTCTTTAAGTTATTCACATCTGCAGAGCCCTTTTCTCCAAATATAGTCACATTCACTGACAAACGGCAAGGAATTGGTGTAGGTATCTTTTAGGGGCCATTTCTCACCCATCTCTCCAGCCTCCTTCAAACTGTACTTCACAAACAACCTGAGTTTGAGATGATCCCATGGCATGTTGCCTTCCCCAGAGCTCCTGGTGGGAAGCTCCTGCTTGCTTCTCCTGCATGCTTCTCCTGCATGCTTCTCCTGCCTTGTCACTAGCTGCCCTGCTGCCACAGTCCGTCTTCCAGCCATCCTAAGTGAATCTGTTTAATTATTATGGTTTGCAGTTTCCATTAGCTTCTGCTTCTTTCCCACTTCTTGGTTTTTCTGTGTGCATCCTTGCCTCTTTGGCAGGAATGTCCACATCCCTTTTCTCACCTAACAGTGGATTCAGAGTTTTGCACAGATACCTAGCTCTTCAGTGAAGCCCTCTAGACCACCATGTCTGGGTTAGGTATAACTAGTTTGTAAGTCTAATACGTTTGTAAGTTAACAATGTTGTCACCTGGTGTTTGAATCCCATAGTCCTTGTTTTGCAATAAGCCTGTGAGCATGGTAGCTGTTTGTTATAGTCCATCCTTATAATTTCGTATGGTCATTGGCACTGGGTAAATATTCACTACTAAAATGAATAATAGAGGAAGGAAAGCTGAATTATGGTTACAGAGTTGGTTTGTAATAGTTGAATGGAACTTAATGATTTTCCTTTGTAGGCTTATGAGATAAAGATGCGGAGGTCTGCTGGTCCCTCCCCAGCGTTCCTATCTACTACCCTTTCTGCTTTGGATGAAGCCCTGCATGGTGGTGTGGCTTGTGGATCTCTCACAGAGGTAATGGCATCCATACCTTCTTCTATAAGTATCAGCACCAGGTAGAATGTTTAGTTAAAAAAGAGACATAAATTACCTCATGCAAACGAATGTGAATTAAGTCCTAAGTACTTTGCTGGTGTAGTGTTCTAGCCAGTATCAGTATGGTTGTTTTCTAAACAGAGGCATTAAACAAATCGTTGCTGACTGACTAGATGTGTCCCGGTTTTGGTTTCTTTGAATTGCTCTAGAAAGTGATGAGTACTGGGGCCTGAGGAGGCGGCTGAGTGGGCAGAGTCCTTGTCTGGATCAACAGCACCCGTGTAAAAGCCAGGTAGTGGTGTATATCTGTGATGCCAGTGCAGTGGAAAGGAACCGAGTCTGTCTCAAAGCACAGGATGGAGAGGAGTAGAGGAAGACGTCAAGTGTTGATCACATGCTCACGCACGTGCATGCGTGCAACCTCAATTTTGTGAAGTAGTATTAGGAGGGAATTTAAAATAGGATCACTACTTAAAAGATTTATAGTACGAGCCAATTTTGATAATATATTAGCAACTAATATATTAAACTATAGTGAGCTATTTTAGTTTCTTGCTATTGATAGCATTTGATTCTAGGAAGCATTAACTTACTGTATTATTTTATGTTGCATAATGAATTATGTTCAAGTTAAGTGGCATGAAGTAACCATTAACAGTGCCTTTGAGAGTGTCTGAGCTTAGTGATGTTGGCAGTGCCAGCAGTCAGCCACAGGTCAAGATGCCCAGAGAAGTGCACTCCTAGGGGCATCACTGGCAGGCTGGTGCTGTTTTTTTTAAAAATTCTTCCCTAAGTGGGGTCTTCATAGTCTGTCTTATCTTCTCTTGACATGCTGGCTGACTTCACTCAGGGTGAGTAATATAAGACAGCAAGCTGGAAATGGTGTTGTCCTTGATGATTTCACCACTGCTCGTGACAGGTTTTCTTTTTTTTTTTTTTTTTTTTTTGAGTATGGTCAGTGTTTATTACACCAACCAAAAGCATATTCAGGACAAAGGTTGAAAGTTAACTATGTAAGCACACAATCCATAACACTGGATCATTAGTCATACACTGATGTATACAATTTTCTACCAAAATTATAGCTTACCACTAATTACTCCCCCCAAAATGTTTTTTATTTTATTTTATTTTTTTATTAATTAATTAATTTAATTATTAAAGATTTTCTTCATTGTGAGAACTGTAATCTCAGCTCAGGGTCAGGGAAAGGAAATTTAGGCTCTGCCTACTGAATGAAGTTTCAAGAAGCAGAGGGCAATTCAGGGTCACTGTGTCTCTTTTCCTTGAAAGTTGCATTGGTATGTGTGTATGGGTATGTATGGGTGTGTATGGGTGTGGCACCCGTAGGCTGCTTATCAGTAACTCCTGAGAACTTGCCTGAAATTTTTAGAAGCAAACTTCTAAGAGCAGACACATTGTGTGTGTGTGTGTGTGTGTGTGTGTGTGCATGTATGTATGTGTTTCTGGGTATCAAACACAGGGCCTCAAGCATATTATACAATGTCTGGTTCACTGAGCTACATCCCCAGTGTTTTCTTATAGTTCTCATAATCATAATTTAATTTTAATGTTTTTCTTAAAGATAGGAATCCTGCTTTATGGAATATTTTATTTTCTATATTCCTCGAGAGGTTTAAATACTGCTGTGACTAGTACGTGCCTATTAAATAAATAGTTGGGGAATGAATAACCTAATTGAAGGGCTTGTTGTTGCATATGTTGCCACCAGATGGTGCCAAAATTACATTTTGCACAGTCATTTTGAGGTGAGGCTGGACCAGGGCACTTAAGGACTATAGGACTGATGGAGTTATGAGTTTAACATATAGAAAAAATGAATATGAAGATGATTAGCAGATGCATGTGTTTCATCTTCGAATATTGTAGTGATTTCCCCACCTTGTCACTTTCATTCACTTCACTAATTAATTTTGTTTGAATTCAAGTGAAGTTATAAGCCTTTGAGTGTTTTGTTATGGTTCATCTAGCTAGCTTATAATGCTGATTAGTAACAATTTTTTTACTTTCTGCCCTCATTAGATCATTTTAAAAATCTTTTGGGCCCTTTCAGTTAAAATAGCTTACCTGCATCCCAGGTTTTTACCATTCTCTGGGGCTTCCTTTAGTTACATAGTAGGAATACAGTTTTTGTTTTGCTTATTTTTGAACTTTAAAATCCATATATTTGTGATTAAGATTCATATCTCATGTCTCCTTCATAAATTGCTTTTCTCATTTAATGTTATTTCTAAGGTTTTTTTTTTTTTTCATGTTGCTTCAGGGAGCAAGACCATAATTTTTATTGCTGTATTATATTTTATTTTGAAAACATGTCACAGTTTACTCCTTTTGTTATTAGTGAACATTTGGGTTGTTTCTCATTTGCCGCTGATATGAATAGGTCTTGTGAAAATTTTTATACACAGCTGCTGGATAACATAGGGAAGTTTTTATCTGGGGTAGGGATTGTAGAACCACCTCCCAGGAGTTAAATTCAGCTCACTGCCTGTTTGTGTAAATAAAGTTTTATGGCCAAACTCATTTGTTTGCATTTTGTGTGTGGTTGTCTTGTGACATAAGGGCAGAGTTTAATTAGTTGTGGCAGAGGCCATATGGTATGCGAAGCCCGAAGGATTTTTTTGGCCACTGGCTTGAGCGTCTGCCCTGGAGTAGTTAGGTGGTTGCAGGGTGTGCACACGGATAACCCCCCACGGTCAGGACCCGTGGTCCTCTACAGTGCTGTGCTGGCTCATACTCCCACCATCCGAGTGCAGAAATTCTCCCTGTGCATCCTAGGGTCTTAGTTTTATTTTTCCTAACTGTTAATGATATTTTAGATGTCATTTGGACACTTTAAGAACAACTTTTGCAGGTATAATTTAAACAGCTAGAATCCATGCATTGTACACGTCTAGCCGTGCAGTCACGACTGCAATCACAGTCGGGAAGCTTGCATTCTCTTGGTTTCACTTGCAGCGGATTCTCGCTTCCATCCTAAGCCAGGCAAATGCCGATCCGTTTTTTATTCTCTATGATTTGCTTCTTGTAAGCATTTCATATAAATTGACTCATGCAGTTCATAGTCATTTCTGTTTAGTTTCTTTTTATGGCATTTTTAAGGTAACTAAATGTTATAGTATATATAAGGAATTTGTTCTTTTTAATCATGAATATTCCACTGCACAGATTTTTTTTTTGTGTGTGTGTGCTGTTCGTTAGTTGATAGGTACTGGGTACTTTCCAGTTTTCATCTATCATAAATAATGTAACATTTATGGGTATGTGTGTGTGAAATAGATTTTTGTTAATAAATATTCACCTAGGAGTGAATGGAAGGATTGGATCATGTAATATACTTAGCTCTTTAAGAATCTGCTAGACTGGTTTCCAAATTGATGGTAGCATCCTGCATCCTCACTGGAATGCACAGTGTATTTTTCAATACACTCTCACCAACACTTAGCATTTTTTTTCTGATGCTTGGTTTTGAACCTAGGCCATTACTTATGCTAAGTACACAGTCTGCCATACATCTATGTCAGCGTGCACCAATGCCTGTTTCTGTTTTACTTTAGTTCCTCTCATGAATGTATGGGATATTTCTTTGTGGTTTAGTTTTGTATTTCTCCACTGTATTTATCTTTTTGTCTGTTTGTTTCTTTCAATTCAGGGTCTGGCTGTATAGCTCAGGCTGGCTTTGAACTTGTGATCATCTTGCTTCCTAAGTACTGTGATTACAGGTGTACACCACCACACCCAGCTTCTTTATTTTCTAAGAATAATCTTTTATGTTTTTTAAACTTATATGCCTGTTACCTGCAGAGTCCAGAAGAGGGAGTTGGATTCTCTGGAACTAGAGTTACAGATAGCTGGGAGCCACTGTGTAGGTACTGGGAACTGGAAATTGGACTCAGATCCTGCAAGAGCAGCGAGTGCTCTTCTCTATTGAGCGATCCCTTTAGCTCCACATCTTTAACATTTTTTGTTTTTGTTTTTGTTTTTCAAGACCAGGTTTATCTGTGTAACAGCCTTGGCTTTCTGGAACTAGCTCTTGTAGACCAGGCTGGCCTCGAACTCACAGAGATCTGCCTGTCTCTGCCTCCCAAGTGCTAGGATTAAAGGCATGTGCCACCATCGCCTGGCTCACATCTTTAAGTTTTAATTGAATTGTTAATAAAGTTGATTAACATTATATTAGGGTCAGCGATGTGACTCAGTGGGTAAAGAAACTTGCTATCCAGCCTGGTATTCAAAGTGTGATCTCAGGAACCCACATAGAGAGGGATGAGAAAACCATCTCCAAGGAAGTGTTCTCTGTACCTCCTCTACATGTGTGCACAGACACAGTAACAATATAAATATATACATTAACTAAAATAATTACTGTAGTGGGCGTCACCCTTGCTGGCTTTAAAAGGATTATGCTTTTCATATTTTATCATTAAAAATGATGGTGAGTGACAGAAATTAGCAAGATGAGCATGTTAGGTTACTGAACCTGTTAATTGCACTATGATTATATAAGAGAATATCTTTATTAGGAAGTACACACTAAAATATTTAGTGAATTACTGATGTATACACTGACTCAGATAGTTGTAATAGGTATCTTGCACATAAATATGAAGACTTGGGAGAGGTCAATAAAATAATAAGCAAATGAGAAAATGTTAACTTAGTAGGTGTGGGATATGAATTTAAATGGTTTCTGATATTCTGTTGTTACTGTTAGTTGTTGTATAAGTTTAAAAGTAATTTCAGACAGTGAAAGAAAATCATGCAACCCATAATTGTTCATGTGTGGTTGGATAGAATAATTGTTCTCTAATTATAGGTTTCTTCTGTATATGATCATTAAATTAAGCATGCTATTTAAAAGTTATTTCCAAGGGCTGGAGAGATGGCCCAGCAGTTAAGAGCATTGGCTGCTCTTCCAGAGGTTTTGAGCTTGGGAGTTGACACCGATCTTTCCAGAGTGGAGCCTGGACTTTCCAGAGTTCAGTGGCTAACTTTTTAGCCTTAGGAGGTACTAAGCAGAGAGTTCCGTCAAGCCTGTTAGTACTCTGATCTCCAGAACTCTTAAGATAATGAATGAGTATTCTTTCCAGCTTCTGAGTCTGTGGCGATTGGTGTGGCGGTAGGAAGAGTGGTACAGGTAGAGATGGAGGTATCGACTTGCATTGTGCAACCATTGTTTCCCATTCAAAGGCTGGAAATGGATTGAGGGAGTAAATATAAATCTGGAAACATTCTCTCATCAGATTTATAGTTGCCCTTCCTTAACTTTAAATGTACAGCCCCTAAATGTGTTTATCATCAACTGTAACTTACATGAATTTGCTGAATCTGGGAATGATTAGTTACATCATCAGTTACTGCACCAAGATGGGAAGTAGAATCAGAGGCATGCTTATGCCGAGGGAGCTTCAAAGACAGTAGTCCTGCTGTACTGCTAAGGGGTGAGCCAAGGGCTTTGTCTATTGCCTGACACAACTGTGATTCCTTACTTGTGGATTATATAAGCAAGTAATTCTGAATCTGTTATAATTGAAAAGGGACAGTGAAGATAAGTTTGAAGCCTAAACTTTAGAAGTTTGCATTATGTCAATGATTACCTACCAGTTTTTTCATTATCCACTAAAGAGCCTTTTAAGAGTTTTTCCCCTCCCCCAGCCCTCTTGTATCTTTACTGTCCATGGAAATTTAAATGCTATAGATATGCTGTGCATTCGTTCTGTACTTTGTGTCTATCTGTGCTAATGTAAAAGAATAAACCGCTGTTTTCTTAAAAACCAAGTTTCACCTCTGGGGTCAGCATTACCCCTGCTAAAGGCACATGGGTCTAGATGCTATTGTGAGCAGGTAGAATTAGAGTTGTATTTAAAGGTATTGTCGGGGCAGGCAGGATGGCTCAGTGAGTAAAGGTGCTTGCTGCCAAGTCGACTGACCCCAGTTTCATCCCTAAGACCCATATGGTGGAAGGAGAGAGCCAATTCCTACAAGTTGTCCTCTGATCTCTACACACACCTTGATGTGACCCCAATAAATAAATAAATAAATGTAAAAGAAATCTTAAAAAGGTAGTTTCACTTTATTTTTTGTTTATTTATTTCAGTTTTGGAGACAGGGTTTCTCTATGTAGCCCTGGCTGTCCTGGAACTTGCTTTGTAGACCAGGCTGACTTCAGACTCAGAGAGATCCGCTTTCCTCTGCCTCTTGAGTGCTTGGATTAAAGACGTGCGTGGACTATCGTCGCCAGGCTTGGTAGTTTCATTTTGTAATATAGATATTACACCATCTATGGAACTGGTCCAAGCTCGTGTCTATCAAAAGATGTCATATCTGTGTAGCTTGGTTCAAAGAGTACCTCCAGAAGACCAACCTGGGAGCACTGCTAACTATTTACACTATTGGTATTTCCTGTATCATCTATACGCTTTTGTTCATGATTTGAGATTAGTATCAGTATCAGTTGCCAGAGTCCTTATTTGACACCCCATTTTCCCTTGGATAAAAGTCATATTACAGGTTTTTTTCTTTCTTCTCATTGACTGATTAGTGTGGCCTACTTGGTCTCAGGAGAGAACAGAGCAAGGCTTGTAAACTCAGATACCTACAGGGCCTGCAATAGAAATGTGTAAGATTTACATGGTCATTAGATTCCTTTCACTGTTGACAACTGCAGCAAATCTTAATTTTTCTGGCTGTGGACCTCCAGATCTAGGAAGATGAGTTTTATCTTGTTCAGTTACAGTTGTGGTCCACGTATAGCCACAGTGGTAGGAAAAATAGGGAATGATTTCAGGTGGGGATTGTTTATGTGTGATACCCTCACTGATTTGTTTACCTGATGCACTTCTGTGAAAGGTTCCAGTCACCCCAAGATTTTAGCATGCACTGTTGATGTCTTCACTCATTCCTCATTTTAGATATACCTTTATTTTCTAATGGTTTCTTAGGATTGTTCACATAACATGTTCAGGAAATGCTGCTAAATTCACGGCTATTTGTCTTCATGCTGTTTGATTTTTATGTGTATTTTGCAATGTTTGCATTTCCACGTCCTACTTTTTTACTGTTCTGGTTCTCTCCTTTCTTCTTACGTGCGCACACCCACCCACTCCCACCACCAATATGTACTAATGGCACAGAGAGTCTTAGATATAAACATGCCGATGTTCTGTAAGTTAAGATCCAGTTTTCTTTCACAAGGCAGAGTGCAGCAGCCTTCTGAGATTCTTGGCTCTTTATTTTTAGTTTTAGGATTGGGAGAGGTAGTTATGAAATGAATTAGGTAGGTCTGAAGACCTAACCATATTTGTGCATAATTCTTGAGCAAATACAGACAAGTTCTTAAATGCGGGGTCACTAGAGAAAAAGGGAAGTTCCCAGGAGCTGTCTTGTTTTAGATCAGGGCCAGAAAAGCCTTAATTTTCTTCTGCCAAGTAGTGGCTTGGCAGATTACACTATCTCGCTGCCCCAGGCCCCAGGGTGCAGAGTTAACTTGGTAAGATGTGAGGTCCTAGCAGGTCTAGGCTTCACATTCTCTTTCACCGTGCAATTGAGCTTCAGGTTGAAGTGAATAGGTTCGTTCATTCGTTCCTTCCTTTTTTTTTTTTTTTTTTTTTTTTTTAAACAGATAGTTAGATTTCTTTTTATTGGGAATAGCATTTTTCTCCTCAGATGTGTCACTAGTTTGCTCTCTTGCTGATACTTGAATGGTCTTCACTAAGGATTTTCCTCCTGATGTTTTTGTATTTCTTGTGGAGAGGTGTTGAGGTTCAGCTTAACTGTGTGCAGCTGGTTGTATCTTACGGTGTTTCTGTGTGCAAATGTTTCCAAGAAGCAAACAGCTTTGACTGCTCTAGCTTGGCAAGTTTTTCTTTCTAACCACCATTGGGTAGAAGCTGGGAACCGAACACAGCTTGAAATCTTGTGGTTTGGATGCTGGAATTCAGGGCTAAACTGTCTAAAGCTAAATTTATTAATGTTGAGATATTTTTCCCCAATAAATAAACCTGAAAAATAATGAAATTTAACTCCTGGAAGACCATAAAATTGTATATTTGGACACACACACACACACATACACAGCTAACAAGAAGGAATATACTAAGAATATTCTAGAGATAGTTACTATAGTATAAATCAAACTCAAAATAGCCAAAACCAACCTAGATATGATGTTGTGTTTCTCCATACTGTACTAAGGCAGTTCATGAGAGAAAATGATACTTTACTTAACTTTGCAGCTTTTTAGGTAGATGTTTTCAGAGAGAAAATAATAAATTAATACCATACACTTTCATAGTACCTGATATTGAATATTTCATATGTGTCATTTAAATTGCATTCCACTAAATGACCAAGCATTTAGCAGCTTTAATCTCATTAAATCAAAGATAGATCCCAGAACTGGCCCTAGACAGCATGCGTTGGAAGATGGCCCGCCCTCCATTTTTCTGCCCTTTCACCCTCTAGCATGCACACATTAGTTCGGTTTCAAGACTCATGTACAACTTTTCCCAACTGGAGTGTCTCCTGTTGTGACATGTAATGAACAATTTGATCCGTGTTGACATTGGTCAGTTATTCAGTTTTGATCAATCAAAGGGAGAGTGCTATACATGTAAAGTATTCAAAAATATTTTTGGCAAGGAGTAGCACATGCCTTCAGTCCCAGCACGTAGGAGACAGGGAGTTGGGTTTTTGTGAGTTCAAGGTCACATAGTGGTCTACATAGTGAGTTCTAGGCTAGCCAGGACTACAAAGTGAGAGTCTACTTTGGAATAAAAACAATTTAAAGGGGGCTTCCTGTGATGGTTAGAGAGTAAAGTGCTTGCCATGCAAGCCAAAACTCGAGTTCAGTCCCCAGATCCCATGGTGGAAGAAGAGACCCTAGTGACTGAATTTCCTGTTTGACCTTCACATGTGGACTGTTGCATGATATACAAGAGTAATGATAATAATAATAATGATAACACAGGTGGACTGTGTCTAGTATGCAAGTGTAACAACAACAATAATGATAGGAATAATAAGGAGTGTAAAGTGTGAATGTTTTTCTAGTATGATCTAGATTATCTGACTGGCTAGATTCTGTTTCAAAAATGAAATCCATTAAGAACCACTTTTTTTGCGCATATGTCATTGAGGTAAAGATATTGACAGGGAAGGGATAGCCTCAAAAATGAAAGACATCCTGCATAGATTTTTTTTCAGCACTGGATGTGAAACTCAGGACCCTACTGGTTAGTTACATCTATTGCTCATTTTGAGATAAAATGTTGCCTAGGTGCCAGGCAATGGTGGTGCACGCCTTTAATCTCAGCACTCGGGAGGCAGAGGCAGGCGGATCTCTGTGAGTTTGAGGCCAGCCTGGTCTATGAGAGCTAGTTCCAGGACAGGCTCCAAAGCTACAGTCAAAACCTGTCTTGAAAAACCAAAAACCAACAATAAAAAAATGTTGAACTCACGCTGTAGCTCACAGATGCCTTGATTCTTCCTGTCTCAGCTTCCCAAGTAGCTAGGATTATAAGCCTGTACCATCAGACTTGCTCAGACTTCTTGACTAGGAAATAATGAATGAGGGCATTTTTTTGGGGTAGTAATGTTTAATTTGATAGCAATTTAGATTACATATATGTGGCTGGAATTGTAGCTCAGCATGAGACTACTTGCTTAGCACACATCACCCCTGAATTCAATCCCCAGTACTATACGCAAGTAATTCATAGATGACGTATGTGTATGTTTGTTGCTTGGAACCACTCGTTCATCCAGGCTGCCCAGAACCAAAATAACCACACAGAAACTGTATTATTTAAATCACTGCTTGGCCCCTTAGCTCTAGCTTTTTATTGGCTAACTCTTACATATGAATTCAACCCATCTCTATTAATTTATGCATCCCTACGAGGTCATGGCCTACCAGCAAAGCTTCAGCACATCTGTCTCCAGCGGCAGCTCCATGGTGTCCCTCTGACTCTGCCTTCTTCCTCCCAGAATTTAGTCCAGTTTTCCCTGCCTACCTAAGTTCTGCCCTATCAACAGGCCAAGGCAGTTTCTTTATTCATTAATGGTAATCACAGCACACACAGGGAACTCCCACATCATAGGTTTGTTAATATTCATCAAATATTCACATATTTCATTATGAGAAAGTCAAAGGAAAAAATACTATACATATTAAACTCTGGAGAATGATATGTGTGCAGAATTTCTGGGAGAAGGTATGTTGATGTCTGGTTTATCTTGAAGCATAAAAGAGAGAAACCCATAATGTCCTAGTAAATAGATGGAGAGATGGACAGACAGACTAATACAGCATGAAATCGCATAGTTAATACAGTAAAATGGTAATTGATGAGTATATGGATGTTTCTTGTAAAAATCTTTTAGCTTTTCTGTTGCTTTTATTTTTAGGTGACTAGCAGACAACACAGAAGTTAATTTTAGATGGGCAAAAGAGTATTTCAAATGATATAAGTTTTGCTAGATTTTATAAAAACTTGTTTGAGTCTATTACTAGACTATTTGCCATAACAGAATTTTGGAGGTTGGGTACTTTTATATAGTAAAGAGATTTATTTGGGTCAGAATATGACGGTTAGAAGATCCAAACAACATGACAATAGCTGTTGGTAAAGCTCACCAGGCTGTGCCACAATATGGCAGAAAAGCAAAAAGGAAAGTACTGTGTGCAGATAGGGCCTGTGAAATAACACTCCATAAGAGGTATAATAATCCCTTCTGCTCTCCTGTCTGACCTAATCGTCCTCCATCAGCCCTCCCCTGTTAAAGTTTCTGCTACCCCAAACTGAGGACGAAGTTCCGAGGGCGCGAGCCTTTGGGAAAACATCTGGGCTGTAAAATATAGAATCTTTGTGGTACTCTGTGATGAGAAGAGAACTGATCATGAAAATCCATTGAAGCACAACTCATAGTAAAGACTGTGAAAGAGCTGTTGACCTGACAGAAGGAAGAACACATATATACATATGTATTTTACTATATATACTTAGTAAATTTTATATTTATATATAATATGTATTATATATTATAACTTTTTAGTAAATTATAAATTTAGTGAATATAAAATTATATTTTAAAATTATATTATATATATATATTTAAAAGATAAGAAGCTGGATATGGTAGTACATTTCTTTAATCTCAGCACTAAGGTGGAAACACAGATTTCTGTAAGTTCTAGGCTACTCTGAACTACATAGTAAGTTACGGGCCAGCCAGGAAAAATAAAAACAAAAAAAAGGACAGACAAGCTATGTGCTCTGTCATATCTACTGACCCTCTTTGAATGACAAGTAACGGTGCCATCTATTGCCTAGAGGATTAAACCCCTACCAGTCAGTAGCATTTTCACAGAGTCATTCGTCAGCACCAGTATACACCGTTAGTGAGTGCACCGTCTAGCCTTTCTTAATTTTAACTTCACGTCTGGTAACAGAGCACAGAAGGTAACTGAGTGAGCATTTTCTCGTTATTCCCAAGGATATGCATCCCAAGCATACAGCAGTAAGAGGAAAGTTAGTTGTTACATACAGTGGGTGTCTTTGGGAAGTAGAGCTTAATTCTCTCCTGGAACCCAGGCTCATTGCATTGGTTTTTTTTTATTTTTTTTATTTTTTTATTTTTTTTTTTTTTTTAGCAGATCCTAAAATAATTTTCTTTGACTAAATTACAGTGTTTATTCAAATTTTATAGATAACATCACTTTGTTTTTAGATTACAGGTCCACCAGGCTGCGGAAAAACTCAGTTTTGTATGATGATGAGCGTTTTAGCTACACTGCCCACCAACATGGGAGGATTAGAAGGGGCTGTGGTGTACATTGACACAGAGTCTGCGTTTACTGCTGAAAGGTAGGTTGTTTTAATTTCGACTATAATGCTTTGCTTTTAGAGCCCCTGTGCACCATGGGCCATTTACACATAGGTTATTATTTAATTTTCGAGAACAAAGGGTGCTAGCTACTATTTTTAAGTTTTCTTTTCTTTTGAAATTGATTCAGGAAGCAACTTGTCTTCTTCCTTTTCTATCCTATCTTACTGGTTTAAGTGGGGTTCCCGTGTAAGCTGTGTTTTTATTACTGCATCTTGAAAACAAATCTCTCCATGGTGATATTTTGTTTGTGATCTAACAAATAAAGCTTGCCTGAAGATCAGAATGTGTAGCTAAGTCACTAATTAGCCGTAGGGGTCAGGCAGTGGTGGTGCACACCTTTAATCTTGAGACAGAGGCAGACTAATCTCTGTGAGGTCAAGGCCACCCTGGGCAACACAAGATTGAACCAGTCTAAAAGAGAAACAGAGGCAGTGATTGCTCACACCTTTAATCCCAGTACTTGAGAGTCATATGCCTTTTATCCCAGCACTAGGAAGGTGGAGACAGGAAGGGATATGACTGGGTGGAGAGCTGTTTTCAGGAAAAAATGTAGTGGCACATGAGAAAAACTACAGACAGAAGCAACCGATTCACAGTCAGTGACCCCACGGTCTTTACCAAGTGGGGCTCCCCACCAGAGAGTTTTTCATCTGGTGGGTTTACCTGTTGAATATGAGCAGGCATCTGCTGTATATGCTCATGGCTCCGGCTGCTTTTTATTAAACCAACCACAGTGACACATCCAATTCTTCCTTTTTTGTTTCAAATAAAAATGAAAGGTTTTAACTCTAACAAAGTAAAATTCTATACAATAAGAACAATTATCAAGTAAGAGTTACACTTACAAAATCCAGTCCATTTATATTTGGCAAATTCAGAGAAAATACTCTATTATCTATCCTATCTTGGTGAGTCCAAAGTTTTATAACTAAACCACTTTCTATCATAACTTGTATTACCAACCTAATAGTATATATTTAAACCTTAAAATTGTTTTTTTAGATAAACAACTTAAGCTTTTATGTCTATTAACCTTTATAAACTTTATATCTCTTTTTGTAAGTTTCTTTTCTGAATTTGGTAACAAAGAAAATGATTTAACTATCTACTCTTCAACTCCATCAGAGACCTAAGAAGGATAAAATATTACTTGAGTAAACAGAAAGTTCAGGGCAAACAACTTCTAAAACTAGAAACAATTGAGACATCTGACTTTCTGGACAGTCACTCAAGATTCCTCTGTAATGAGTCTCAATTTGGAGCAACGGTCTGAGCTCTTAAGGTCCAAATGAGGAGCAGAAGGAGGGAGAACAAGAGCAAAAAATCAGGACCACGAGGGATGCACCCACCCACTGTGACAGTGGAACTGATTTATTAGGAGCCCACCAAGGCCAGCTGGTCTGGGACTGAATAAGCATGGGTTGATTCCGGACTCTCTGAGCATGGCGGTCAACGAAGACTGATGAGAAGCCAAGGACAATGGCACTAGGTTTCAATCCTAATACATGAACTGGCTTTGTGGGAGCTTAGCCTGTTTAGAAGCTCACCTTCCTGGACGTAGATAGAAGACCTTCGTCTTCCCGCAGGGCAGAGAATTTGGACTGCTCTTCAGTATCGAGAGGGAGGGGGAATGGTGTGGGGGGAGGAGAAGAGGAGTGGGGATAGGGGGAGGGGAGTGGGGGGAGGGGGCAATATTTGGGAGGAGGGGAGGGAAATGGGAAACGGGGAGCAGGTGGAAATTTTAATTAAAAAAGAATAAAAAAAAAAAAAAATAAAATTATAACACATTAAAAAAAAAAAAAAAAAAAAAAAAAAAAAAAAAAAAAAAAAAGATTCCTCTGTAATATGGGGGCATCCATCTTCAGCCTCCAGGCCTAGAATATCTGACAGAGTTTTTTTGTGAAGCAGGAGTTTTGAAAAAACTGTCCTACCTTGTCTTGGCAAAATTCGCAGTCACCTTCTTTTGTGTCCTTGTCCAATTTGGACAGCATACTGTCTGCACTCTAGGCAGGGGCAGTTGCCCAGTGGCTAGCTTTGCCACATATGAAAGCAAATTCCATACGGAGGTTCTTCGACACCCATCATCTTTTTTTATGAAGTAGATTGGAACTGCCAGGAGCAGACCTATCTCACTGTCATAAAAAGCTTTATGTTATTAAAACTTCTTAATACCATATTCTGTAAATCTCTGAAGTGCTTGAAGACCACCTATCTATCTAAAATATGTCTGTTTAACCTTGAAAACATACCTAATATGACTACAAGTTAGATTGTTATAACTGACTAGTAACCTATATTTCTTAATTATTCTAAAGAGTTTATAATAATAACTTTTAAGAACTAGAACTTACATTACATTTTAAAATGAACTGCATGGGTACACTACTTTAAAAAAGAGTAGAAATGTACACACAGGCTATTAAAACAAAAGTAATCTTAAATTTGTATCAATGTACAAAATATCTTAAATAAAAGTAGAAACATATATTTACACATATATAGTATGTTCTAACAAAAATAACCTTACATTTGTATCAATATATAAAAATCTATATCAATGTAAAATATTTGTGACTAGTAGTTGCTTTTTAGTTTAAAAGTAGATTCAATAATCTACCATTTTATCCTATCATTTCTTTATTCCCCTTTTATCTTTTCAGAAAGAAAACCTTCAGTCTAACCTCTTTAGCTTAGCTTTTTTCTCTGACCATGACCAATAACAATTTGCAAGTAAGCCCTGCTAAACAATGGCAAGCACCCATAACCCACCAATTGACAATAAAATTACCCACCCCATCTCTTGGAAATGTGGGCGTCATGTTCTTAAAATTACTTCCTGCTGGGATAATTGTATCTTTAGGGGACTCTGAGAAAACTGAGATAATGGTCAAGTCCTGGGAAAATAGCTGTAACATTTGTTGTCCAGTCTCTGTGTAATGGGAAAGTGCAGGGCTTCTCTGAAGTCCTGACTGGAGTAGTCTGTGAGGCTGGACCATCTCAGCTAGCAGCTTCGAAGTTGTTCTGAATGCAGATTTTTGAGGAAAGTGCAGCAGAGGCACTCTGAGAGGCTGGATCACCTGGACTACTTGTCTTCATTGGTCCTTTTTTTCTGAAAACACAGACTTTTAAAGGTAACATACATATCTGCATTAACACAAGTATGGAATGTGTAGTGTTCTCAAGTCAGTTAAAGATGATTCTCTGCTCTATATTTGATCAGGTAAAAGACATCTGTCAACTTTTTAAGTCCATTTGGACTGTATAGCCAAACTGGATATATAAATCTCCATCCATGCCATATAAAGGGATGGCATGTAAATAATAAAGCATGAGGATTCTGTAGCCAACAAGATTTATTATGTCTCCTCCAGTCTCAGAGCTGTTCCCATGTAAAAGGATCAGCATAAATGTCACCTGTCTTGTAGTCTTTCCTGGCTTTCCCCCTCATATCTGCAACCAAGATCCTCAGGATCCCCACACCCATCAAATGTGATCTTCACTAACTTTGAAGGAATTCATAGTTTTTTTCCTGTGCAAACAAGGTATAACCTCTCCCCCAAACGCAAAACATTTCCTGACTCCCATTCTGAAATTAAGGCACCCATAAAATTTATAGGCTGATTTAATTCAGCAGTCCCTTACTTAATCCAGTGTCTCTCACCAGATGTTGTTCTCTATTCATTAGCATTCAAAAAGTTTAACGGTAACAAAGCACCATAGGAGGCCCAAACTCCCTGTTATAATATTTCCCACCGTTACATGGCTTATTCTTTTTATATAATTTTACTCACTCTTTAAAGACTTTATTATTTTTAAAGCATTTATATTTTTATATGACAGTCTATACCCATTTTTTATTGTACCTGTTCAGAAGTTTTCTCTGTCTGAAACCGGCCTTACTGGGTGCATGCAGTATTCTCTGACCACAGGAGCCAAACCTTAAAGGGCCAGGCAATCCGCCACATGGTTCTACTTAGCACATGGCTCTGGCAGCTGGCTCTACCCAAGCTTGGGTTTGTGAGAGCTGAACCTCAAGCCTGTAGGCAGCAGCTGGGAGCCATGCTTCTGTATGCCATGAACACCAGCCAACCTGAGACTGTGGGAATAGGAAGCCATGTCTGTCTTCAGTTTGTGTGTTTGGAACTCTTTTTTTTTTCCCCCTCAGGTCCTATGTGGATATTCGTGCCTCCATTTTGGACACCATATGTAGTCAGACTTTCTTGTTGGGACCACCAACTCCCAAATAATGACATGGAGACTTATTATTAATTATGAAAGCTTGGCCTCAGTTTAGGCTTGTTTCCAACTAGCTCTTATAACTTAAATTAACCTTTTTAAAAATTAACCTATGTTATACCACGCGGCTTTTTACCTCTCCCATTCAGTATGTCTGACTTTTGCAGTGTCTCACTGGTATCACCTGCTGCACCAGATTCTCTGAGTTTCTCTCTCCCTGGAAGTCCCGCTTAGTCTCTCTTGCCTAGCTATTGGTCATTCAGCTCTTTATTAAACCAGCCACAGTGACACTTCTTCACACATTGTAAACAAATACCCCTCAACATATCCGTGGGTGGGATGGGAACAGATGCCAACACTTCCCTGCCATGGTGGACTATGCCCTGAACTGTGCCCAAACAAACATTTCTCCTCAAGTTGCTTTTGCAGGTGTCAGCAATAGGAAAGGTAATTGGCACCCAAGGGAATTTCAAAGACAGGTTTTTTTTTCTTTCTTTTATTTTTATTTTTATTCTTTTTTAATTAAAATTTCCACCTGCTCCCCGTTTCCCATTTCCCTCCCCTCCTCCCAAATATTGCCCCCTCCCCCCACTCCCCTCCCCCTATCCCCACTCCTCTTCTCCTCCCCCCACACCATTCCCCCTCCCTCTCGATACTGAAGAGCAGTCCAAATTCCCTGCCCTGCGGGAAGACGAAGGTCTTCTATCTACGTCCAGGAAGGTGAGCGTCTAAACAAGCTAAGCTCCCACAAAGCCAGTTCATGTATTAGGATCGAAACCTAGTGCCATTGTCCTTGGCTTCTCATCAGCCTTCATTGTCCGCCATGCTCAGAGAGTCCAGTTTCAACCCATGCTTATTCATTCCCAGACCAGCTGGCCTTGGTGGGCTCCCAATAGATCAGTTCCACTGTCACAGTGGGTGGGTGCATCCCTCGTGGTCCTGATTTCCTTGCTCATGTTCTCCCTCCTTCTGCTCCTCATTTGGACCTTAAGAGCTCAGACCGTTGCTCCAAATTGAGTCTCTGTCTCTACCTCGATCCATCGCCAGATGAAGGTTCTAAGGTGATATGTAAGATATTCATCAGTATAGGATAGGGTCAGGTTTTTATTTATCCTTTAGGGCCCTGAAGTTTTCTGAGCTTTGTTTTTTTCCTCCCTGTAAGAGGGAAAGTTTCGATATAGAGGAAGTTACAAGTAGCAGTATAGAAACACGAGACAGTCTTCTGCATTTGTGAAGATGTGTGGTTGTATTTCTTTTCTTTGCATATGTCCTTAATTATATTTTAGATTTCTCATCTTTTTCTGCTTTATTATTATACTATAATAATAATAATAGTGTTATTATTTACATCAGAGGCAAGGTGGAAATATATGATTTTAGTCCCTTATGTTAATTCATGTTATATAATCCACAAGAAGGTCATTTGAGAATAGCACCGAAAACTTATATTGTTTTTAGTTTTTTATTGTATTCTTCATCCAGCTTGTAAATTGAGGTGAGGTTGATCCTACACAGAATATGTTTTGAGTTCTAGTGAGAGTAGGGGCGATCTGAGTTGCAGTGCCTATGGTATAGCCACCTTCGGGAGTCTGCTGTGGTGGATCCTGCATGGAGCCTACCCTTTAGTGTCTGGTTATGTTAATTGTACTGTTGCTAGTCTGTCTGACCCTGTTAGAAGTACAGGAGAAGGCTGGTCAGTGAGTTGTGTAAGCTGTTTGCTGCAAGTCAACTGATCACTCAAAGAACAGTGGCTTGGACAAAATGAGTTTGTTTTTCTCACAAGTAAAGATCTGATTCAGCTTCTCAGTGATGACAGGGTCCTAAGGCTGGTTTATTTTACACATTTATCTATATCCATTTTGTGCTTAAGTTAGTGGGAACAGAAAGGGCTAACCACAGCTTTCATCAGTAAAATATCCTTTTTAAAATTTTATCTATCTATCTATCTATCTATCTATCTATCTATCTATCTATCATCTATCCATCCATCCATCCATCCATCCATCCATCCATCCACCCACCCGTCTATCTATCTATCTATCTATCTATCTATCTATCTATCTATCTATCTATCTATCTATCATTTTTGAGACAGTGTCTCTACATAGCCCTGGATATCTTATAACTCACTATGTTGTTTTGGCTGGCCTTGAACTTGCCTGCTTTTGCCTCCTGAGAGCTGGAATTAAAGTGAGTGCCATCATGTTCCCCTCCCCCTTTGAAGGATACCTACTTTTCTCATCTTCTTCTCAGCAGATGTTTTCTTAGGCACAGTAATTCTGCAGATTTCTCACTAGACCATGTCTCTGTGGGAATATGGGAAAGTGAGGGCAAAGGTTATCTAGCAATCGTGATGATTGGTGAGGACCTGCTTATACAGCTGCTCGAATAAGAGTGTGTGCATGCAGTTGCATGTACATGTACTTGTGTACCCGTGTTAGGTTTTTTGGTGTATGTGTGCATATGTGTGTGTGTGTGTGTGTGCTTATGTGCATGTAGACCCCAGAGAACAGACAACCTTGGGTGCCATTCCTCAGGTCTATCTACCCCCTTTAAAAATTTTTATTATGGATGTTTGCCTGTATGTATGTCTATCACTTGTGTGCTTAGTGCCTGAGGAGGTCAGAAAAGGGTATTTGATCCCCTGGAACTAGACTTACAGATGGTTGTAAACTGCTATGTGGGTGGTGGGAATCGAACTTGGGTCCTCTGTAAGAACAGTAAGTGCTCTTAACGGTTGAGCCACTCTCATTTTTTTCTTAAATTGAGATAAGGTCTCTCACTGGCCCAGCCTGGCTCTCTGGGGAGTTCCAGTGACCTGCCAGTTCCTGCCTGCCCAACCTGAGATTATAAACCTGTGCTGTCACTCTGGCTTTGTTACACAAATTTTGAGGATTGAACCCAGGACCTCATGCTTGCAATGCTAACACTTTACCAACCAACTGAACTATCACCCTACCTCTTCTTTTTGTTTTTGACACAGTCTTGCTGTGTAGCTCAGGTTGTCTCCCCTTCTCCCTTTCTTGTGCTAGGGCTAAGGCCTTGAGCCGCCCCAGCTCTTAGTCTTTTGTAGCCCTTCAGTTCTGCTGTTATAGTGTAAAAGCAGCTGTAATAGGGAGTGAACAAGTAGGTGTTAAAATAAGACAAAATAAATAAGACAAACAAATTATTTTCTGGTTTGGGTCTATAGTACATAGTGTTTGACAACCTCTATTTGCTTATTTAAGTAAATTTATAAGATTATGAATAGCTGTTTCTGAGGACTTTAATAATACCATCATCTGTACAGTTTCTGGTATTTTGTTAGTGATTTACATGCCTAGTAATTAAACATTTTAAAATTTTCTGTGTATGAGTGCTTGCCTGCATGTGTATATCTGTGCGAGAGTCCATGGCATCCACAGAGTCCAGAAGAGGGCATTGGATCCCCTTGAAATGAAGTTACAGAAGGCTGTGAGCTTTCATGTGGGTGCTGGCTTGAAACTGAGTCCTTTGGTTTCAACTGTAGAGCAGACTTAAAATAAGAGATTTATTATTTTGTATTTTCTGTGTATGAATGTGAACTGGCATGTGGGTGTTGGGTTGAAATCGAGTCCTTTGGAAGAGCAGTCAGTGCTCTTAATTGCTGAACCATCTCTCCAGCCCTTCCCCCCCCCCCCCCCCCCGCAATTTCTAAGTTGGATGTAAAATGCCGGACTTAAATATATAGCTTTAAAGCATCAGATTTTTGTTTTAATTTATAGTTAAGATTATTTTGATCATTTAAAAGCTGTCCCTTCCCTTTTGTTACAGCAGATCCCAAGTGGTCTTTAAGCCTCAGTACTGTGAAGCCCATCTGAGGACTCCACTAGTGACCTAGGGTATAAAGAGATCTCCGTACTCCCTGTTGACGTGGGAACGTGCACTGTTCTCATTCTGTGTGAGTGCTGGGAAGTGTTTAGTCTCTGCGTCGTCTCCTGGTCCCTTCTGAGTAGTTTCCTTCCGTACATCATGCGTATTGGTTCTGGAGCGCACCCTTCCACAGCTCCCTCCAGACCGCACACCTCCTTTTCTGCATTCGCACCAGTTTGGCCTTCCCAAACTCTGATCTCATCTTTGCTCAGGTTCCACCAGACTCACTTTGGCTTCCCTTTTTTGTTTTGTAGAATGGAAAGTGCCTCTGGTGTGAGCCTGGGACACACTTCAGGTTCCTATTAGTTTCCTTTCTCATGAGGGTCACAGTTTTGAACTATTGTTCAGTGTGTGAAACTGTTATGTCAGATATTTTGTCTGCTTTCCTAGTTGTTGATGCTATCAGGGCAATTCCCAAGCCAGTTAATCTTTTGTGCTCAGAAGTAAAAATCTCCCTATTTTGTCTTGAATTCATTCCATACTGGCTTTATCTCCTAGCCCTGTATCGAAATTGATTTTCAAAACTTTATTTAACTCAGTAGTATTTAAAACATAGCCATGTGTTGCTTAATGATGGTGGTATGGTCTGAGAACTGTATTACTAGATGATTTGTCCTGTTTCTGTTAGAGTGTACTTACACACACTGCATAGTGTGTTCTTTATAGATATGGTCTCTGTATGTAGTCAAGACATGGTGAGCAAAAACAACGTGAAGCTGCTGCATTGTGTTTTACAGAACTGAAAAATGCTGTAATGGTGATTGCTAGAAGAGTAAACACAACGAGAAACACAACTGTCCGTTACCATTACCAAGTGTTATAGACTGTGCATAAGTGTATATACTGTGCTTTTACATGGCTGATAACATAGTAAGTTTTTGTACATCATTATTAGTTTAAACCTGTTGAATAATGTGTTGTCTGTGGACAATATGTTGGCTGTGACATCTCTAGGAAGTGGGACTGTTCCAGTCCCATCATGGATCCACCATGTGGGTAGTCATGTAGCACTGTTGATTGTTGTCGATTGTTCTTTGAACAGTTCTTCCCTTTAGCTGTGTTCTTAGCAGCAGTCAGTCTCTCTTGATTTGATTCCTATCTTTTGACCACTTCTTTCATCTGTGTTGCTGGATCCTCAAGTTTTCATCTTCTAAGTCTTGGAAAACCCTAGAACTCAGTTTTGGATATCCTGATATCCAATCTCATGATTTTAACAAGCTTCTTGATTGGCAGAAGGGTTATGGGTTCATGTTCTGAGCTTTCCCACAACTCCCAGACTCATATACATTTGCCACTTGACATAATAACATGTTATAGCTATGTTTACATATGTGGAAAATTGATATATCTGAAGATGAAGTCTGGAGTCCTCCATAAAAAGTAGAACACAGGAAGAACACCAGTAACTGAAATCCTGATCGAATCTCCACTCTTCTAGATATTCATCCAAGTAATGAAATTCTTCCTTCTCTCCCTCTGAATTATAATCTAGGTACTTCTGGTCATCTGAGGTGTTATTTCCCTAGGTCAAGTCACCATCATTTTTTTGTGTGGACTGCAGTACCAGCTCATCTTGTTTTCATCCTTGCCCTTCCTATAGCCTTTTCTCCATTTGACATCTAGAGCAAACTCTGTGTGTGTGTGTGGGTGTGCGCGCGCGTGTGTGCATGCGTGCATGCTTCTGCCTGCTTATGGAGGACAGAAGAGGATGTTGGTGTCCTGATGTATCATTCTTTCCCCTATTCCTTTGGGGCAGGTTTCTCACTGAACTTGGACCTAGCCTAGCCTCTATTAAGCCTCAGCCATCCTCCAGTCTCCGCTCCATAGTGGGGATTTGAACTCAGGGTCTCATGCTTGTATAGAAACACTCCTGCATGCTGGCCCATCTCCCCAAATTCTAGAGCAAACTTAAAAAAAAAAGAGAGATTTATTTATTATTTTGTATCTTATGTGATGAATGTTTTGCCTGCATGTATGTAGAAGCCACATGTGTGTGCCTGATACCAGAGACCAGAAGAGGGTGGCAGGTCCCCCAGATCTGGAGTTAAGGAAGGTTTTGAGCCACTATATGAGTATTGGGAAATGAATTTCACCTTCTGAAAGAACCGCAAGTGCTTTCTAGCACTAATCCCCAATAGTCTTTTGTTTATTATTTATTTACTTATTTTTAATTTTTAAGGAAACCTATGTGGGATGTGGTGGCTGAATGGTTAAGGTAATGGACTTTTGAAAAGGAAATCTGATGGTGTCAGTTCTGCTCCCAGACGTCTTGTTTTTCTTAATAAACTCCAAACAGATGACCACAGGTCTGAGGCTCTGAGGGGACCTTGTCTCTGGCTAGCCAGCTCTCTGGCTTTCCCCTGTTCATCTCCCCTGCTCCCTGTGTTCCAGCTATTTTATCCTTTCACCCCTGCCATCGACGCGAGGGAGGGGTCTTCTCTGCTGCAGATCTCTGTTCTCCCAGACAGTGCATTGTTCTCTTACTCATCTGCACAGCTCTGCGAGGAATACCACTTGCTTCCCCCCCCCCCCCCCCCCCCCCGTCCCCTCATCCTGCTTCAGTTTTCTTTAGAGCATTGGAGCTGGCCTCTGATATGTTTATTTGCTTTTCTCTCCTTCCGGAGTGTCTTAGTTAGATGAAACCCATGACCAAAGAGCAAGCTGGAGAGGAAAGGGTTTCTGCTTCTACAGCACTGGTCATCATCAAAGGAAGTCAGGACAGGAACTCAAACCTGGAGGCAGAAGCTGATGCAAAGGCCATGGAGGGTGCTGCTTACTGTCTTGTCATGGCTTGCTCAGCCTGCTTTCTTATGGAGCCCAAGACTACCAGTCCAGGAATGGCACCACCCACAATAGGCTGGGTCCTCCCCATCAATCATTAATTAAGAAAATGCTCTACAGGCTGGCCTACAGCCCAATCATATGGAGGCATTTTCTCAATCGAGGTTTCCTCCTCTCAGATGACTACAGTTTGTGTCAAGTTGACATAAATCAAGCCAGCCCAGGGGGAATGTAACTTTCTTCCTCCCTACTGTCCTCATTTCCTTTTGTGGGATGTTGTAATGCCATGTGTTCGGTACTTACAGCAGTGCCTTGAACACGGCATAGGTCCTCAGGAAATTTTGAATGAGCGGATTTTATTTTCTTGTATTATTTTTTGTTTTTTTGACATAGGGTTTCTCTCTGTAGACCTGGCTGTCCTGGAACTCATTCTGTAGATCAGGCTGGCCTCGAACTCATAGAGATCCACCTACCTGCCTCTGTCTCCAAAGCGCTGAGATTAAAGGTGTGCATGACTGTGCCTAGATGAATGAATGAATTTTTTTTTAATATTTATTTATTTATTTATTTATTTATTTATTTATTTATTTATTATGTATACAATATTCTGTCTGTGTGTATGCCTGAAGGCCAGAAGAGGGCACCAGACCTCATTACAGATGGCTGTGAGCCACCATGTGGTTGCTGGGAATTGAACTCAAGACCTTTGGCAGAGCAGGCAATGCTCTTAACCGCTGAGCCATCTCTCCAGCCCCTGAATGAATGAATTTTAAGTGAATCTTTTCAAAGGAATGCTTTTTATTAAAAGATATCCAGTAGGTGATGCTCTTTTCAAACGTGATGTGATTATGTCGGAGGGCAGGATAGGTTTTTCTGTCCTGAAAAAACAAGGTCTTGTGAAGAAGACTGTCACAGGAGACTACCAGGATTAAGACCAGGCATGTAGAAAACTTCATTTATATTTAGCTTTTATTTATACTTTTAAAAATGCTTCCTAAAATAAAAGTAATTTGGATAAACCTATTGAAAATTATTCAGTATAGATATTCAGCACGTCAAATGTGAATAACACTAGCTTCTATCCATGCACTGAGTGCTGAACTTACTGTATAGTTGCATAATAATAATAATAATAGTAATAATAATAATATTATTACTTGTTTCTGACAAATCTTCACAGCCTGCCCATCTTTCATGGCCAGTGGCACATTATTTCTTCTCTGTTTTCTTCCCTTCCTGCCCTCCTTCCATTAGTCCCTATGCCTCTGTCAAACACTGCTCACTTGAGTACCTCTTTAAATAATATTTTTCTCTTGAAGCATTTTGAATCTTGTCTTATTGAACCAAATTATGTATTTTTCTTTTCATTTTGCTGAAAATAAATTTAAAAGGTTGTTGACTGTCTCTATTTTTCTCTTCTTCTTCTTCTTCTTCTTCTTCTTCTTCTTCTTCTTCTTCTTCTTCTTCTTTTTTTTTTTTTTTTCTGTTTTAGGCCTCTCCACCCTTGCTTCTGATTATAGCATATTTAAGGAACTTGTTTTGTTTATCTACTTAACGTTCTCAGTCTCATCTCAGAAACCCTTTAACTATTTGGACACTGATCTTTTGTACTTCTGTGTCTCTAACTTGAACATAGAATATGGGATGGCTTAATGTTTGCAGTTCCTGTTCCAGGTCCCTGGATGACCAAGTATGGCTGACAGATGTAACTGGAATACAGCTATACTCAAAGAGTTTTAGTTTTGACTTTTAAACTTACATATTTGTAATTTCTAGTAATGTCCTTTATGCCTCCTTCTGCTAAATGATGATGTCATTTTTGTTTTATTTATCACTTTTTACTTGACCTGCCCCACATTATTAGATTTAGGCCTGGGGTCTGAATTGAGTATTTAGAAAATAACTTTTTGTTTACTGAGAAGTAATTGGAGAGCATTCAGTTGTTTACATAATAATCTTCTGTTTACCAAGGAACTATTAGATAGCACTAAATTTTAATTGAGAAAGCATATTTTTTTCTGGAATGAGACATGCCAACTTAAATATAACTTATCATTAGGATAATATACTATAGTTGTTGAAATAGACTTTGTTCATCCAAGCAACTGAAAGCCTTTTCTAATTTCAAATATATTAATATAACTGTTAGACAAAAGTGTTACTTGTAAACATATTATTTCCAGAAAATGAAAATTTGGAGACATTGTTGCTTGTTGGAAGTTGGGTGAGACCAGGAAGCCTTGCTAGCTTCTGTTCTGACAGCTGCCCTTTATTAACAGGCAGAGAGGACACATGGGTTCAGGACACGTGTGTTTCCAGACTTTGGCCTGCACCTGACGTGGGGCAAGTCTTCGGAATTTCCCGTGTAGAATGTGTTGGAGACTCAGCAGTTGGCTTTCAGTACTCAGTGTTTTCTCCTGCACTTTTCTCCCTTTTCTCCGTAGACTGCTTGAGATCGCAGAAGCCCGTTTTCCACTCTATTTTAACACTGAAGAAAAATTGCTTCAGATGAGCAGTAAAGTTCATCTTCACCGGGAACTCACCTGTGAGGGAGTTCTACAAAGGTAGGTAGTTTCAGATTTGTTATTTTAGTAATGCTTTGAAGGTGTTTATCTTCTTCTTTATTTTTAGCTTTTGAGTAAAATAATTCTTATATAATAGAATTAAGGAAATACTTTATTTGTGATAGTTTGTAAAATGTTTCTTTAACATAGAAAAATATTTAAGTGAATATTTTAGAATCTAAATGATTTATTATGTGTTTTGTTAGCAAATTGCCTTAAAATGTAGCAACAAATTTGTATTTTCTGGGTGCTGGGCATCTGGGAGTGGCGTAGCCAGTTTTTCTGCTCCGCTCTTGTCAAGGAGTGCAGTCATCTCTCGGCTCAGCGGGCCTGGCACCTGTTTCCAGCCTCACTCCTGCACCGTTGGAAGACCTGCTTTCTTACATGTGGATGTTGTAGTCTTTGTGCCTACTGTCTGGAACAAGAGTACCACTGTGTTATCAAAAGCTTTTGTCACCCAGACCAATTCCTGCTCCAGGTGGGAGGGCACATACACACAGGGAAATGTATTCATACAAAGACATGACATACCAGGAAATGGGAACAAGAGGGGGCCATTTTGGAGACTGACTACCACAAGTAGTTTTACTTTAAGATTACAGCTTTTATAGCATCGTTGGACAACATGAAAACACCGTGCCTGTTTCCAGAAGAATGAAGACAATAGCAGTGCTGCACTGAACTAAGTTATGTGTGCTGCATTTTATAGTCACCAGTGTGACTTAGGGAAGTGTGTGTATGTGTGTTACTAGGATGGAGCCTAGGGCCCAGTGTGTATCAGGCAGGTGCGCTCCCAAAGAGCTGCATCTCAATCCTTTTTAAATGTTTTACTTGGAGACAGGGCCATGCTACGTTGCCCAGTTTGGGTTTGTACTCCCACTGTAACCCAGTTCAGCTTTGAACTTGCAAACGTCTTTCTTCAGCTTCCTGAGTAGTGAGGACTACAGATCTGTGTCACCAGACCTGGCATACTGATTTAAAGCTGATAAACCTTTTAAACAGTGTTGTTGTTGTTGTTTTAGACTTACTTATTTTATATTTTATGTGTATGAGTGTTTGCCCACAATGTTTGTAAGTACACCACTTGTACGCCCGATGCCCTTGGAGGTCAGAAGAGGGCGTGGGACGCCTTGGAACTAGAGTTTCAGATGGGTGTGAACCATCTTGTGGGTGCTGACAGCCAAACCCTGTCCTTTGCAAGAGCACGTATTCTTAGCCATTGAGCTATCTCTCCAGTCCCGTGACTCTGTTTTTAAAAATTAAGTCTTAGCAGTTGCTTACAGATATTCAATGTTAAACCTGCCTTTTGTTTTTCTTTTTCTGAGTTCTAAATCCAAAAGCATGATTTTCCCTTCCCCCACTTTCTATCTCTGTACTGGGTACCAACCAAAATTCCAATCATGTTTGTTCTAGACTCTGGACTTCCTCCCTGTTTTCTCTGACTCTCCCTGCTCCTCACAGATGCTTGTAGACCCTAACTCAAAGGGCATTATGTTCTCTCTTCTCCCCTAGTTCCCTTCTCCTGGAAGCTGCCAGGATTTACAGCTTGCCCGTCTTGTGGTTAGCTTTTCTCTCCAACCCTAATACAATGTTCTTCCTTCCATCTTCCTTCTAAAAAGAAAGACAAATAAAAAAAAATGTGTCTTAAATTTGTTCACTGTTTTACAAATTCTACTTTCTTAGGCTTGAATCTTTGGAGGAAGAGATTATTTCCAAAGGAGTTAAGCTTGTGATCGTTGACTCCGTTGCATCCGTGGTCAGAAAGGAGTTCGATCCGCAGCTTCAAGGCAACATCAAGGAAAGGAACAAGTTCTTGGCCAAAGAAGCATCCTTATTGAAGTACCTGGCTGAGACATTTTCACTCCCAGTAAGTGTCCCCTTTTCCTTCTTTTCTCGTAAAGTCATGGTCTCACAGCGTGGAGTAATGAACTTAGAGAAGACTAGCAAGCAGGCGACCTTTTAAAGTTTGATTACTACAGCAGGAAACTCTGGTTTTGTAAATTACTCTGTCTGCTGAGATTCTTTCCCCTTTTTCTAACGTGATGCTGGGGCACATTTAAGTGTTTGACGGTTCCATAGCCACTCTCTTTACTCCTTCTCACTCTTCACTCATTCTGAATGTTTTGTATCACGTCTGTCATGCTGAGATTACCATGAAGCAGTACAACTCACCGAGTTGCCTGGGTCAATGTCTTTGAACTTTCTTTGCAGAGGCAGGGTATCTTGTAGATTTTGTAAATTAAATCTTTTAGGCTTTGTGCATATGTTACTGTGTTTAGCGCTGTTTTGGTTTGCTTCCAGTGGGCAGAGGTCAACCATTAATGGAAATGCCCATGAGAAAACCTAGAGAGCTGTTGGACTGGCTTTCTGTCGTGGGCATTGTGATCAGGACATCTGAGTGCACGGTTGATGACACAGAAATACGTATTAAGGTCCACCCCACTCTGCTGCCCGTGGGAGGGCTGAGCTTGTTCCACAGCCTCAGGAAGAGTGCTGTTTCCAGACAGTCTTACTGTCCAGCCCTGGCTGTCCTCCCGCCAGACCTTCCTGCCTTGTCTCACTGCTAGAGTTGCAGGCGTGGCTTCCACACCCTGCCAGGCTTTTCTGTTTCATGTCCCTCATCCAGACAAGGCAACTCTTTAACCTGAGATAAAATTTGCTTGAGACTTTATAATTTTCATTTGTTTTGGGGGAAATGAAAAGCTTGGGTATTTGTATTAGAAATTATTTATACAAATTATGTGAGCCACCATGCAGCCTTTCATTTGTACAGCTTAGCAGGAAGGCAGGGAAGAGATGTCATATATGTGCCTTCTACATGTTTTAATGGCTCTAAAACTTAGAGTTTGGATTAAATCACCTACTGCAAAGTTTAGCTTGAGAAGTGTTTCCTTGTACAGTTTTGTAGTTGCTTAAAATGATATATTTGAATTTCTGTTGTTCCTATTCAAGTAGAATAGAAAAATTTAAAGACTATTTCAAAGTGAAACTTAATTGAATGGAAAGCTAAGATTAGTTGCATACTTTTTTTTATTAATTTAGTGTTGCTTGACCTAAGCCTGTGTAAAATGTAAAAATTTACTTTTTAAAACTTGTTTTTTTTTTTTTTTTTTTAAAAATAGCAATTGTAGCCTGATGCTTTGCAATTTGCTAAGATAATTTATCTTTCTGAGTAAGAAAAAGGACTTTTTGTTTTGAGTCGAGTTCTCTGAAACAATATGTGCTCGGTGTCTGCACCCTGGAAAAACGTGAGCATGGCTGCAGTCTGATGTGTGAGTCATTTCTGCCAGTCCCTAGTCTAGATCCGTCTCCCTAGGCCCAGTAATCCAGGTCTTATGCTACTCCAAACAACCAGTGCATTATGGAATTAGGAGGTGCATATGCCTTTAATCCTAGGAAGCAGAGGCAAGTGGATCTTTTGTGAGTTCAAGGCAAGCCTTGTCTACATAGTGAATTCCAGGCCAGACAAGGCTATACAGTAAGACTCTTGCCATAAAAAACAAAAAACATGAATCTAACAGTTTTTTTGTATGGCTTCAAGGTACTGACCCCCCTCCCTTTTTTATCCTTTAAGGAATTTTTGTTAGAGCAAGAATTTTATAATTCAAATTGTGTTTCTGTGCTTAGTTATCAGTTCTGTTACTTAACACAGAATGGACAGCCCAAGCGATTCCACATTAAAGAATTACAAGTGCAAAGAAAGGGATGCTTTAAAGTTTTGTACTTTACTGAAAATTCTTTTTTATGGTCTACAAAACATTAATTTGCTCTTATTTTTTTCTCATTTTTTTTAAATCAAATAATCTAGGACTAGCATTGTTTGCTAAGTGCATACAATTCAAAGTTTCCCTTCCTTTTAAAATTTATCTTATATTTTGCAATTTTTCATAGTATTAAAAATTTCAATGTTTAGATATTTTCTTCTATGAAGCGTTTTTTTTTTTTTTTTTGTTGTTGTTGTTGTTGTGGTGGTGGTGGTGGTGGTCCCTGATCAAATTTAGCCACTTGGAACCCCAGTGGCATTGTCCACTGCTTTCTGGGCAGCCTCTTTGCTTGGTGTGCTGGCAGTATGGCTGTGGCGTCATCAGCCTTTGAGGGAGACACTCTGGAGACTCAAATGTGGGGAATTCCACAGCCTGCTGTTCCTGTACTAGGTCAAGAGCCTTCAGCTGCTTCCCTGTTGGCAACTGCACCCTTTGAGAACTATAGTGAGTGTTGGGTGAACGGCTGTTTGCTCTTACTCAGGCCATGCACCCTACTCTTACAGAGATTCTCTTGAACCCCCATTGCTGACTCCAGTGTTATCACTGCAGGAATATGATGAAATATGAATAATAATTCATACCAAATGGTATTTGTGAAATAAGTCATCAGGTGTGCTGCATTTGTAATCAACATAATGCTGTACAAATAATTATGCTAGCCTAATGTTATAGATGATAACTTGGTAGGTTTATCTGTTTATAGTATACATACACTAACCTGTGTTATAGCTTCTTTTGATTTTTAACGTCCATGCAGTGAATGTGATGACTCAGTTTTTTGAGTTACTAGCGAACCTTTTGTTTGGGAAGGGTGACATCATTTGGTCCTCACGTGGACATGAATGTTTTTATATTTTAATTCTATTATGGTTCTTGTCTCCATTAGTCATTGGCCATCAAAGAGGTTCTAAGTGACACCGCTTTACTGGAAGCACATTATTATGTTATGGAGGATTTGAGTTATAAAGTTAAACATTCTCAGGAGAGAATTTTATATACTCGAATACATTAAGACTGTGGTTTGCGAAGCTCAGTTGCAGAAGCCTGGTGGAATTTTTCCTCTCTGAAGCTTTGGGGAGCGGAGAGGCATGCTGCTATGGGGGAGCCTTGTCTTTAAAGCATGTTTATGATGGTGGTGGATTCTGAAACTGTCTATAGATACTCAGTGGAAATAATAAGAGAAAAGAATTCAGATGTTGCCTTCTAAAGTCGGTGGTGACTGTGATTGTACTGCCTGTTCACTGCTGCTTCTATTTACCATATACAAAGCAGTAATGTCACATTGTGAACGGTGTAGGTGAAGATAATAGCACATTCTTGTAAAAAGTAATTGTGAAGTGTCTAACAATTACTAATACTCTGAGCTACTCAAAGCCCTGTGAAATGCTACTAGCTACAATTTATATAAAAACTGTATGGCCTTCATCTAGCGAAAGATGGAGATAGAGACAGAGACCCACACTAGAGCACCGGACTGAGCTCCCAAGGTCCTAATGAGGAGCAGAAGGAGGGAGAACATGAGCAAGGAAGTCAGGACCACGAGGGGTGCACCCACCCACTGAGACAGTGGGTCTGATCTATTGGGAGCTCACCAAGGCCAGCTGGACTGTGACTGAAAAAGCATGGGATAAAACCGGACTCTCTGAACATGGTGGACAATGAGAGCTGATGAGAGGCCAAGGACAATGGCACGGGGTTTTGATCTTACTTCATGTTCTGGCTTTGTGGGAGCCTAGACAGTTTGGATATTCACCTTCCTAGACCTGGATGGAGGGGGGAGGACCTTGGACTTTCCACAGGGCAGGGAACCCTGACTGCTCTTTGAACTGGAGAAGGAGGAGAAGAGGAGTGGGGGGAGGGGGAGAGGGGCGGGAGGAGGGGGAGGGAAATGGGAGGTGGGGAGGAGGTGGAAAATTTTTTTGTCAATTAAAAAAAAAAGGGAAAAACTGTATGGTAAGAATTGAGCACCAATTACAAAATTCTCATTGTGTTTTTGACTTATGACATAGATATATGTGTCCACTTTTGCCATTCAACCTATTCAGAGCTTACATTTTTAGGAGAGTTTTATGAAATTGCTCTGTGAGACAGAAATCATGGATCCTCAATGTATTAAAACACTGGAGTTGGAGCTCACACTGTGTATCTTTATTGTGTGGCTTTTCTGGAAATCAGACATTTTGTGTTCGGTCTGACCATTCATAGGAGTCACTGAGAACCAACACCTCAGACCTCAAGGTGAGTAGGGCTCTGTGGGGCCTGTTTGCTCACGCAGGAGACCATGCTACTTCAGCTATCCACTGCTGCCCATGGCCCTTAAACTCGCTGTGTAGTAAGCCTCTATTTCTTCAGCTAGTGGATAGCAGGGCGGCATTGGTGTGCTTGAGGGTGCACAGCCTGCAACGGTGGGATGAAGCAGGTAGCCCAGTGAGGAAAGGGTTAACTCGGCTGGTTCAAGTTGCTCCAGTCCTGCTCATTTCTAGAAAAAAATCTCCCTTTTTTGGCCTGGCTCTTGGTTGGGTCCTGGGAGAAGAGCCCTGGGAATATTCCACCTAGTAAGTATTTTGGTATGTGTGAGGGTTGAGGCCACAGGTACCAGTTTGATCACAGTTTGTGCAAACAATGCGGTCTGTGGTAAGCATTGATTTTGCTCTGGGGACTGGAGTCTAATTATCTGAGGTCATTTAAGTGGGTGCTGCATACCTCCCGACTGACCCCAATAAAAGTGCTGGACACTAAGGATTGAGCCAGCTTCGCACATGTTGCCCTGCGTCATTGCTGAGACAGTTAAGCACATCCTGTGGCCCCGCTGGGAGAGGACAGTGGCAGCCTCTACCTGGATTTCTTGCACTTTGTCATGCTTTCCTTTGCCACCTGTCTGTCTCTCAGCAGTCATCCCCAAGGGAAGGGTGAGCCGAGGATGGGGGAAGAGAGGGAGCCTTAGCTGTAACATATTTTCTGAGCTTATAGTTAAAAAAAATAGTTTTTAAAGCTATTTTTTATTATTGTATATTAACAGTTTATAATTTTATGTATTGATTGGATCCAAAGTGATGTTATGATAGTCTTTTAGCAAGATTTAGCTAAAAGTGTTCCAACAAGCATAATTCTTTGCTTTTGATGATGTCCTGTGATGGGCTGAGTAAGACTGTGGGAGGAGCTGGGAGAGGAGAACTCTGTGTTCTCTTTGCAACTTTATGGTAAATCTAAAATTATTGCAACATGGGCAGTTTTTAAAAAGGCGGTAAAGCGGGTGACTCTTTGCCTTAGCTGGCCTGCAGACTCATGAAAACACTATACTGGCTGTGTCTGGAGAAGGGGATGTGCCTTTGAGGTTCTGGCTCTCCTCCCTTTGGTCATCTGGTTCTACAGATACCATCTAATACTTCATTATTTTTAACACTCTTTTTTATCTTTCAGCAAATCCTCTTGGCTCCATCTCATAATACATTTGGTGTCCGGTTACTTCCACCACCTTAGTCCTACTCTCTGAGTCCTGGTAGAGCGCAGCATTGACTTTTTGTAGTTTGACTTTTCTTTGAGCTGCCAGCTCACAAATAATGACATTGAGACTTATTATTAATTATGAAAGCTTGGTCTTAACCTTAGACTTCCCCCCATCTAGCTCTTGTAACTTAAATTAATCTGTTTCAGTTAATCTACGCTCTGTCATGTGGCTTAGTTACTTCTCTGTACCGTTATGTCCGACTTCTTCAGAGTCTAGCTGGTATCTCTCCACCTCTCTTCTTCCCGCAGTTTTCTCTCTCCCTGGAAGTCCCGCCTATCCTCTCCTGCCAATCTTTTGGCCATTCAGCTTTTTTATTAAACCAATCAGAAGGTGCCTGAGGCAGTGACTCATCTTTACAGTACACAAAAAGATTATCCCACAACAGCTTTGGGTTTAGATGTTAGATTGAGTTATAGTCCACTCTCGCTAATGTTAAGACTTTGAGTAAGTGTGTGTCCTGACTCTGACTTTTAGCTTTCCTGTTTGAAAAATGGGCATAATATCTGACTCGTAGGGGTGTGGGAATTAAATAAGATGTCTATAATGTTATTCATACAGTACTTGGTACATTCTGTGAAAGACAGCCCATTAATTATTAATTTTAGCTATAACCTATTCCAGATGCTTTGTATACTTTCCATCCTAATATTTGTACAGTGTTAAAATAAGGACAAGTTATGCTGTACTTCTCCTTTGCATCCTTCCTCTGTTTTGTTGATAGATACTAAGACTGCCTGAAGCCTCTTATACCCCGTAACTCCTACTTCTTTAGATCTCATTCTTTCTTCCTCTTTCCCTTTTTAATTCCACTTTTAGTAATTGTGTCCAAAGCTTTATGCTAGGTACAGTGAGGTCATGAAGACAAACAAAAACCTAGTCTTTGGCCTTGAGGCTTCTATAAATCAGTCACCTGCAGAGATAAATAGCTCTCTGTGGCATAATGGAGATCAGAACGAGTATCTTGGCTACTGCTTTTTCTATTTCTAACTGATGCGTGAGCAGTATAGCACCTTCACTTCTGTCATGGGGTTACAGGTTACCCAGAGAAAACGTTGGGAAATGTAGACCCGCAGTTCCTGTTAGACCCTTTCTCATGTCTGACTGGACCCATACAGTCTCTCCCTTGTTCAGAGAGTGCTCTTGTGGAGGCAGACACTTGTTAAACCGATGAGCACACGTGTGGCTGTTACTTTGCTGAGAAGAGGTTGGAAATGAAATTAAGTTGCAGCCCTAGCGTTGCCCTGCGCTTATTACCCAGCCCCCATGTGCTGTATGTTTTCCAGCTGAAGATCTCAAGCTTGTGGCTGAGTGGCAACCTTTAGTTTTCCAGTGAGTGCAGCGGTCCAGTGAAATGTGGTGACTACCCAAGACTGCTTTAGATAACTGAGTAATGTCATTTGACACTTGTAGCGTGGGTTTTCATCCAGCATCTTGTTGGTTTGCTTCTGAGGTTACTGCATAGATAATGATATGATACAGATCAGCGCAACGTAACTTTCTCCACGTTTATCTCTGACCACATCCTCTGCTCAGAAGCATTGTGTGGTAGCATATCTAACTAAGTCCTAGACTAAAAGCACGATAAGGACAGAGAATTTTCATGTCTCGTCAGGTACATCCTTCATAGCTAGGTCAGAATCTTTGTTGATAGATTGCATTCCTGATAAGGCACTCAGGAACATCCTTCCTTCTGGCTCCAGCATGTTCCCCCTGCCTTGCATTTTTCTATAAATGTAGACTGCTGGTCTACCTCTGCTCTCTAACTGGTTCCACTTTCCATTGTGGTACAACCATTGTGAGTTTTTATTTGGAGCCTAAATGATTTTTTGCCTTGAAGCATCATTTAACTTTTTGTATGTTTGTGTCTGAGCCCCTGAAGACAGGACTGTGCACTCCTCACCATAGCTCCCTTTCTTGAAAAGTGACTCATATTAAGTAGTATCCAGTACATATTTGTAGGATATTTTATACTTTTTAAAAAAATATTTATTTATTTATTATGTATACAATATTCTATCTGCGTGTATGCCTGCAAGCCAGAAGAGGGCACCAGACCCCATTACAGATGGTTGTGAGCCACCATGTGGTTGCTGGGAATTGAACTCAGGACCTTTGGAAGAGCAGACAACGCTCTTAACCTCTGAGCCATCTCTCCAGCCCAATATTTTATACTTTTAATTATACAATTTCTGAAATGCATATTTAATTAAGTGCTTATTTAATTTCTATGCTATTTGAAAGGACAGCACTGTAGTATTGCTTTTAAAGTGTGTAAAATCACCTGGAAACTAGGGCTTGGTGTCTCCATGCTTCTTTTTTACAACCAAATGCTGTTGGCTGATGATTGGAAAGCTCTATTCCTCTAATACCCTGGGCTGCTCAAAGTCCTGTGAAATGCCACTAGCTACAATTTTATATAAAAGCTGTATGGTAAGAATTGAGCACCCGTGCTCTGTAGAGTGCTGCCGTAATGCCTCATTCCTAAAACATGGACAACAAGACAAAGTCAAATGGGACTATATCAAACTTAAAAGCTTCTGCCCAGCAAATGAAATAGTCATCAACGACCTGAAAAACAAACTGTGGGGTGGGGAAGCATTTGGAAGTCATGAATCTGACAAAGAACTAATATCCACAATATATATAAAAAATTCTACAACTCAGTAACAAAGCCTGGACAACAACAAAATCAAACTAATTAAAGACTGGCCTAAGGGCTTGAGTAGATGTTCCTTAAAGGACGTACATAGCCCAGTATGGTGGCGGCACAGGCCTGTAATTCCAGCACTTAGGAGGCTAAAAGCAGGAAAACTGTGACTTTAAGGCCTGTCTCAGCCGCATCAGGATCTCAAAGTGATATCAGCACTGCTGTGTTCATTGTAGCATCACTCCCCAAAGCCAAGCATGGAAGCAGGCTAAATGTTCATTCATACGTGAACGGATAAAGATTTGTTATATACATATGATGGAATATTATTCAACCTTAAAAAGAAATCCTACAGTTAGTGATAACATGGGTGAGTGTGAGAATACTATGCTAGATTGAGTAAGTCAAGCATAGGACACACACTACGTGATCCCATTTACATTTGGAATCTAAAATAGTCAAACTCCTAGAAACAGAAAGGTGATTGCCAGGTCTGGAGGGACTGGAAGATGGGGAAGTATTGGTCAAAAGTGCAAACTTCCACATATTAGAAATGAGTCAGTTTTGGATGTGTGTACATAACACACTGAGTTAACAACATTGTCTTGTATACTTGAAAATTGGTTAAGGGTCAATTTTATATATTTTTTTTATCACATAACAACAAATAGTGGGGGAAATTTGTACCTAAAAATGTATTGAGTGTAATAATTATGGAGATAGTTTCATGATAATACATAATTGTCGTAGTTTTAAAGTTTTTCTTCCTGGGTTGGAGAGGTGGCTCAGTGATTTAAAGTTCTGGCTGATCTTCCAGAGGACCCGGGTTCAATTCCCAGCACCCACATGGTAACTTGCAACTGTCTGTAATTCTAGTTCCAGGGTATCTGGCACCCTCATACAGACATACACGCAGGCAAAATACCAGTGCACAAAAAATAAAAATAAAAAAGTTTTTTCCAATACAACTTAGACACTTTAAAATAGAGCATATTAAAAGTTACATAGTTCTCATTTGAACAATTTATATACTCCCACTTTGCCTTCTGTTATTGACATTTTTGTAGGTGTGCGTGAGTGTATAGTGTATGTACTTATGCATATAGTGGTGTACACAGCTGTGTACGTGCACAGAGATTGGAGGAGGATGAAGGATATATTGTTTTATTACTTTCTACCTTACTCCCTTGAGACAGTCTCTAACTAACCCTGGAGCTAGGTTGCCTGACCAGCAAGCCCTAGCAATTCTCTTGTTCTCTCTTACTATGAAGAGCAGTTACTGGCAAGTGTGTGACCACACTGCTTTTATGTGGGTTCTAGGAATTTGAACTCAGGGCATCATGTTGTACAACAACAGCTCTTACTTGCCAAGCTATCTTCCATCCTTAACTCATCTGTCTGTCTGTCTGTCTGTCTGTCTGTCTATCTATCTATCTATCTATCTATCTATCTATCTATCTATCTATCTATCTATCTATTGATGCTGGGAGTTGAACCCAAGATATTGTACGTACTAAGCTAGTATCTTACCAGTAAGCTTCATCCCTATCTCCTGCTCTTTGCTTCTCTTTGATAGTGAAAGAGATAATCTTATCAATTTCACATTTTCTTGTTTTCATTTTGATTCTCTTAATGTTTCTTCACTATTGGGAAATGTTATATTGGGTTTTAGTATTCTTAACACAGAAATGACAGATGTTTATACTAACCTAAATCTTATTATAAATGTGTTGCCTTAAAATAATTTCTGAAGCTAGTTCCGGGACGGGCACCAAAGCTACAGAGAAACCCTGTCTCGAAAAACCAAAAAAAAAAAAAAAAAAAAAAAATAATTTCTGAATACTTTGACTTTGCACCTCCCTTAGAGAACGCCTGAGATCTAGAGGCCTCCTAGCAGCCTGTTCTAAGGTTTCATGAGAACCCAGTGTACTCTGTGAGTACTCAGAGGATGTTTTACTGCCGTGGTTTGTCAGATGTAGCCAGTAAAACGGCCTACTTAGGAATTTAACCTGAAGTTCCTAGGGACTTAACATAAAATATTTTTTATAGTCATCATGATGCCTAGGCTTTCCTGCACATATATAGTGTATGTGTGAGGAAGGGATAGTTATGACATGCCCTGGATAAGTGACATCCAGAGCGTAGGGATAAAAGTGTGTGTGTGTGTGTGTGTGTGTGTGTGTGTGTGTGTCAGAGTTTTCAGGCTTGTACCTCAGGAACCACCCACCTTACTTTTAGACAGGTACTTTCAGTGGCCTGGGGCTGTTGATTCAGCTGGGCTGGATATGGACTGAGTTTTCTCTCCACCCAAAAATCTATTTATTGTTTGAAAGAAATTATTGTAGCATGATTTTTTTTTTTATGATTCTAGTTTAAAGCCACCAAAGTTAGGTCATTTCTTAGACCATATTATAATTATTTGCCTTTGTTACTGTGTATGATCTTTAGCTTAGTCTACTGGAATATCTGGTAACATGGGATAGACTGCTTAGTGGTTTTAGAAGTAACAGATCTTTGTCCAACAGTACAACTCTCCTCCACATTCCTCTTCCAGTCTTTGGGAAACACAATTCATAGCAACAGCATGATACAGTAGAAGACCCAGAATTTTATGTTAAAAGATAAGCGTTTTAGCAAGTGTAGCAAATGTGTTACAATTGGCTGCATGACTCTGCTCTATTTATGATCATTTCTCTTTTCTGATACTTGGTGTCCTATTATATAGGAAGGGATTAAATTCCTTTATCAAGATGCTTAATATTATTAGTAATTATAGATGAATAACAATTTAATATGTTTCTGTATTACTAAATTTATTTTTGTTCTTTACAGCTTATAAATTACTTCATATATAATTTTGCCAGAAGATGTTTATATATAGTTGTTTTAAAAGCGTAAGAATATTATGTGTATGTGAGTGTTCCTTTGTTGATTTGTGCACATCATGTGTGTGCAGGTACCTGTGAAGGCCACAAGAGAGCATTAGGTCCTTGGAGCTGAGGTCACAGGGATTGTGAGCTGCTCCATGTGGTTCTGGAAACTGAGCTCATGTCCCTTGCAAAAGCAACAAGTGCTTTTAACTGCTGTACCATCTCTCCAGCCTCCTCCTCCTCTCTCTCTCTCTCTCTCTCTCTCTCTCTCTCTCTCTCTCTCTCCCCCTCCCTCCCTCCTTCCCTCCCTCCCTTCCTCCTTTCCTCCCTCCTCCCTTTTTTATTTGAGCCCTGGCTGGTCTAGAACCCACCATGTAGGTTAAACTGTCTTCATGTCTGTGGCAGTCTTCCTGCCCTTGCCTCCTGAGTTTTAGGATTACAGTCATGAATGCTTGGAGCAACTTCTTTTCTTTAAAAAGATACTCTGCCTTGGTTATTTATTTATTTTTTTAGTAATAGACTAGTATGGCTTATTTTTAAGTTTTACTTATTTGATGATGGATTATAATTTCCCAAACTTAGAGAATGTACTCAATGCATTTTATTTAGAGTTTTGAAGTATTGTGTGATTGCTATTAATATTTCTTTAAAAACCAACTTCTAACAGTTATGAATGGTCAAAAGTAGTTGGTTCTAGTCTCATTTTTGAGGACTGTAATGAGGTTCTCTTTTTACTAAGAGTAAGGTTGCCATCCAGTAGTGTGGCTATTTAAAAATAAATATTTAGCATTTATGTTTATAGAGTTCTCTGCAATTGTTAATTAGCCCGAACCAGTGTTTATCTCTGTGAAAGTCTGGCAAGCGCTTGTGTAAGCCAGCTTTGGGCAGGATTTCCAGTCATCATTTGGAGAACTTTTAACTCTGGAGTTAGTTGATATTTGTCTGTATACTATGAATTCTTCAAAGAATATTTGATTTTTTAAAACTATACCAACATTGTTTTAGAGAAATTCTGAAATAGTACCATTCCAGATGATAAAATCTTTTGTTGTAATCCACTTTCTGTTGCTATAACTGAATGCCACAGACTTAAGTAATTTATAATGAATGAAGATTATTTCAGCTTGTGGGTCCGGAGCCTGGGAATTCCAAAAAGCATGGCTCCAGCAACTGTTGAGGGCCTTCTTGATCTACCACAGTGTGCTGTGTGAAGACCCAGTGTCCAACATGCGACCCTTTGGAGACACAGTCAAGCCCTAGGAGCTGTTCTGAGTGTTGTTTTAGAAACTCACACCTCCTAGGACCTAAAAGTTCTTAGAAAAATGTAGCCCAAATATTTCCCTTTATAACTTGGCATTTTTAGAGTAGACTCCACTGAAGGAAGACATTTTGTATTGAGTAACCTGATTGATGGTTAATAATGACTGTTGGCAGGCTATAGAATCACATAGACAGATCATTGGGCATGTCTGTGAAAGTTCTAGATTGAGTATAGGGATGGCAAGTATCCATGGGCTGAAGTTCCAGACTGAGTAAAAAACAGAAAGTGAGCCAAGCACCAACATTCATCTTGTACCAATCTTTGTTGTTCTTTATTTTCTTTCTTTTCTCCTTTTAATTTAATTTTTCAAGACAGGGTTTCTCTGTGTAGTCCTGGCTATCTTGGAACTCACTCTGTAGATTAGGCTGGCCTCAAATCTGGAGATCCACCTGCCTCTGCCTACTGAGTGCTGTGATTAAAAGTGTACACTGCCATTGCCTGCCTGTTCTTTGTTTTCTTTATGACAGCTATTGTGGAATATTACTTTAACTAGGCAAAGATGTGTTACATTTGTTTATGCTGTGGAATACTATTTTAACTGTGTAAAGGTGTGTTATGTTTGTTTCTGCTGCCTTTGTTAACAATGTAAAGATGTGTTACATTTTTTTTATGTTGTGTTTGTTTAATTATGAAAAGATGTGTTGGTTCACCTTGCCTGCCTAAGCATCTGATTGGTCTAATAAAAAGCTGAATGGCCAATAGCTGGGCAGGAGAGGGATAGGCAGGACTGGCAGGCAGAGAGAATCAATAGGAGGAGAAATCTAGGCTCAAGAGAGGAGAGAGAGGAGGGAGAGGAAAGAACAAGGGAGAGAGAATGAGAGGGACATACTGGGGCCAGAAGCCAGATAGCTGCCAGCCAGACACAAGAAACAGTGTCAGTAAGACATACAGAAATAAGGTAAAAGGCCCCAAGTCAAATGTAGCTAAAGAAAAACAAGTTAATTTAAGTTAAAAGAACTAGCTAGAAACCAGCCTAACCTAGACCAAGCATTCAAAACTAATATTAAGTCATGATTCGGGAGCTGGTTGGTGGCCTAAAAGAAAGCCTGCTGCAGGTAGCCATTCTGGTTGGGGTGAGATGGAATTTCACTGTAGTTTTGATCTGCATTTTCCTGATGTATAACCTCTAATTTCTGAGGTTTTTTTTTTTTTTTATTAACATTTTGTGGGTCTTAATCTCCTGTTAGATGAATAGCTGGCCAAGGCTTTCCCACTTTGCATAGGCAGTTTCATCACTCTTGTTCCTTTCCCTGTGCAGGAGCCTTTGGATTCAATGTAGTTTTGATTGTCAATTCCTCTATCATTTTCAGAACTCTTGGAGTCACGTCCAAAACACATTGCCTGTATCTTGATGTATTTTAACTTTAAATTTAGCTTTAACACAGTAAATACTGGTAGATACAGACACCAAAAGCTCCGTAGACTCCTCGGTGAGTTTTGAAGGTCATAGAAGTTGAAGCTAAAGAGTTTGAGTGCTGCTGCTCCAGAGGATAGGTGGGGAGTCCAAGACTGGAGAAGCAAAAGTTTGCTACAAAGACCCAGATACAAGGGGACAAGCACTCCAACTAGAGTGCCGAGTGAAAGGGGGAGCGAGAGGCGTATTCTCTAGAGGTTAAAGACCGCAGGTGATAATGTCCAGTGTCACTTGTGACGTGAGAAGTGGAGATTGTGAGAGGAGTAACCTCTGCCGTCTGGGGAGCAGCTTGGCACTGTACTGTAGGCTGTAACAATGGACCTCTCTGCAGTGCCGTCTTCCTTTGTAATGGGTGAGGATGCTTTTGCAGTTTTATGGATACGAACTTATAAGGAGTGGAAGAGTCTGTCGGCAGAGCCTGATTAAATGCTTTCATTCCTTGAAATGTTGTGCATGCAGTAAAAATGGGGCCGATGGATACTTAACGATACACATTGCATTTAGAAAGTCATTTGCATAATCTGGTTTCTCTGTTGCCAGTTTGGCATGTATTGGTTTAAGGTTTTTGCTTAGAAGTGCATCTTTTGTTAAACTTCAGGTCAACCAATAAGTATGATGTTTAGAAAAATATTTTTCTTCTCAACCATTCCAGCCTTTAGCCCATTTTTAAATTGTAGGCCAAGATAGCCACAACAAACATTGTGTTTTTATGAATATGGGTATAACTAACATTAAAAGACACTGTGACAACACTTTCAGAAATGATAGTTGCTGCCTGTTTGACTAAAGTTTCGGGGTCTGCTTTAATTATAGATATTTAAAGATCATTGTGTTGCGGGGAGGCAGCGAATTGAACGTTAAAAACATTTTGGAAAGCTAATGTCCTGCTTAGCTCTTTCATTGCTTGCTTTTCAACTTCTATGGTCCAGGTTGATAATCTGTAAATTTTCATCTCGTTAGGTTAATGTGCCATGTTTGTGCAGTGATTTGGACTAGTTATCAGTTAAATTCGGGTTGAAAAGCATAGACATGGGTCTATCTGAAGAAAGTCTTGTACACTGATATATATTATGTATCATTCTTTGAAATAAAAATTCTGTCTTTCCTATGGCAGTGCCGAATCCTCAGGGAATGGTCATCCCAGTCTGCAGACTGCTTGCATTCCTTTGCATCATAATTATTAGGTCTTGAAGTCTGTTTGGTCAGCCAGCTAATTATGCCTGGGATGCTGGCCTTTATGTTGTGGGAGGGAAGAGAGAGCTTTTTACTGGGAAGCTACATTGCCCAGCCTCTGTGTGGTAGAGCAGTGTTTTTGAGCGTGTCTCATTCTTTTCTCCTATTTTTGTCTCTTTGTCCTGCCTCCACTTCTTGAGTTTTGGGGTTGTAGGGGTGCTCTGGCACTTGGCTTATGTGGTTCTGGAAACTGAACCCTGGACTTTGTGTAAGCTAGGCAAATATTCCCCTGTTCTATCCCATTCCCACAGTTGTATATTTGGTATTCCTTTCAAAAGGTTCTCGATGTAGTTTATCCAAAACTGCTTTTTGTTTCAATTAAACAGATGATGTTTGGCATTAACTTTTAGGACTTTTTCCTTTATAAAATGTTCACCATACTATTATTAGAGGGAAATAATTTTAAAAACCATCTTTGTTTATTTTGTGGTGCTGGGAATTGAACTTATGGCCTTTTTCATGCTAGACAAGTGTTCTGTCTCTGAGCTACATTCCCCCCACCCCTTGCCTTTTGAGACAGGATGATGTTATACAGTTTAGGTTGACCTTGTACCGACCGATCTTGAGTTCTTCTTTTCTGTGCACCCCAAATGCTGGAATCGTATGCCTGTGCCATTGTGTCTGACAAAAAATAGCCTTACTGAGCTGTCATTCCCATACCATGCCACCAATTTTAGGAGAGCATTTTGCCTTGTGGAAAGATAATAGATGTAAGATCTTACGCTTCACATATTACTGATCGTTTATTTGTACTTCTAAAACAGGTATTTATTCTCGCTTTATTGTTAGATAGCTATAATTTGTTGCTATTGCTATCTTTATTGTGTTATAATTTTAAATATATTGAAATAAGCTTCTTAAGAGGCCAGGACTACAGACGCAGCCTTCTGTGATCTTTTGTATGGACAGAGTATTTTGAAATTAATCCAACAGTTGTACTGCACATGTCTGTTATTTGCGTTGCTGTGGATCAATCCCAGGGATTCACTTAAGTGAGTCAAGCAGGTGCCCATCGGGGCCTGAAGGGGACATCAGATCCCTTGGAGATGGAATTACAGGCTGCCTGATGTGAGCTGCCTGATGTGGGTCCTGGGATCTGAACTCTGGCCCTGATAGAGGAGTAAGTGCTCTTCACCACTGAGCCATCTCGTCAGCCCCTACATTTTTGGTAACCCGTGTATTTTCTTGTGGTTTAAGTTCTTGGAATTGAAATTGTGGAGCATAGACTGTCAGCAGCATCCTCTGTGAGCTTGTTAGACCTTCAGGCCCTCCTTTCTTCTATCTAAATCAGGGTCTCTGGCTGATTCCATGTTCATGAAAGCTTAGGAGGCAATGTTTAAGCCCCCTCAGTTTGGGGTTTTGTTTCCTGGCAGCTGGAAACATCCTGTTCTAGTTTCATTTCTGTGCTGTCATAAAACACTCTGACCAAAAGCAACACAAGGGAGTAGAGGGTTTACTTGGCTTGTATTCTAGGTTATAATCTATCGTTGGGGGAAAGCCAAGGCAGGGAACTCAAGCAGCTGGTCACATCATATCCACAGTCAAGAGCAGAGAGAATAAACATATCCTCGCTGCCTGCTGGCTTGCCTATGCTCAGCTAGCTCTCTGAACTCGTACAGTTCAAGCCCAGCCTATGAAATGGTGTTGTCCACGTTCAGGCTGGGTCCCCTTACATCAGTCAACAATCAAGACAATTCTACATAAACACGCCACTGGCCAACCCAACTTAGACAGTTCTTCAGTTAAGGCTCTCGGATGATCTTAGGTTGTGGAAAGCTGACAGTTAAAAACTAACTGGGTAGAATGGCACAATCCTCTAATTCTAGCATTTGGAGACAGGCATTTGTGAGTTCAAGGCTGACTTGGTCTACATAGCAAGTTCCAGGACAGCCAAGGCTATATATAGAGATTCTATCTCAAAAAAGAAAAGAAAAAATCCTAGCCATCACAATCCTCTTTTAACATTCTAGACTTTCTTCCTCCGAGGAGGCACCACTTTCCCATCATACCATAGAGAAGCAGGGTAGGGAACTATTTCCTACTGTAATAGAAACATCACTTATTGGATCATTGCACAAACATACTTTCATCTTATTTTGAATGACATATAGCTTTAAAATTTTTAATAGTTTTTTTTGGTTGAAATATAAAACTGTAGCCTTTACAGCTGTGGTCAAAAGGACTTTAATGTTGTTTTTGGCAAGGTAGGGTCTATGGACTTAGCTTCTCTGGTTGCATGTCAGCTCGGAGAATCACATTTTCCCTCCCCAAGGATTGTTCCTTTCTGTAGTCGCCCAGCTCTGTTCCTGTTTCAGCTAGACAGGGTTCTGAACTGCACTTTTCTTCTGGAATCCTGAATCCCCAGGGACCAGCTCGTGGAAACTGCTGACGCACGCATCTCAGTTGCAGAGTTTCATTCCCTGCTGTGTCGGTGTCTATTAAGACTAACAGCAGGGACAAATTAAATCTACCTGCAATCTAGCCGCTGGATTTCATCTTTCTTCTGCTCTTTACATAGATGGCATATTTCAAAAAGCAAAACATCTTTCGAATTTTTCTTACTTGTTTATCTGTCTAGAGATCTTCAGAGTATTAGGTAGCATACATGGAATTATTTAGTTCAGAGATTAGACTATTATTCTGTAATTAATAGGTGGTAAACTATGTCTGTGTTATGGTTTGCAGTAAGAATTCACTAAGGTCTTAGCTCCAAAGGCAATACTTTTAAAGAATGTATGACCATGTTGATTGATTTTTATTCTTGTATGTGCTAGTTTTCCTGTGTGTTAGGCTTTATGGTAGAGGCTGTCAAAATGAAGCTTTTTTTTTCTTTTTTTACCATTTTAGACATGGTAAAATTGAGGCTAGGGAGATGAAGTAACTCAGAATATCCTGGTCAGGGACCTAGAACCTAAACACCCCAGCTCATTCTGCTCCTCGGGGGTCTGCAGGGCAAGTGAGACTTCTGAAATCTGATTATCCTTAGAAACACCTTTGCTGTTGTTTGAGTTCTGTATTAATGCTTTTTGTTGTTGTTGTTGAAACACTGCTATTATTTAGGGGGAAAAAACCCATCTGGTTATTTAGACTTTGATGTCTGGAGATTTTTTAAAAAATATATTCTTTTCTTTTTACATTTTTTTTTATTTATTTTTATGTGCACATTTGTCTGTGTGAGGATGTCAGATTCCCTGGAACAAAAGGACACTGGATCCCTTGGTGCTAGAGTTTTGTGTCTCTTGTCTCAGGCTCCTGAGTACTAGGACCACAGGCATTGACCACAATGCCTGACTGATAGTGCTTGTCTTACAGATAGTCTAACTTGTCATTTCCCCCCAGATCACCTTACAGTCTCCCTTTCTTCAGCCCATCTCACCCCTCCCCCATTTTGACTCTATCACACACCATTTCTCTCCTCTAATTCCATGACATTCTTCCTATTTTTATTAAATACCAAATATTGACATAATGACAGTTTACTTGAGCTGGAAATATAATCTTATTTCTAGTTTATAATATTAATTTCATTCTGTGATATTTTTATCCTGACTTGCCTTTGACCTCTGGCACATAGGAGGGAGAGTTAGGATGCTGCCTACCGAGTTCATTGAGAGTAGGGACTTTGTTCAATAGCTATCTGATTAATTCTAACTGGCAGTTGAAATTAGAAGGATAGAAACAACAAAACTGGGCACAGGTGGACCAGATTGGCAACAAATTTGATAATTTCACAATCTTATTTATATCGAAAAGCTCTCCTAGGCACATCTACATGATGGTTGGGATTTCCTAGGAATAAGAATTTTATTTCTATTGGTTTACTTCTTTTGGGTCTCCTTGCAGTTTTTGACCCTATCTGAGGTGTGTCTTCTCGGATCTCTCATAGAGACTTCAGATTCATTATGAAGAAAACTGCACATCAAAGACATAGAGGGATTCTTTTCTGCCAAGATCAGAAAGTCTCGTCTCAAACCAAGAAACAATCACAAAATGAACAGAACTGGTTGAAACACCTATCTTGTTAGAAGCCACCAAAACAAACAAACCCTGTCATCTGAAAGAATGGCAAATTCACGTACAAATTAAGCATCTACTCAAGTTATAATATTAACTGGGAAACTTATACTATTTCAGGGAAATCAAGTAGTAAGGAATTTACAGAAAATTCCAGTTAATAAATTTGGAGGACCTGTAGAAGATTTTTAGACCATCAGTTTTCAAATGCTAAAAAAGTAGTGATTTTCACTGTGTGTGAAACAAGTGAATTTCATATTTAGAATTAGGTTCCATCCCCAAGACATCTCATTATGTATCTGTAGAGATCCCCAAATTAAAAAATAATGCTTAAATCTAAACACAATTTGGTTTCAAATAAGTACAATAAATAATTTTTTTTTTTTTTTAAAAAAAAAACAACTCTATTCTTAGAGCCACACCTTGTTTCTTTTAGGAGACAGTAATGTTCAGGAGCCCAAATCTGTACTTGTACTCACTGGTTCTAGATTCTGAGTGGAGACAGGAGGGGATATTGTATGTGTGTGTACATGTATTCTTTTGCACCTATATATCTGTGTCTTTACCCGTTTCTACTCCCTGTGTAGTCCTGACTTCATACTGACATGTCTGGTTCTGATCTATATCACAGGACTCGCTTGTCCTTGCCCCATGTCTGTAACTCCCTTCCCTGGGACCGAGAGACATAACTTGCACTGCTCAAAGTGTATTTACTTATTTTTCAGTTTTAGACTATACAGAAAATAGTTTCAGAATTGCTAACTTATTCCTCTGAAGATTCTACTGTTTAGATTTAGCAATTTATTTGGATTTGAAAAACAAACAACTTTGACCTGAGGGAATGTATTTCAAAGACTTTGCTTAAAAGCTTCTTGGGTTGCCTGTCCCCAGAGCGACCATCATGCATTGGCTATGCAGTTCTGTTAGCATCTCATGTCAGGATTGGCCTCTCGCTTTCTGTACTTATTTTCATATGACATGAAAGTCAGAACTATGTGACAGGCAGGCACACTCAGGCACTCTCAGTTCCATCTGTTCCATTCACTGGCTACCATGTCCTGCCTGTCCATCTTCTTCCATTGTCTACCTGTGCACCCCTTTACATAAGTTTCTGGGTCATCTTTTCTATATTCTTGCTCAAGGCTGAATTCCATGCAGACTTTATTTTCTCTTATGTCTTATGAAGTCAACACACTATAGATGCTCTTTTAGAAATTTTGTCAAGATATAATTCATATATTGTAGCACCCATCTCTGCAAACACTACCCCCGTTTCATAATGCTGCCTCACTCCAGACAGGACCCTCCTGGTACGCTTAGTAGTCATTCTCTCCCCGGCCCGCAGTCGGTCTCTGCATACTTCCTATAAGAGGAGTCTTACAGCATATGGCCATTCTGTACTTTATATACTTGCTTAGCTGCAAATACTTTCACCAGCTCATAGAATCTGCCCCACTAAATATATACTCTTTTGTAATCAATTAAAAGGGGCCAGTTTGAACTCTGCTCATCAGATGATATATAGAAATTTTCTGTCCTCAGTTTGAAATATATGCTAAATAGTTCACATTTAAAAGCCTTATGAAATCTGCTAAAATCTTATTAAAACATGTACGTGCTCAATATGAACCATATTGCTGAGAGAATAATAACATTTAATAGATGACTGAGGGGCCAGCTAAGTATTTTCTAGTAAATACGCAGAACATGGGTTCACGAGATGGTAAAGGTATTTCCTTCCAAAACCAACAGCCTGAATTCGATCCCTGGAACCTGCACAGTGGAAGGAGAGAACCAGCTTCTGAAAGTTGTTCTGTGACCCCACCTGTGTGCTGTGGTGCGCATGCCTGTATACACACACACACACACACACACACACGAATTAACATAATATAAAACATTTAAATATATACACCATTTAAATTATTTAAGTTCTTTCTAAAAGCTTAGAGACCACTTTGCAGACCATAATTTCCTTAGTACCACCCTTTTTTTTCCTTTGTGGTTGTAAGTGTGTATGTGGTGTTTGTGTGGTGTGTGTGTGTATGATCTATGTGTGGTATGTGTATGATGCATATATAATCTATAGTCTGTGATGTTTGAGGAGTATGTAGTGCATTATGTAGTGTAGCGTGTGCTATGGTGTGTGTGAACACGGTGTGTGTGTGGTATATATGAGGGTGTATGTGGTGCATTGTGTAGTGTGTGCTATGGTGTATGTGAACACGGTGTGTGTGTGTGGTATGTGTGAGGGTATATGTGGTGCATTGTGTAGTGTGTGCTATGGTGTATGTGAACACGGTGTGTGTGTGGTATATGTGAGGGTGTATGTGGTGCATTGTGTAGTGTGTGCTATGGTGTATGTGAACACAGTGTGTGTGTGGTATGTGTGAGGGTGTATGTGGTGCATTGTGTAATGTGTGCTATGGTGATCACGGTGTGTGTGTGGTATATGTGGGGATGTATGTGGTGCATTGTGTAGTGTGTGCTATGGTGTGTGGTGAACACGGTGTGTGTGTGGTATATGTAGGGGTGTATATGTATGGTATATTGTATAGTGTGTGTGCTGTGGTATATGTAGTTTATATGTTGTTTGGGGGAGTATAAGGTATGTGTGTAGTGTGTGGTGTATGAGGTATGGATTTAAACTCAGGTCCTCAGGTGGGCAAGCACTTTTGCCCACCAAGTCATGGCCACAGCCCCATCCCCCCGTTAGATCTAACATTTTTTTCATTAGGTTTCCCTATTCCCTCTCCCCCTCCTTTTTTAATTTCTAAAATATTTTTGAGGCAGGGTCTAATGGAACCCAAGGGGGCCTCAAACTTGGTTTGTATTCAAGGCTGGTCTTTTAACTCCTGATTCTCTTGCCTCTATCTCCTAAATTTTAATTCTTTTCTGTCATTCAGATGTCAACATTATAGCTTCATAGCACTATACCCTGCAATGGTAACATCTAGAAACAGAAGCACACACATTTGAAGACTACTCATTTTTCCTGAGTATCAGCAAATAAAAAATAACATTTCATTTAAATCTTTGAGGGAAAAATAGTATGCTTTGTTCAAATAAGAATTAAATCAGAATTCCCGTGGTAGTATTAGATTTCCCAAGTTTTTACAGAATAAATTTTCTTTCTCTGATTTAGATGCTTCTAAAGTTGGGATGACACACACACACACACACACACACACACACACACACGCTCTGCCCCTGCGAGATAGCCCTGCCCTGTGACCAGTCTGCTCCCCTCTGTTCCCCCAGAGGTAGCTGCGACTGCTTTGGGCTTCCCCAATGGCTCTGGCATTTATTCTCTGCTATCTACAGTAACAGGCTTCTCTCCCCCAGGGCGCTTTCACTGTGCCCTCGCTCGTGCCTCATGCTCATGCCCTCACAAAGATCTCCCTGGGCTTTGTGTGCAAGCTGCTAACAGTTCTGAACACTTTTCTTTGGGTTTTAGATTTTCTTTCCTTTAATTTTTGCTTGTGATGTACCTTTGGAAAGATTTATTTTCAGTTTTATGTATGTGTGTGGGTGTGTTCATGGGGTGCAGGTACCCGTGGAGGCCAGAGCATCGGATCCTCTGTGGCTGCAGTTCCAGGCAGTTGTGAATTGCCAGATGTAGGTTCCTCGCAGCAAGTTCAGGGCCTCTTCTGGAGCAATACACACTCTTAACCCCTGAGCCATCTCTCCAGCGCCAGTGCATTTGTAATCTTTGATGTTTTGTAAATAGTTTCTCTGTTTGTTCTTTGCTGGTTTTCCCCAAGCGTGTTTTTTAAACCTTTTCTTTAAAAATTTATTTGTGTGTGTATGTGTGTGTGTGTGTGTACGTGTGTGTGATGTTGCATAGATGGGGAGGAGGCATGCTGTGGCACACATGTGGAGGTCAGAGGTCAACTTGTTGAGTCAGCTTTTGCCTTCCCTCTTTGTCTGGGTACTGGGGATTGATCTTGTTAGGCTTACATCATTGGTGCAAAGGCCTTACCCACAGAAACATTTCACTGGCTCCAGGTTTCTTATTTATATGTAATCAAATGCATCTGTATTTTATTGTGTTGGGTTTGAGTCAAAAGAACATACTCGTATTTTCTGCATGTGTGCATATATCGTTGATCCTCATTGTTTACAGATTCAGTATTGCGAATTTGCCTCCTCATAATCACCAAATTAACATTTTTGGAACTTTCTGGTCATTTTCAGACACGTATCCCACTCTCCGAGTGCCTCAAGGGTTGAGTTGTCCAGAGACTCCCTCTTTTTAGAGGAAGACTTCATTATGTAGGCAGATTGATAGGTCACTGACCACGGGGAACCACACTCACTTTCAGGCCCTTTCTCCTCTCTGGAGGGAAGGTGTGAGTCCCTTTCCTGTAGTTAGCATGCCTTAGTCCCCGTCTTGACTCAGTCCTCTTATCAATCTAAGGATTCTCTCATCGCTGTGAAGAGTCCAAGGTTTCTGGAAAAAAGCGACAAACCCCAAATCTATATCGTATATTCTCCCCATTACATTTTGTAATGTCTGTATGATTTGTTGGAGACTAGCCTTTATCATAAATATATCTACCATGCCAGTGGGGACTTGTTAACCACCTTGCTCCACCCTTATTTTTGGGGATGCCACCTCTCCAATCACATGTCTGCGAGTGTTTTGGGGGGGTTAGATTTCCAATGGGGTCTATTTCCCAGAAGAAGGGAGGTTAGGTATCAGACAGTCAGGAGCAGCTGTTTACTGAAGTATCTGGGTAAGGCTTATTGGGTAGGCTTGAATTGAGTTAGTAAATGAGTAAATTGTGGTATTTCTGAGAAAGGAAAGGCCCTGAAGGATTTTATTTTATTTTTATTTATTTTTTTTTTGAAGGGATTCCTTTCTGCTTGTTTTCCATCTACTTTCGCACTAGCTGACAGTTTCAGGGCTGGCTACTCCAGCTTTATGGGCTTCTGTCAGCACGGCTGGAGGGAAGTGATGTCAAGAAAGCGGTGAGTGTGAAGGAAAGACTGCCCAGGGCTCTGCTTGCCCGCAGCCTCGGTCTGGCCTACCAGGACATAAAAGGCCTTCCTCCTGACGGAAGGCCCAATGTGTCATTCTTACATAGGACATAAAACACGTATCAGATTGCATCCTTGTACCACAGGAGTTTGGTCCTTCTCGTTAGTATTGTCTAAAGTTACAACATGTAAAAACTCTTTATCCTACTTTCTAAGCCTGCCAATGCGGAAAAAAATATATTAAGAAACATTTCCTTTTGGAGCCTGGAGCGTTTTTCCTCTCTAGCTCTTATTTAAAGAGAATATGTAATTTAGATGTTTGAATAAGAACAGGGGAAGTGACCAAAACCTTTTCAATAGACTGGCTAAAATACACGACCGTTTCCATCAGTGAGAACACAGACAGAGCAGAGTAACCTTGGCTTCCCCCAACACTCTCTGGTAGAGCTTGTTGCTCTCAGGATGAGTTATATCTCCTGGGTATCCTTTTTCTCTCTGCCCTCTCTCAGGATGAGTTACATCTCCTGGGTATCCTTTATCTCTCCGCCATCTCTCCAGGCTCTCTCCTGCTTCACAAAGGATGCAGAACTATATGTCAGAGTCACAGGAATATTAGACTCTCCATCTTTCTTTTAATGTAATGTTTCTCCACTCGGGAGCATTGGAAGTGACCTCACTCTCTGTCCCTCAGTGGCTCCAGTCCTTTTGTCAGGCAAGCACCGTGCTTGGCAGGACTGTTTGGGCCTTGTGCGCTGGGTTATTCCAGCAGCTGTCTGCCCCTGCTTCGATCAGTCTGTGGACAGTGAGCTGTGTGTGTTGCGGTGCTTTCACTTTCTGCAGCTCTGCAGCAGCCATCTTGGAACTAATCTGCTTCTCCTTATAAACATCTTCACCTCTCAAGCTGCCCCCCTGCCTTGGTTAATAGTGCCAGCCCCACCCGGTGAGATTCCCCAGATTCCTCACAATCTGTTGAATGCCCCTCTGGGTTTAATACTTCACAGCAGACTTTGAGAGAGGTGTCGGGCCTGGCTGGTTGCATCGTTCCTCAGCTTTAGTGTTTACTGCTTCTTGTCTCTCCTGTGGGCCCTACTTACTGCTGCTGAGGTAGTAGGACAGCTGCAGCCTCACCTCTTCTTGGACTGTGATCAAGTGTAGGGGACATTACTGCAGGTAGAGGAAAGCATGCTTAGATTTCTGTTTCATGGGGCTTAAAGTTTCTATGAAGTAAAAGCTCTCTGTATCTTTGTACGTACTTTTTATCAGAAAAAAGTTACTACTGGTAAGAAACAAAATCAATGTGTATATATAAGTGCAAATATTTATCATTAGTAACTTATAGCTTGGTTATTATGAATGTTAAAGGCATGATGAGGGTATCTGATGCTGCCAGACCAGACAAGCTAACGGGAATCCAGTCCTGCTGTGGCTCATTTCAGGTTCCTCCACCTTAGGGATAGAAGGGGCTGAACCGCTAGGGGGCGCTTTTTAACTAGAAAACGTGATGCCTTCTCCCTGCCGCTAGAGACATTGTGGCTCAGTAGGCAAGCAGTTGCCAGTGACAGTAGGTGGTGGCAGTTCCTGAAACTTAAGAAAGAAAGGGGGAAATGAAGGTAAAGGGGAGGAAAGAAGTTTGAGGGCAAAGAAGAGAAAATAGCCAACAGTTGTGACGGAGGTGATGAAATGTCCTAGCGCCCTCAGGAGTGTGGCCTCCCCACCCCTCGTTGCTTGCAGTTGGTTCGTCTCTTTGTTTATCTATTCACTGATGCTTAAGTAATAACAGTCAGGGTTTCTGACTGAGATGCCAGGTGGTCAGGATGCTGTTCCTTGCTTCTCAGACTTCACAGGTTAAGGGGTTTTAAAAAGCCAAGCTTAACATGTTGATATCCTTCCTTATAGATTATGTTAAATAATATAGGAAACAAAACTCCTTTGGTTTTGTTGTTGATATTCCCCATTCTATTCTCTTACCAGAAAAAGATATATAGTATTATATATGGTATTAGAAAGCAATCTTGTTGGCTGGGCGGTGGTGGCGCACGCCTTTAATCCCAGCACTCGGGAGGCAGAGGCAGGTGGATCTCTGTGAGTTCGAGGCCAGCCTGATGTACAAGAGCTAGTTCCAGGACAGGAACCAAAAAGCTACGGAAAAAGAAAGCAATCTTGTTGACATGCATGGAATATTGGCTTTTGGAGGGCAGGCGTCATTTCAGACTCTGGAGCATATAGCCAGATTCCTAGCTCTTACCTCTTAAGGAGGTCGCACATGCGTGTGTGTCTGAAAAACATTTTGTGTTTCTCCATAATAGTGATCTAGTTTACAATAATGTTCACTAGTAACTTGAATTACTTATGTAACCATCTTTATACGGCTGTGCATGCTCAATACACTGTGGTTGAGTTAATAAGCGAATCTGAAGTTATAGCATACCCGGCATAAGATGGCTTTCATAGGATGCATTTTGAAAGGCTTACTTTTGAGACATGCCAGAAAAATGCGCCCTTAGCATCCCACATAACTGCTCGTCTAGGCAGTTGCCTCGAAGTGCAAGATATGGTTCACTTTTAGAGCTTCCTCATGGATACAGTCTAGGTGTGGTTTCCTTGTTTCTGAAATAATCGGGGCTGGTGACATTGACTAGGGCTGCTAAAGTCCTCAGTACAAAGACAAGAGAAGCAAAAGATGGTGGAGAGGATTTCCTTGTAGCTGAACTTCACTATAGCAGAAGTCAACGTCTGTGGATGAGGATATGTTCATCCTCACCCTCAGGAGGCTCAGGAGGGAAGACTGCTTGCTTTAAGTGCAAGACCAGCTTGGGCTACAGAGAGAAACCCTGTCTAAACCAAACCAAACCACACCAAACCACAGCACAGCCCCCAAAACAAATTTTCATTGAATGCCAGCGTTTTTATATTCAAAATGCATGCTACTTTCTAAAGAACAAATTTCAGAATCTTTATAGAACAGAAATAGCTAGTGATGATTTTTCTAGTTTCTTTCGAACCCTAGGCTGGCCTTGACTTACTGTACTGGTCCTCCCAATTCTCCCTCCCAAGCGCTGTGATTACAGTTCTGTACCATCATGCCCAGTTTGTGTGGTCCTGGGCATTGGAACCAGGGCCTCAATCATGCTTAGCAAAAACTAAGTCCCAGCTCCTAATGTAGTTTATTGAGCTGTAATTCACATGCTGTATTGCTTCTATGAAGTGTGTCATTCCATGTTCAGGATAATCACAGCTTGTGCAATTGTCACTACTCTCTATTCCCAGAGTTTTCATCACCACCAGAAGAAGCCCTGAACCCAACAGCAATTACTTCCCATTTCTATCTACCCACTTAGCCTTTGCAAACAAGTTTTTGTCTTTATAAATTTTTCTATTCTGAAAATTTCACAAAAAAATGGAATCAGACAGCATTTCTTTTGTGACTGGTTTCTTTCATTAAACATAATGTTGATTTAAAATTTGTCTGTACTGTAGCATGCTATCAATACTTTATTCTTTTTTCATTACGAAATAATATGCCATTGTATGAACAAACTTCATTTTATTTATGTTCTCATCAGCTGATTGGCATTTGTTTTTTGGGGGTCTTCTGACTAATACAGTTGTAAGCATCCATGTTCAAGTTTTTGCATGGACATATGTTTTCATGTCCAGGAGTAGAGTTGCTGGAGTCAACATTTGAGGATCTGCCAAACCATTTTCCAAAGTGGCTTTACCATTTACAATACTGCCAGGACTAAATCAGTGTCCCGTTTCTGCACATCTTCATTAACACTTACTACTGCCTAAACCAACTGCAACCATCTCTCATTAGTGGATATGAGGTGGTCATCTCACGGTGATGTCTATTTGCATTTCCTAGTCCTGGTTACACTGACAATCACCTGTGTGATTACTGGCCTTTTGTATATCTTTTTTTTTTGTGAATATGTTTTGAAAATTTATTTATAATTGGGTTATCTTTATTATCGAATAAGAGCACATTATATATTAGATATAAGTCCCTTATGAAACAACTGTCTTTTCCCTATTTGTCTTTTTGCTTTTTATTGTCAGAAGTGTTTTACATTTATTTATTTATTTTGAGTGTGTGTGTGAGCGCTGATGCAAATGCGTGCATGTGCCCACACATGCCATGTATACAGTAGAGCTCAGAGCACCACTTTTCATAGTGAATTCTCTCCTTCTACTAGCAGGGTTTGATCTCAGGTTACCAGTCTTGGCAGCAGCCCCTTCCTATTGAAGCATCTCACTAGAACTACTTTCTTTAATTTTCTAAAAAAGTTATTCTTTGACAGTTTTACCCATTTATAATGCAATTTGATCATGTTCACCCCAGTCTCCTCTTATCTCACCCACTCTCACTGAACCTGTCTTCTTACTTTCTTGATAGTAGTATTTGAAGCAGAAATGTCTTATATTCATATGGATATATAGTATATGTTTGCTGACGTAAGTTTTATATTATTGGATTGCCACAGAGAGGAAACAGTTGTCTGTATTGAGACAGTGTGCCCTTGTGTAGGATAAGGAGACATTGGGGCTGAAGGTATGACTCATTGGTTAATAGCACTGGCTGCTCTTCCAGAGAGAGGTCTTGAGTTCAATTCCCAGTACCTACATGGTGGCTCACAACCATCAGTAATGAGATCTGGTGCCCTCTGTTGCAGTGCAGGCATAAATACAGACAGAACACTGTATACATAATAAGTAAATAAAAACAATTATCAGGAGACAGATGAATGGAACATAGCGGCCTCTAGCACATAACACACCTTTATCCTAGGTGAAACATAGCGGCCTCTAGCACACAACACACCTTTATCCTAAACGGTAGGGATCAGGGCAGGAAAAAGAATGGCCGTTTTTTCCTTTTGTGGCACAGCAGGAGATGTCTCTAAAAAGTGAAACCGTTATGAAGGGCACGCTGGTTCAAGCAGGAACAATGAGTCAGCATCCTCAGAGGTTTCCCTCACAAGAGGTGGTGACCGTAGCTGGCATTCTTTTCCTTTTGGTACAGAAGAGTAACAGGCTGTGACTTAGATTCATATTTCAGTGGACTGGAGTTGGTGGGGGAAAATGGACTATGTCTTTGGCATGGTATGAGTGGAGATGTCTCCCCATTGCTGATTGAGAGCTGCGTGGCATTGGGGAGTGTGGGTTGCTGAGACGGCTGTGATCGCTTGTCTACCCACTGGCCATTCTCTTCAGTACTTCAGGTGGTGATTTTTGTTGCCTCACCACACCTTCAGCTTGAAATCAAACACAGGGGCAAAATGAGTCAGGATCATGGCCAGCTAGTTAGAGGCACGGTGAGTGTGGCTTCCTCTCTTTTGCCTTAGCAGTTTGGATGTTAACAGACCTTAGACAAAGCTGTTCTCTGTCCTCAAGGTTTCCCCTTGAACTGCCCATTAGATGGTCAGTGTGGACTATGGACTCTGACTTTTCAGTTGATACGTGAGAAGGTACGGGTTCTGTGAAGTAGCCTGTTGAGTGCTGCAGTTCTTTACAATACACATATTTTCAATCCTTCAGTAGGTGTGGGGTTGTGCCTCTAATCTCATCTACTCCAGAGGCTGAGGCAGGGGGACTGTGAATTCAAGACTGGCCTGGGCTACATAACAAGACCCTGCCTCAAAATAAAAGAGAGGGAGGGAAGAAGGGGAGGGGGAGAAATAACAGAGGAAGAGAGGTGTCTCGTGACCTGCTTAAATCTTCAGCCGCTTTCTCTCTGACTGGGTTCCAGACCCAGAATGTACCTTAGATGGAGCTCATAGTCTGTGCTTTGAGCACAATGAAGGGTGGGTCGGATAGGGATCCACACTGGTGCTGATTTTTGGGAGGGGCTCATCCAGCCTTATTTAGAGTCTGGAATGGCAGTAACTGTCACTTTTGCTCCTCTGAGAAACGTAGCGAACGTTTCATAGGGCTGACATAATTGAGGGTGTAGGCTTCCTTTAGAACACAGCCCCCAAGAGACTCTCCCGGACCGAACGCAAAGATGCTAAGACATTGTGAAGTCTGCTGCCACGTCGCTGTCGCCTCCAGTTGTATAGTCTGTTTTGTAGACGATGCTCTTCTTCAGGAGGAGATGTTTTATTTATTTACTTGCTTTTGGGTCACATGTCCTTTTAGTACCTGTGGTTTAGATCCTATTAAACAAACTTTCACGTGTGATCATGTGCTTGCCCAGACTAAAGGTCAGCTGTGTGTCACTGTGGAAATGTCTGCTTTTTATCTAGTGTGTGATGAGAGGACCATTGCGTTGATTACAGTCTAGGAAGATAACTGGTAAACAAGGGTCGGGGGCGGGAAGGGGTGTAGATAAGGAAAACAGTTATCGAAGGATCAGTATTTGTTGTTGGTCAACTCCTCCGACTGTGAAGCATGTAAGGCTTTTGGGCTGAGATTAGCTGAGAAACACTGACTTAATATTCATCCAATTACTGTGCACGCAGAGCTCAGTTGTCCCTAGGGATGTAGACTTGCCGAGAGACAATATAGTCCTTGAAAACTGTGCTGAGCCGGGCGGCGGTGGCGCACGCCTTTAATCCCAGCACTCGGGAGGCAGAGGCAGGCGGATCTCTGTGAGTTCGAGACCAGCCTGGTCTACAAGAGCTAGTTCCACGGATCTCTGTGAGTTCGAGACCAGCCTGGTCTACAAGAGCTAGTTCCAGGACAGGCTCCAAAACCACAGAGAAACCCTGTCTCGAAAAACCAAAAAAAAAAAAAAAAAAAAGAAAGAAAACCGTGCTGAGCTAAAGGCTTTGCTTATGTGCTCTCTTTCCTGTCCAATCCCCTCTCCAGTGTGACATGCACATGAGGGGGAGCGTGCAAGGATTGACAGCAAACCTATTTTAGACACATATCTGTACCCAACATGCGTTACGTGTCACATTGTCCTGGGATATAAGCTTTAGAAAGGGTAGGCACCCATGTGTGTGTCTGTAGTGTAGCTCCCTGTACAAGGTACAGGGTAGCGGACCCAAGACCAACAATGTAAGAGGAATACTAAATTTCTTAAAAGAAATCCCAATAGCTGTGGCCCCAAACAATTTTTTAAAAAGAGACAAAAATGAAATACATGCATAATTCAGAACATTGATGCCATTGGGAGGCCGCCCTGTGGGAAGACAGCCTTTGCTGCTGCGTCGTGTTTCAGCTGGAAGCCCTGCAGCTCAGTAGACTGAGCAGAGTAAGTACCATTCCCGTCTGATACTCTGTTCACTGAGAGTGCGAGACCAGAGTCCTATGAGTCAGTTGCTTGGTGACTCTGCTGTCACGTGACTGCTCCCAGCAATGTTTCCCCTTTCAAGACCTAATCTGGCCAGGACCCTGTCAAAGACTTCATGGACCATCACCCCATCACATCAGGGATTAGGGCTTCAAGATAGATTTTGAGAGAGATGTAAACATTTAGTCCACAGCAGATGACCAGACTGGAAATTCCCCCCAGCCCCTGCCCTCCTTCACATTGCTGAGAACTGAACCCAGGGTCCTGGGCATGCCAGGCAAGTGTTCTGCTCCCAAGTGCCATTGCTAGCCTTTCAGACTGGAAAGATGCTCATTAAAAACGCTAGGCAGCTTCATAGGCGTGTATTCTAATAGCTATGCTTCATAACCTACACTGAGGGTGTGTATGTATATGTATTCTTTTGCTTTTATCAAATGTTCATGTTTTTTTTTTTAAGTCATAATATTTTTGGTAGTTAAGCATTTTCCCATCTGAGTTTTTCCAGGGCTTTTGCTTATGTAGAGTTGCAGGAGAAAGCATTGCAGACACCCACTTAGCCAAACTCATCTCCTATCCCCCCACTTTCTACAGCCATTCACTTTTTATGGTAACTTTTCTGAAGCTAAGTTACAGTCTACCGGGGAGAGATTTTAATGGGAACTTAAATGTGGGAAGGAGAGAGAGAGAGAGAGAGAGAGAGAGAGAGAGAGAGAGAGAGAGAGAGACAAAGGAAAGGAAAATTGCGCCTCTCACTTTTGTCTTGGCAACACAACAAGAGTGATGTAGAAACTGTCACCTGGCCTGTGTCCTGTGTCTCTGCCCCCAGGTTTCCATGTACTCTCCTTGAACCCAGCTTCCAGGTCAGAAACTTTCTGTCTGGGCTCACTGGCCAGACGTTTAAGTATTCATTACCTCAGTGAGTGCCTGTGGATCCGTGTTTAATGTTGTTTGCGCTTTGCTTACTCGGGGCTTTTGAAATCTTTGCAGGGTTTCCCTACTGAAAGGCTGTTTTAGAATTAAGGGTCACCAGTGGGGGAGGGGCAGCCACACAGAAAAGCACTGTTTCCCTTTCATCTGTGTCCCATATTGTACAAATGTTCCCCGAAAATAGCAACAGTTTTCTGGGAAAGGTCCCGACAGAGGCTGTTCTCACCCTTTACCCCTGCTCTCCGATTCATGTTTCCGTCTCCCAGTGTGGTCATGTGCTTGCCCAAGCCTGGCTCATGAACCATGTGGGATATTCGTGGGGTTTTGTTTTCGAAGCCATACACTGTGCACATGATGCAGTATTTCGTTTGGAACGAGCTCCGAGTTTAGTCACACGTGCTTCTTGTGGTGTTTATCTTGGAGTCCGCAAGTAGGAGGGAAGTATTTTTGCATTTATACATCTGGACACTGTTCATGGTCTTTCTGTGACTTGGGAATTGTGTGTGGGGCAAAATCCAAGGACCAGTATTAAAATAACATGGAGTTATAATGAGATCTGAGTGCGGCCCCTTGAGAGCACCCTTCTGATCCCGGCAGAGTTTGACGTTTGAGGTGGTGAACTTTTTCAGCTGTGTGGTTCACTGGCGGCCCGAGTAGACGGGTGGGATTGGAAGTTACCTGACACTCCCATGCAGTACCTGTGCTGCCAGACATGAAGTCTGCAAGTCTTTGGCAAATTCGGCTCTTTAAAGAAAAGACTTTAACTTGATTTTGTATGGAGCAAGATAGGCCAAGTGAATTCTGCTCAACTGCTGCTTAGTCTGCTGTTCCACTGAGTCTTATGAGACTTTTCTGGGTCTCTCCAGTGCTTCTTCCATCCTGCCTCAGTTCATGCATCTAGAACTACGATGATCCCGAGACTATCTCAGGCTGTGTGAGGTTGAGGGTGTGATGGTGGCGTCTGCCGACCTTATCCTTTCATGATCTCAAATGAAGAAAGCTATTAAAATGGGATAAATGTGATGTAGTACAGTACTGCCTTCGTTTGGCTGGGGTCTGATAGAATGGAGGAGGGTCGTTTAGAATGTTGCTGCTCTCTGAGCGAGCCTGCGCAAGGACAATGCTGCTGTTTTGGCTTCGGCCTAGTTTTCTTTAATTTCCATGCCTCATCTGTAATGCAACTGCAGAAGCAAGTTGGGAAAGCAGGATAAAGCTTCAACTGAATTTGTACTTGAACTTGAATAAAGAGCAGTTGTTTCTGTGTTGTTCATGGTGCAGACATTTGGGTGAAGAGCTGTTTGGATTTTGACTTTCAATATCAGGGCTGTTTGCTTCCCCTTTTACTGCAGCAGAGAGAAGAGAATCTAATAAAGTCACTGGACCCACTGGTTAGAATTCATGCAGAGTTTTCAAGTGTGGTTACTGGTAGTCTCTCATACAACTATAGAAAATAAATAATTCGACAGAAAAGGTCAAAATTGTGTTAAAGTTTGAGAATCAGAGAAGTCCATGGCGGTTTGAGTGATTGGGTAGATTGCTCATCTGGGAGCTGTTTCTTTTTGCTGCTTTTGGGGTCTTTCCTTTGGGATTTTCCCCCTCCTTTACTTTTGTAATGCATTTTGCAACTTTCAGTTAAAAAATAGCCATCAGAATTTAAGCGTTAACAGATAAACACATTGCGGTTCTACGGTGGGAATCACTAGGTAGAAGAGAATGGCCGGGTTTCATTTGAAGAGAGAGGTTCATGGTAGGAACTCCAAGAGTTGACATCAGGATCATGCTTGCTTGGAGTGTTAATGAGTCCCAGAGGAAATGGTGAAATATGCTGATGACACCAAATTGTTTTGCTCGATCCTAATAGAGGTTTCTGGGAAGTTGCTTTGTAGTACTGGAATTAGTGGGATTGGGCAATATGGGCAGACGCGCTGAACTCGAAGTGGAGGTTATGTGAAGTAGCAGGAGCACACCAGGGACGTCTCAGAGCCTCTGTCCTCCCCAAGGAAGACTGGGACAAAGAATGTTTTCATAGGAAACAAAAGCTGTTATGGTGGCAGTTAGAAGCTACAGTGATGGGAAAATATGGCACCCGAGTAACAGTTGTAACGTATACAGGTGGGTGTTATTTCAACTCAGAACAACCATGGGATATTATATACTTATTTTACATATGCCTTTTAAATGGGCGGGTCCCTTAATATATCATTTTAATTATTTTCTGTGGTTTGTAGATTAGTTTTGATTTTCAAATAGTCAATTGTCTTTTAGAATCTGAGTAAGCTATAATAGACTTAAAATATAAATGAAATATAAAGTAATAAAGGGGATTATTTACTTCCTGGACTGATTCTGAAGGAAATTACCATGAGATATGGCAAGGATATTTGTGTAATGTAGTAGAATATGTTCTTCACAAACGACTCATTTAAATATGTAAATTATAGACATGTTAGCATACCCACTTCATTATATTATAGACTCAGTTCATGGGGTTGAACCAGCACATTATGCATGTCAAGAGCACGTTACCACTGAGCCCTGCCCCAGCTCCACACATGACTTCCTCCACAGTCTGCTTCCCTGTCTTCAATCATTATTCCTAGAGCAGGATGTTGTACAGTACCCAGAGAGTCCCTTAGTACGTTGTGTTTTCTGTCTATAGTCTCTGCCTAGAAATCACTTAAAATGAGAAAACCAGGAAAGTCTCTGCCCAAAAGTAGAGAAAATCCTTTCATGAGCAGTATCTTTCTGAATAGCCCAAGGGACCCACCATTACCACCACCACAAAAAATCTCCATGTTTCGAAATGCAAGGCCTCAGTCTGGTTGCATCAGAACCACTGGAGGCCACTTGTTCAAAACAAAGATTTCATATTGTAGGGCAGTAGCTAAATCATTTAGCCTAGCTTGGACCAGGTCAGCGGTTGATGTCAATACTGCAAAACGGAAAACAAACAGAAAGACCAAAATGACTTCAATTCTAGTTTTGGCACACTGAATTAGAACCTCTATATTTTAGTATGTTTTCAGCATAAAACAATACTTTCTAAAAATAGACATATACTACACTCCCACCTCAAACCAAAGAAATTGGAAAATAGAATGGTGCTAGAATATGTTAAAATAAATAATCATGTTGTAGGGTTAGTTCGCTGAAATTCTAGTGACCCAAATGTAATTAATAATGATTTTGAATCCTCTGATAGCAACAGAAATACTGGTATTGTGGTCAAAAAATTCACTGAGGCCATAATGTCTGGTCACTTCCTGGTTATGTGACGTCAACAAAATACTTATCAACTCCTCAGCAGTTCATTTTCTTTTTCTGTAAGGTAGAGATTTTGGACTTGATCCCCAAACCTGCAAAGGCAAACAAACACAACACACAAAATCATTGTTCCTTCTGTTCTCCCAGCACACAAAGAAGCTGTCTGGTTCCCACTGTGGTGCTTTACTCTGTGGTCAGTCCTGTTTGCTACGCAGGTGAAAAGAAAATCCCAAGAATATTATTACAAAAGTATCTGCTGGGGAAGATGGGCCTCTTGGCTTCTTTGGAACAAGACTTCAGGTGACCTTCCTGAAGTGTACTTTAACCTTCTGCAGCACCTGATGGAGTGGATGCAGCAGGGCAGACACGGTAGATGGCGCTCTAGACTTATTTTTAAAAGAAACTCGTGTTGGGTAAGGGTGGGGGGAAGGACTGAAGCCCATTTCAGCGAGCCCCCCCCCCCACCACCGAGATTTCACCTCTGCTTGTGCCTCTGAGAAGCATCTTGCTTTTGGGTGGAGCTAGAGAACAGCTTCAGCAAAGATAAATCTCTCGGTCGCTTTATTTGTGCGAGCTTTGTCACTCGGAAATTATCACTTGTGCTTTGAACTATAAAAATACAAAGGAGTTATTTTCTTTCAAAACATTTTCTTATTTATGAAGGTTACCCCCTAATTGTCTTTGTATTTTAATATTTCTATTCCTTCCTAGGTTTTTTTTGGACTTTTTTTGTTATCTAATAAAAATGTGATTATGAAGTTAATTTGAATAACTCCGATTATAATTAGTCGTATTTTTTTTAAAAAGTTACATTAAATACCCATTCAATGTATATATTACATTAAGGATAATTTAGTTTTATGATATGTGTAGGTATTTTGCCTGCTTTTATGTTTGTGCATTGTGTGCATTCTTGGTGTCAGTGGAGGCCAGAGGAGGGCGCCAGATACCCTGAAACTGGAGTTACAGCCAACTGAGCTGCCCTAGGGATCTGGGAATCAAATCCTGGGTCCTCTAGAAGAGCAACCAGTGTTCTCAACTGCTGAACCATCTCTCCAGCCCCAATAGAATTTTTAAATAAAATAATTCTCTACTGTGCTTTATGCAGTTGGTCTTGTTTAATCTTTGTAATAACTCTGAGAACTGTTATCCCATTTCTAGATAAATTGTCTCGGAAATGCTCAGTGTACTGCTAAATTCTCATACTTAGTGCTTGCACTGTAGCTGCTGTAGGAGTTTTGCCTGCATTGAAGTTACAGTTTTGAGCACATCTTACTATGTGACAGGCATGTTGTATGCTAGGCATACAAAAGGGACCAAAACTAATGTGGGTACTACCATTATGGGCCTTATAGTTACTAAATGCTCAACAGGGTTCCTTTGAAACCCGATGCCTTGAGAGTGGGTAAAATAAACAACGGGAGATGGGTCAGGAAAGGGATTTGACTTGCTGTGCTGTCATGAGGACCTTAATGAGATCTCCAGAACCCACATGAAAAAGCTGGGTGTAGTGGCCTGTGATCATACTTGCAGCTCTGGGAAGATGGAGATATAGGGGTCCATAGAACTTGCTGGCCAGCTAGCCCTGCCAAATATACTAGATCTGAGCCAAATGAGAGACCCTGTCTCAAAAAATGAAGCGGATGGCACCTGAGGAACATCTGAGATTGATCTCTACACACTGCATACACACGTGCGTGTATACTCACACGCACATATGCAACATACACACACATACACGCACACAGAGTGGGAGGCAGGGAGAGAATACAGATATGTTTTAGTCTCTGGTTATTGAGTAGGTCAGGGAGCTGCATGTTCTTCAAAGAGAAAGGTAGAATCATACTTACCTCAGATATATTACTATACTAATATTTATGTGGATAGACTTCTTTTTTTTCAAGGGAAGATCAGAACCGTCTTCCTTCTTCAACTCTGACAGTTGCACTATAAAATTAGGGGCTGGGGAAGTTGCTCAGTGGAAAGTGCTCTCTGTGCAAGACTCAAGTTCCTATCCCCAGACCCCATGTAAAAACTGGACACTGTGGTGTGCTCCTATAATCCCACTGCTGGGAGGCAGAGACAGGAGGATCCTGGGAGTTTGCTGGCCAGCAAGTCTAGTCAAAATGGTGAACTTCAAGTTTAGAGAGAGAGACCCTGCCTCAAAAGTGAGGTGACACGACTGAGGAAAGACCCCAAAGTTAACCTCTGGCTTCCTCCAGGCATCTGCCTAGGTCAGCAATCTGCATCCACACCGTCTATATGGATACAAAATAATAATTTAAAAATTAGTAAACCAATATCGAGAAAAAACATAAGGTAAAATTGTCTTTTAGATAAGAAGCAGGAATAATAAGTAAAATTAAACTATACTAGAGCATCTAAACTTCCGCTGATTAAATGACATTATCTAAAAAAAGGTATTGGTAGTGGAAATATGCAAGATTGATTTTTGCAATCTAAATCATAGATATGTTTAGATTGTTCTTCTAGTGCTATTTAATGAGACTTGGTATCCAGCCAACCTAGGGATGCCCCATATTGGCATGGACCCCTTTCTTTGATTCTTGGGCATTTGACATATTTCTTTCTATTGGCTTTTCTTTTTTTTTTTTTTTTGGTTTTTCGAGACAGGGTTTCTCTGTGGTTTTGGAGCCTGTCCTGGAACTAGCTCTTGTAGACCAGGCTGGTCTCGAACTCACAGAGATCCGCCTGCCTCTGCCTCCCAAGTGCTGGGATTAAAGGCGTGCGCCACCACCGCCCGGCTTTTCTTGAATAAGTATGAACTTATTTTTTATATGATTCTAGGATTTCTTGATATTGAAGCAAACACGACTGATGAGAAAATGTTGACCAGTCATTTTTAATTGATGTGCTTTGATTGTGCTTTAGATCTCCCAAAATTATGGAAATTGTTAGGTGTAGTCTAGGAGCGTGTTCTGGGAAGGGAATCTGTAGCTTCATGAAGTTTTTCATGACTTTGACAAACCTTAGAAGGTTGAGAGTTGTAATTGTGACTTTACCAAAGGGGTCTTCATGAGTCACTGCTTCAGGCTTGTCTCTTCCCAATTAGGCATTGTGGAGAGGTCAGGGCTGTATTTAAAGACGAAAGTCATGAGGTTCTGAATCATGTGGGGTGTGAAAGTGTGTGTTTAACTGTGGAGTTGGGGACCAGCCAGTCTCAGGGTGGCCTGTTTGTAAGTGAGGACTGCTTTGAGTCAGATGAACGGTTATTTTTTGGAAATTAAATAGAAGAAGGGGAATAGTAGGGAAATAAACATCTGGAAAACTTAATTTCTAAATCTTAAATTTGCATCACATTAAAACAGTGGGTGAAAGCAGTTGATGCCAAGCCTGACTTCCTGAGTTTGTTCTCGGGAACCCAAGTGTTGGAAAGAGAGAACCAAGTGTCAGAAGCTGTCCTCAGGCCTCCAGGACAGTTACACTGGTCCTGCACGAAGGAGTCAAGAAGTAAAGTTAGACTTCAATTGTTGGTCTCTTCAAGTTCCTTATTTTGATAGAATTTGTTTTATTTTGTTGTCTTTCAAGACAGGGTGTCTCTGTGTAGCCCTGGCTGCTCCTGAACTCTCTCTGTATGCCAGGTTGGTCTCAAACTCTTAGAGTTCCTCCTGCCTCTGCCTCCCTAGTGCTGGGATCAAAGGCGTCCGCCACCACCAGCTGGCATTAATATGTTTTTGATCAGTGGTCTGTTCTTGGAGGATAGCTTGAGCCCAGGAATTGGAGACCAGCATGGATGATGTGGCAAGAGCCGGTCCCGTACAAACAAACCCAGTGATGTCTTAATATTAGCCTTGTCATCCATAGTAATAATATCAACCAGATAGGGTTTTGGTGAGGAGCAGGTGAGATAACAGCTGAGTATTGTAACTGTAAATAGTGCAACCTCAGGAGCTTATTGCTTTCTAAGTAGCTAGTGCTGCTGTCGTCATCATCAACAATAACATCTACATTGTATATTACCATGACTGAATGTATAGTGTCAAGCATAAATAATAAAAACCATCCACAGATGTAGAGGGGGTGAAAGGTCAATCTGATGAACCTCTTGTGAAAGGGATTCTGAAAGACTTTTTTATTTTAATTTTTTAAGTTTTCTTTGTTGTGTATGCCTGTTTTGCCTGTATGTGTATATATGTGTACCATATGACTGCAGTGCCCACAGGGACCAGAAGGGGGCATTGGGACTGGGGTTAAAGATGCTTGTGAACTGCCATTTGGATTCCAGGAATCAAATTTGAGTCCTTTATCAGAGCAACCAGTGCTCTTAACATAGAGCTCTCTCGCCAACCTTCTGAAAAGAGTTCCTTAAAAGACATACCACTTTTATTCACCGATGAATGGCAATATAGATAGTTCTTGTTTTGTGCTAAAACTCTAACAATGGTATCATGTTAGTTAGAAGCTTTGTAAGAACAGGGACAATATCTGTTTTGTGACCATATGTCCTCAGTTCCCATTTTAGGCTTTGACTAGGGAAAGTATTGCATTAAATGCTTATTTTTCCTCCGTGTTATTCTTTGTCTTCCTTTTAGCTTTAAAAAATAGTTGCAGTTTTTATATCCAACATTTTTTGCTGAAAGTCAAATCAGTAATTTAACCACTAGAATTGATGGTTAAAATAGGATCTTTCTTGGAATGAGCTTGTTTTGTTTGAAGCAAAGGACTTGGGAGACAAGATTTAATTCAACTTAAGACTATTTAGACTTGCAGGGTTTATGTTAGTATGTTCTCTGTTGCTATAACAGAATACCTGAGATGGCGCAATTTATAAAAGAAGTTTATTTTTACTTTGATTTTGGAGGCTGGGGTGTCCAAATGCATGGTGCTTGTATTGTTTTGACTTTTGGAGAATGCTTTGTGCAACTTTACCATCATGGTGGGAAGCAAAAGGGCAACTAGGTTTGTGTAAAGGAAAAAAGAGGAGCTCAACTTCTGTAGTAGCTAACCCATTCCCCTAAGAAACCACTAATTCCCTCGTGGGAGCATGGCAGACATGTCTAGACCCTCTTGCTAAGCTCTGCTGTTCAACAGTAGCACATTTAGGAAGAAAGCCTCAACAAAAATTAATAAATTTCAAATTATTGTAGGTGTGTGTATGTTTTGAAAAATATGTGATTAAAAGCAATAGATTTTATTTAAATTTCAGTAAATGTCAGGCAGTACTTAATGTTAACCCATAAGTTGCTTTACATTATAGATACATGTGTGATAATGGAAAAAATCTGCCAGACGGTCTGGTTTCTTCCCCTTTCCTCTCCTCTCTTCTCCTCCTTTCCCCTCTCCTTCGCTCACATCCTCTCGTCTCCTTTTTTCTCCCCCCCCCTTCTCTCTCGATGTTGACCCTAGAGCTTTATATGCTCTAGGTAACCGATCTGTCAGTAAGCTGCATCCCAGCCCAGCTAGGTTTTCGTAAGATATCCAACTCGTGTTATTTTCTCTGCCACCCCATGCGGGCCTTATGGGATGTAAGTGTTTCTAATCTGGTCCGGAACCAAGGGTTCAAGTTGATCTTCCTGCATCAGCTCACCAAGAAGCTAGGATTACATGTTTGGACCACTGCACCTGGCTAAGAGTATTTCTCAAATATTTCATTGAGTCTGCTACAGCAGTGTGGGTCTGTAATTCCAGGCACTTGGGAGGCTAATGCAAAAAGATTGTATGAGTCCAGGGTTTCAGGACCAGTCTGGGCTATATAGTGAGATCTGTACTACTATATTTATTTATCTACTTGGAGATAAATAAGCACTTTAAAACGTTTATTTTTATTTCAAATGTGTGAGTGTTTTGCCTACATGTGTCTTTGTGTACAGCATGCATGCCTGGTGCTCTCTAAGGCAAGAAGAAGCTGTCTGAGTCCCTGGAATTGGAATCACAGCTGGTTGTGAGTTGTCATATGGATGCTGGGAACTGAACCTGGGGTCCTCTGCAGAAGTGGCAAGTTCTTTTAAGCAGTGAGATATTTCCAGCCCCTAAATAAACACCCTTGAGTCTTCCGTCTTAGAGGAAATTCTGTGTAGCTCACTTGGTAATGTATCATGGATATTTACAACTATAGGAAACAGGCTGCCATGGCAGGATGTGACTAGAGATTGTCCTGTTTTAAAAATGCACAGTCATGTAGCATGGTTGATTTGAGAAATACCCAAGATTGACTTGGGAGTTGGAGGCATTTTGAACTCTGATCATAGTATCACCTTTTCTTCTTCTTTTTTATTTTTATTGATCTATATATTTTTCTCTGCTCCCCTCCTTTCCTCTCCCCTCCCTTTCTACCCTCTCCCATGGTCCTCTTGCTCCCAATTTACTCAGGAGATCTTGTCTTTTTCTACTTCCCATGTAGATTAGATCCACACATGTCTCTCTTAGGGTCCTCATTGTTGTCTAGGTTCTCTGGGATTGTGAATTTTGGGCTGGTTTCTTTGCTTTATGTCTAAAATCCACTTATGAGTGAGTACATATGGTGTTTGTCTTTCTGGGTCTGGGTTACCACACTCAATATGATGTCTTCTAGATCCATCCATTTTTGCCCTTTCTTTGTTTCTACAAATATTTGATGAACTTCAGACATGTGGACACAGTGAAATGGTACCTATCTCTAGCAAATGGAACCAAACTTTGAGATACAAACTACATAGTACTTTCAGTATTTTTGTTTCGATAGTGGATTTTCTTACTGTTTGTGCAGTTGGAATCCTGTGACTTATAATCTACTGACATGCAATACCATTCACTGGGTCTGGAATTGGATAAAGCTTGTAATAACAATGCCATCCTCTGCTTATCAGAGATGTGGGCCTTCCCTTTTTCTGTGGTAGGTAGGTTGGTATTGTCAAGTGAAACTTTTATAAACCTTTAAAAATAGAGTTTGAGTCTTAAGTGGTTTATTTACCAAATTAAGAGAATTACTTTTGACTTTCGACATAGCATCCATTTTCCACTAGGGATTATGCCCTCTGATTTAAAGGCTTGGGCAGGGAGAAGTGAACTTAGATAGAAATTAGAGTCTCTTTGCTCTTTATCCTGCAGCTCAAAAGTCAGAAGAGTAAGGCAGAAAGAGTCTTACTTCACCAGTGGGGATATTTCGGGCTTATCTGGATTTAGAGCATATTTTAGCAGCACTAGTGGTGATTTATGTAAATAGCAGTTGACGTTATGCTACGCTCTTGTTTCGTGAGGTGACTCATGTGGTTTCTGAGTTGTTTATGGTTCACCCTGAAGGTTCCTTATTGTCATAGGGGTGTCTTTCATAGCTTTTTGCTCATTTGCAAAATAGTGGCACTTTTCTCTTGTCTTGTTAAAGCGATGGAACCATTTTGTAGCATATGGAAACATTTTTGCCCTCATGTTCTTTTCACAAATAACCCCATGTGACTTGCAAATGTTGTGAAAGCAGTAGATATTTCCAAATGCTTTGTGAATGATTAAACTCATCTATCCTTAGGTACTGAAAAGGGCTTTCACAGAGACAAAGGAGGCCAGGATGAAGTATGGCCATGCTTTCAAAGAAACCTAGTTCTTTTCATGCTAATTCCAGAATTTCTTTGATTTTTTATTGTTCCTATCATACCAGTATTTTCACAAAAGATTTAAGAGTCATCTTCTTAGGTAACCAGGTACTGTAAACCTACATGTAAACAATTTTCTTTAGTTTTATGTATTGAAAAAAATGATAACTGAAATTAAAAACTTTAAAACTTTTGAACTGTAGTAATATATTTTGAAATATCATTGTCAATATTAAGTACACAGGTGTGTAACATTTCAATCAACATAGAATCTGTGCCTAGAATAGTAAATAAAGAATGTCTATAATATTAATGAGGGACATATAGTGAGAGAAGTAATGCTAAATTTTGTTAAACACTTAACAAATGTTTGTATTTAACAAATGATGTACCTGAACAAAACAAGACCACTTAGAAAGATTAGCAACATTTTATTGAAATTGAGTGCATGTCCTGTGGTTTAAGCTTGCTTCTGAATGATGTGTTCAAAAACAACTTTTGAAGGACGAATTGTATAATTGCTGTCTTCAAGGTCAGAGGGTGAGGACAGTAGCCTTCAACCTTATATTAAATTTAAGGTAGAGTATGGCATTCCTCCGAAGAACTGACAAGAAGGAGGAGTAGCAGAGGAGGAGGAAGAGGGAAGAAGAGTCTTACTGACCCCAAACTGAAGCAGGAGTTAGAAATATCAGGGTGTCTAACATCTGGGAACACTGTGTAAGAGATTGGCAGTAGATCACCACTCTCTGGGGACTCTGGGAGCAAAAGAAAAGCATGTTTTGTTGTTGTTGTTTTTTTTCAATGTGATTTCTGAATCATATGTTCTTTGATATCTTGAACAATACCTATAATTACTTCTGCTGTTTTGTGACTTCAGCAGTTCTCTAGAAACTTAATCCAACCTAGTAAAGAACGTTATCCTAATTTTTCAGAAAGAGCAAGATTAATAAGATATTGCATCTTCCCTTGGAGAACTTATTATCTAGCAAGGGGAAAATAAGTGTTCAAACATATGGAACAGAGAGGACGTAATCTTGGGGGACAAGACAGGTTTGATTCTTTCATTAACATGAAGGCTTTGTGGAGTAGGTGGTCCGAATGGCAGTATGCGAAGGATGTGGGTGAGTGGATGAATCAGGTGTGGCAAAGACAGCAGCACAAACCGAGATGTAGCTAAGCTGATGTGGCGGAGGATCTTCAGTTCAGATAGCATAGAACCCCCTTTGCTGTCTTTTCCTTTATTGTTGGTTCCTGGAATTTTGTTTTGTTTTTAATCCCTTGGTTTAAACCAAGAAGGCATTTTGAATGAGATGATATGTAATCTCAAAGCATTGTTACTTGCATTCCCTGATGGCTAAACATGGTAAAGTGCTCCTTAGATACTTGTGTTTCATCATTGAAGAACACTATATAATTCTATACCATATTTTTAAATGTGTTTTGTTTTCTTTTTCAATGTATTTATTTTTTTAGAATTGCTAATTTTATTTTACATGTATGAATGCTTTTCCTGCCTGTATGCATGTATTCCGTGCATGCCTACTGCTGGTTATGAGCTACCATGTGGGTACTGTTTCAGGAATAAAAAATGTTTTAAGCACTGAAAAAAAAAAAGGAAAATTGATAGGTGGCGTATTAGTTAAATTTGAGTCATAAATATCTCCATTCAGCTTAATAGAATGTTAAATATCTTCAAAATGTTTACTGTTTGGTGTATGTAAGATGATTATAAACAAGGTCTAATTCCTGCCCTCCTAAGGCACCTTATCAGTTATGAGAAATTTCACTTATGAAATAATGTGAATTATATTAGTAACCTTTGCTTCCAAGTTCAGTATGTATAAAATGTAAGCAAGCCAGGTTGTGTATAATATTTTATATCCCCACTGAGACTCTAGAGTTAAACTGTTCAATATGTTCATCACTAACCATATGTGCTTAGTGAACAAAAATTACATAGAATGAAAAATTCAGTTGCACTAGTTAAGTTTCAAGTGCTGAGTAGTTACATATGGCTAGTGACTAGTATATTACTGGCCAGCATAAACATTAGATATTACTAGTTTTGCAGAACCCCCCACTGGGAAATAGTGTTCTAGAGGTGTATTGACATTTTTAATTGTGTCAGTTATATGAGTGAATTTTCATTCATCTGTTCAACCAAACTTCATGAAACACATGTTGTGGTGGCTAGTGTTGTCAACCTGAAAGAACTGGAACCACCTGTGAGATGGTCATGCTTGTGGGGGATTATCTGGGTTGTGTTAGTTCAGATGGGAAGACTGCCCACTGTGAGTGTCGCCATTCCCTGACTGGCATCCTGGGCTGTAAGTGGATGAAGGGCACCAAGCATCATGCATGCATTCATTACTCTCTTCATCTGAGTGTGGATGCAATGTGACCAGTTGCTTCAAGTTTCTGTTGCCTTGATTTCCCCTCCAGGATAAACTACCCTGAACCATGGGCTAAAATAAACATCCTTAAGTTGTTTTTGTCAGGGTTTTTTATTACAGGAACAAAAAAAGAAACGTAAGTTGGAAATTGGTATCAGAAGTGGGGTTGTTGCTGAACCTGGCTATACAGTTCTTAGGCCTCTGGAACTGGTTTTCAGGATGAATATGAAAAACTTTGGAACTCGCAGCAGAAAAAGTCCTTGAGTGCTGTAAGCAGAGCATAGCGGGACATTATAAATGGAGGCTTGAAAGACAAGACTGCTGAGAGAAGTGTGTGTAGTGAAGATCTGGCTTATGAGGTTTTGGGGGCAGGGACAAGAACACTGTCAGGAACTATGCTGGGGCCATCAGTGTGATATCTGGAAGAATCTGATTGCATTCTGCATGTGTCTTGAGAACCTAAGTGAAGCTGATTTGGAAGATAATGGGCAGAGGGACTGTCTAGACAGTAGAGTGTGTGCCAGTGCTGAGAAAGCAGCGGTCATTGCTAGAGTTATTACTATTAAAGAGAAACTTTAGCAAAGGTGTTTTGTGGGCAAAATCCCACTCCTTGGGTGACTTCATTTTGTAAAGATTCAGGTTTATTTAAAAGAAAAAAAAAGCCTAAACTGAAGGAATTCCCTGCTCCTCCAAAGAACTGCCTGGGAAAATGTCTTCCAGGGTCAGCATCCAGCAGCTGATGCATCCAAGGGGACCGGGCTCTAGTCACAGGAGATAGCAGCTTGGCAAGATCACATATGTGGTATTGGCTTTGAAGGCATGAAAAATATAAGATTGAGGGAATCTTGGTAAAAATCTGAGGCTAGGCAATGTTTGTCAGGGTCAGAGTCCCTACAGAGAGGTCCTGAGAGTAGATCATATGAAGCTGTGATGGTGAAGGCTAAAAGCAATGGAGACCCCAGGATGTTGAAGATGCCAGAACCACTGGACCTCTGCCAGTAGGCAAGCTGCCTTCTGTATGGAGCAGAGTTAACTCAAAAGAGTGGTGTGTGCTATAGGCAGCAGACTGTAAGGGTGAGGTTTCCTGAGCTCTTTGGAGCATAGCCAATTTCACAATGAGTCCTAGGTGCCAGATAAGGAGCTATAGGATTTGGTGTTTGCCCTGCTGGGTTATGGCTTTCCTTTGGGGCGACTGTTTCTTGCTATGCCCTGGTTCTTACATTTTGGAAGGGGACTGTTTGCTCTGTGCTGTTATATTCTTACAGTTTGTAACTTGTTTTTGGTTTTATAGGAGCTCACATTTAAGAGACTTTGGACTTTGAAAGTGTTGGAACTGTTAGCTATGGGTGCTTTCAAAGGTGGAATGTATTTTACATGATGAGATAACATGAGACTGAGGGAACAAGGGACAAAAAGTTACAATTTAAGAAGTGATGTGCTTACGTGTCAAGCTTATAGGAATAGAGTTGTGATGGGCAGTCTTAACCTGTCAGACTCTAGAGTTACCTGGGAGATGGACCTGGGTGATATCTGTGTTACGGTAACTGAGATGCTCACTGTGGGTACCACATTCCTTGCTTGGTATCCTAGACTGTGTAATTGAAGAAAGGAACCTGAGCAACATCATGCTGGCTTCTTCTGACTGCAGATGTAATATGACCAGATCTGCTTCAAGCTTCTGCTGTCTTGAACTCCCCACCATGGAAAACTGTGGGCAAAAACCCCACTTCCTTCTTGAAGTTGCTTTTCTTAAGGTTTTGTTTTGTTTTGTTTTAATCACAGCAGCAAAGCTAGAAACAAAGACACAGTGTGGCTCATGCTTTGCTAGAGTTGGGTGGAAGATTCCTTTCAGTCCTCGGAGAGAGGTTGAGATAAGGGAATAGATGATAAAATGGGATCTGGCAAGCACCAGCAGAGAGGAGAAAAGAAGAGCTGGAAAGGTTTGAGAAGTACAAAAGCAAAGCTCTTGCCCTGAGGGAAAGTTGAGTAAGGTTTGGCTTGGCTTGATTAAGCTGCGCGGGAGTAGGAGTCGTGATTAAAGTGATGTGAAACACTGGCTGTGAAAGGGCACGGCAGATTTGACTGAAAGATGCTCATCGTTCCTGCGGCCCAGGCAGTCTCTGATGTCTCCATGCAAAATTTGTCTTTCTTATGATGCATTTCGAAACCAGAGCCTTTTCTTTTTCAAAACTGAAGATAAGGCTGCCATGGGGGAAGCACCTGCATTCCCAGCTGCTTGGGAGGCTGTGTCAGGAGGATCACTTGAGGCTTGCCGTTGGTCAACTGGCAATAGTAAAGTATTGTTTCTTATTAAAAAACAAAAACCATAAATCCTTAATGAAGAAGACCCTAGCTTCTTCCCACTATTTGGGAAGCTTCTTTATTTATTTTTAAATGTTTTATTTACTTGGTGTTCATGTGTGTTTATGTTTGTGGGAAGTCATGTATGTGTCAGAGGAATCTGTTCTCTCTTTCCATCATGCCCATCACACCAATTGAACTCAGGTCATCAGAGCAACAGGAACCTTTACCTCCTGAACCAGTTTGATAGCCCTTGGGAGGCCTTTTATGCTTATCTCATATTTGTAGATCTCACAGTCAAAGAAGGACAAGAAAAAGGGAAAAGACAAAAACTACAGGGCTAGGCAGTGGTTGTCAAGATGTGGCTCACAAACTCATTGGGGGCTGTCGAATGGCCCTTTCACCTAAGACCATTGGAAAACACAGATATTTACATTACGATGCATAACAGTAGCAAAGTTACCGTTATGAAGTAGCAACTAAAGTAATTTTATGGTTGGGGGTCACCACAACATGAGGAACTGAATTAAAAGGGTCACAGCATTAGGAAGGCCAAGAACCACTGGGCAAGAGAGATGACTCAGTGGTTAAGAGGACCAGAGTTTGGTTCTCAGTTTCCCAATGAGATGGCTCACAACCATCTGTAAGTCCAGCTTCAGAAGATCTGATACTCTTTTCTAGAGTCTGTGGGCACCTGCAATGTGTGTGTGCGTGCATGTATGCGCGCATGTGTGTGTGTGTCTGTGCATGTTACATTAAATTTAGAATAATTTTAGAGTTCTTCTTGCCAGGCATTTTATTATAGTTTCTCATGAAAAAAATGCTAAACTTTGTTGGTTATACTTCCTGGGATACTTGCTGTCTATTCTCAGTTACTGTGTCGTGAGTAAATAATCATTTAAAAGTTTAAATACTTCATTTTTATTTTAGTTTTTATAGATTTCTAGTAAAATTAGAATTTGTTTTGAAAAAGTAACGGCAGTCTTATCCTAGAAGTAATGAATTTATTTCTGCATCTCCATCTGTCTGTGTATATATGTGAACGATTGTCTGGATATTTCAGTGATTGGTGGATATTTTCAGTGATGAGATTTTTAGGTGATTTGCTACATTTTGGGGGATGTTTTCTATTTGATTATTTGCAGTAAAGGAACTTTAACAAAATGCTATAGTAAATTGATTATGGTGAAAAATGAAAGTGCGCTTGTACCGCTTTATGACTCTTTCTCTTAAAGTTGGCCTTGCCTTTCCTCGCTCTGTCACTGTGACCAGCAGCATGAGGTTTTATGGATGTGCTGTTTCTTCCAGTCCTCATCTCATCTTCTTTCTTTTAATGACAGAGATGGACTTGAATCTTTCTAAGTGGTGACATCTTTCTCATAAATAGAACAATTTATAACTCTTGACCAAGCACTTCACACAGAATATAGTCAAAAGCTATGCATATTAGATCATTTTAACCAGGTTTTGGCTGGATTCCCCATTTCTCCTCCTCTATTTTTGTGAACTAGGCATTGAACCGAAATCTTTTTGCATGTTAGGTCTCCTCTGAGCTTAACTCTAGGGCTTAGCATCAGTATATTGAAGTTAAAGGGTTCTTTGAAAACCATGAATCTTTTCCTAACATTAAGTTCTTAACTAGCATCCTACAGTGAACAGAAGTGAATGGAATTGAGCCTACATTTCCTGGTATTCTATGTTGTTGTTTTCCCCAAAAAATTATACAGAGAGAGGGTTAGAGATCAGTTGGTAATAGCACTTGCTGGGGAAAGCTGACAACCTGTGTTTGGATTCCCAGAGTCCATGTAGATCTAGACGTGGTGGCACACATCTGTAATCCTGTGGCTCCCACAGCAGGATGGGAGCCAGATAGACTTGCCTGGAAACTTGTGGGCCACCTAGTTTAGTGTACAGAACAGAGAGCAGCAGAAATGAGAGGGACCCTGCCTCAAAATAAGATGAATGGCCAAGAACCTCAGAGATGTCCTGTGATTTCTGCATGCCCATCATGGTATGTGAGCATGTACGTGACCCCCAAAATGTAGCAAATAGAAAAATAAGAGAGACAACACAGAGAAGGTCAGACCCTCATTGTAGCCCACTTCACATGCACAGTGCCATGTAAATATCAAGGAATGCGCTTCATTTAAAAACATTTTCTTCATCACAGAAAGAGGCTAGCTGTTTGGCCATTACTGAACCTTCAAGCCCCAGGAATTAGACAGGAAAGTTAATGGGATTCTGGTAAGGAGAGCAGTCACTTGTAAAGCATTTACAGTGGTGACTGAGAGTAAATAAAACAAAAATTTTCAGCTGACAGAGGGTTAAAAACCAAGTTGCTCCCCGTGTGACAGTCCTGGGGAAGATGCATCACTCATGTCTTCTATGAAGCCATCACTCGGTCCTTCAGAGCGGTGGGGGCAGGGAATATTGCTTCTTTGTTTCTGGAGCTGATTTATTTAGTTATGATTTCAGCATGCCTACAAGGCAAACCCCAGAAAACATTGCACAACAGCATTAACCAGAGCAAATGGTGCTTTTTTTCTATACCTCCCGCAAGGTCTTTAAAATAAAACAGCAGTGAGGTTTCCGCCCCCTTCACTCCTTTTCCCTCAAGTTGTTTAAATTGCTCGGGTTATGTTTGACCTCTGGGTGTGACAGGCTTTAGAATCTTAAGTGGTAGTGCAGGTTCCTGAGCAAGACAGATTTCAAGGTGACGTGACTCCATTGTTGGGCTGCGTGGAATGTGAAGTAGTAAGAGGCACTGTGGTCCACAGAGGCTGCTCTTAGCAGATCTTCTTATTAAAAACCCTGTTGCTATTCACATTTATTTGGGAACGCAAAACAAATTTGACAGAAAAGTGAAACAAACAAACCGTTTGTCTCATATTTTCTTTCCACACAGCCACTTTGACCAGATTATCTTAATATTGTCAAGTTTTGATTCTCCTGGTCTCAGTTTAGCATTGTTGCCATTGTTGCAGGCTTGAATTGAGAACACATGACATTTCACTGGGAACATAGCATAGGGAAAATTAGCAAGTAAGATCCTTATCCTGAGGAACTTGTATGCGAGCAAGATGTTAAATAAACTTGAGACTCATTTTTCAATGCACACATCATCCACTAGCTCTCTTCCCATATTCTCTATCTCCTTTAATGACATCCGCATCCTCCCAGTGGGAACCTCACACTCATCTTAAGTCCTGTCTCTTCTACTTTTGCAAGTGTTCATTCCCTTTTTGCCATCCCCCCAGCCATTGCTCTGGACAGACCCTTTCATCATTCACTGCTGTTCGTTGGCAAGCCACTTATCTACTTTGTCTTCCTCTTTCCCAATCTCACTGTTTCCACGTGCTTTTGGTTATGCTGGTCCTTGCCCCATGCTGCACACAGAGTCCTCCACCCTGGCTAGTATTGGAACTATTGGCTGCTAGTATTGGAAGAACTGAGTGAGGAAGCCAGGGGTTTTAAAGAATACCGTTAGCTGGGAATGAATGGTGTATCTGTAATCCAACTCTTGGCTTTGGCAGAAAGATTGCCTTGTAATTGAAGCCAGTCTGTACTTCAGTGAATACCAGGCCAGTCCAGGGTATGTAGCAAAACTGTCTCCAAACAAAAACCAAACAACAACAGCATAAAACAATCACAGATATGACAAACGGAACAAGTCACTGAGCATCAAAGGCAGGATCCGAGCAGGGTTCAGACTAGCTTCAGACGGGGAAAACCGAGAGGCAGCTCTTATTTCTGCAGGTAGAGATGAAAAAAAAAGATCCACAGAAAGATTCTTGAGGTGGTGATTAAGTTCAAGAATTAAGAAAAAACTCATACCGGCACCTACCTATGACTTATGCCGTATCTTGCTTTTCAAGAGTGCAATGAGTAGATAGGAACCAAGAGTTTCACATTAGTGCTTTAAAAAAACTTAACAGCTTTGGGGCTAGGGGTATAGTTCAGTAATCTAACATAAGCTTGGTCATGTGTGAGGCCCTGGGTTCAATCTCCAGCAAAAACAAAACAAATAAAACCAGACCTCACAAGCTGGTTGTAGTGGTTCACGCCTTTAGTCCCAGAAATTTGAAGACTGAGGTTGGGAGGGTTGCTATGATTTCTGGGCACTAATGAGTGCTAATCTAGCCTGGGCTATTGAGTGAGTACCCTGTCTCTAAAGAACCATAACCAACCAAACAAAACAACAACATATCTAGAAGACCCAAATATGGCGATTTTAGAATAGATCAAATGCAGGACAATAGAAACTTTGACCTAGAGAGGAAGGGATGGACCGGTCTCACACCTGTGCCTAGTCATGCTGACTCATGCAGACTCACATTCAACTCTTTTCCTTTTTATCCATGCCTTATTCTTTTTGAACTAGTTTTATTATAAAAGTAGTATATTAATATATACAAATATTCAAAATATCTCTAAAGTTCCCCTCACCTCCTTCATGACAACATTCCCTATTTCGTCCCCACCCTCAATTTGAATCAGTGCCACTGTCATTTGGTTTCTGTCCCCGTGGACCTTTTCTTGTGCATCCACTTGGGGAGGATGAGCAAATGGATAAACAGGCTGCTTCAGGTCTGTAATTCTGCCTTGGTGGGGGTGCTCCTCACTGATGCTTGCTCTGCCTCTTATCCTGAAAACTTGCTTTCTTTGACTCTAGATTATAGCTACACCATTTCCTGTTACCACAGATGGATGGTTTAATCACTTTTTTTTTGTTTTTGTTTTTGCTTCTACACAGTTTGGAGTTTTCTTAACTCTATTGTCTTCTTTTCATAGTAACTGCACATGCACAGTTGGGAAAAATGGGAAAAATTTAGTAAGGTGGTATTAGGTTTGATGCCAATTAATATATGAAGAAAGTTATAATTGTTGGCTGAGGGAGAAAGTCTTCCTTAAAAATTAGACACTCTTGGAGTCAGTTCAGAGAACAAGCCTTGTGTTAACTCTGGTAGATTCCCACTCCTCAATTATTGCTGCTGCTGAAAATTAAATATTCCTGATTTTGGTGGTTTGTCCGCATCTGCTTTTCTCTTTTTCATATGCTGTGAGTTCTTCCCCCTCGATTGCTTCTGTTAGAACAAAAATTCCCAAATTAATTCAAGAAGTAAACTTGAAGTCTGTGAAAAGAGAGGACTTCTGTCATCTTTTGCAGGCAGCTCTGGGATTCACTTAAGCTATTGGAATCTTCTCAGAGAATACAGTTTGTTGTTGATTTAGGTTGTAGCTAATTGCGAACATAAATAATGAAATCAATGAAACCTGTGCCACACACTCCACTAATTTCTAGAAGAATATTAGTAATGATCATTGAATGTTCTGAGCAAACCTGCCAAGTTATTTAGTAATTGTCAATATTATTTTCAGCCAACTCTTGACTTTCTTAACTCAGACTGCTAATATCTGATTGTTTTTGTTATATAAAACTAAGAAATAGAGGCACATGAGTTTGTGAGAAAGTGCTTGTCAAAGGTTTGCATTCAATTTGCTTTGAGTGTCGGACTCTTTGGAGGCACCACCAGCTGTTGGGAGCCAAGAATTAGAGAACTGTTCAAGGCCATTACTTTTGCTTTGCACTTCTAAGTATTCCTTGTTTACTTGTAGCATGTAGTAAATTGTTTTTCTTAACTGACCCAAGTATGTTTTGTGAAATGATAAAGACAATCACTTTGAGTTATTTTATGTTTCTCAGTAGAGATGCAATTGAATGGTGGTGGTAGATCATTGTTTAAGATCTTGAAAGCAAGAGAAGTGCTCAGAGCAGGTCATGTCACTTTCTGTCTCTTGGAGGCAAAGTGTGCTCTGTCCGGTGGAGCATTCTCATGGAGACCTGCACAAGTGCTGAGGTCTGTGGCCTCTGCAGCAGCCGTCCAGGATGCATTAGTTCTTTCCAACTCTAACCTCTTAGCTACTTGCCTGTTGGTCTTCTATAAAGCTCTTTTTGTGTGGTTATTTTTGCTATAATATTCTTCATGAGTGCTGTCATTTAGGTACCCTCCAAATACAAAGTCATGTAAACTTTCTCCTTTGCTCAGTATAATGTGCTTTGTGTTAGAAACCCTGCCAGATTCTCTTTCTAAATTCCATTTTTATCATTTCTGATTGGTTGCTTGTTATTATAAAACCTTAAAAAAGACTCTTGCCCTGTTAATGAAATAATCAGTATATTTTCTCATAAAGAAAAAACAGTTGTACATAAATGTAGATATTGTTTGGAGAGACCTGTTTAAAGAAATTCCTCTTTTTCTTTTTTCATTTTCTTCTTCCCAAGTTGCTCTCACTTGTTTGGTGTAGGGAGCCTTCCAATGTTTGGTGTCGATTTGGGGAACAAAAGTGACACTTGATTGCCTGAAATCCCATAGCCTTTGCTGTGTATTTTCTACATCTGGGGTCTATTTTGTTACCATATAAAAATATTAAACATTGCAATTTAAAACTGTATATTCCACAATCAAGTATTTGTAAATACATATGAAACTCGTTGTGAGTATAACCTGTGCTGAGATAGGATGGCCGTGTTTATAGCGTGGAGGTAAATCACTCTGAGATGTTTCAGATCAAGCTCAGTGACTGCAAGATATTTAAACTGATGTTGTAAGAAAGTTTTTTTGTTTTGTTTTGTTTTTCTTATTCAGCAGTTTCATGTAAACTGAAACCGTAACTTGTGTTTGGTTAGTTTGCAGCTTAACTTTGTTATGCCAGTAGAACTTTTCTTTCTGTCTGTAGAGTTAGCATTTTTCATAGAATATGGTTGTGTGAGTTAAAAAAAAAGTTACTGTTTTGAAATCTCTTCAGCTTTCGAAACCCGTCAGTAGGGAGGGATGTAGTTGGAGAGGACAACTAGGAACTTGCTTTGCATCTTTGTTTCTTCGTCTGCAGATGTAAACTGACTAGAAGCTTTATGCTTCCGCATAAATTACTGTTGCAGAGTGGGTGGAAGGCCATGGGCTGCAGTAGACTGTACTTGACTTTGAACTGAGTCTTGAAGAACACCTGGTTCTTGATATTTTCCAGACTGCTCCTGGGAGAGTTTTTCTTCTGTGATTGCTGAATGTCCCGTGATTGTTTGCATCATTCCGTCTTGATGGCAAGACTTGCTGTTTATTTTCTAACTTCAGTGGTGTCTCAGCGCATTGCCTTGGGTGAATCAGATCCCTTTACTTTGCCTCAGTTACTCCATTTGTAAAATGACTGCATAATTTTAGATTCATTTAATTTATTGGAGCCGAGCTTTTTATAGCTGTGTAGAACTAGCTTCAATATAAATAAATTTAAGACTTAGGATAGTTTTGTCTCAATAGTGCATCCCCCCGCACCTTTAAGAAGTCCATTGCCTGTTTCTTTATCTGGAATAAAAGCAATAGTTCGGCATCTGAAATTGTGTGTATGCCCTGTGCATATCCTGGCTGGCAATAGTAATCTTAACCGTTTTGTACTCAGGATCTGATTTCTATGTGAGATGCCTATAATTGACTAGTAAGACTTATGAATCTTGTTTATTTTATCTTTTTAAATATTTATTTATTTATTATGTATACAATATTCTGTCTGTGTGTATGTCTGCAGGCCAGAAGAGGGCACCAGACCTCATTCCAGATGGTTGTGAGCCACCATGTGGTTGCCGGGAATTGAACTCAGAACCTTTGGAAGAGCAGGCAATGCACTTAACCACTGAGCCATCTCTCCAGCCCCCCAAAATTTATTTATTTATTATGTATACAATATTCTGTCTGTATGCCTGCAGGCCAGAAATGGGCAGCAGACCCCATTATAGATGGTTGTCAGCCACCATGTGGTTGCTGGGAATTGAACTCAGGACCTTTGGAAGAGCAGGCAATGCTCTTAACCTCTGAGCCATCTCTCCAGCCCCTTTATTTTATTTTTTTAGGAAGGTTTATCATATACTTTAGGTGGTATTAGACCTCAGGTAGAGGATTGAATAGTCTCTGAGCTAGATAATTTTTGTCTCCATTGTATTGATAGTGTTAAAATAAAATATGTTTAAAAATTACTTTCTCTAATCATTTGACATTATTAATGACAATATTGCCTGAACAATCAAAGAAGCTAATGTTTCTTTGGTGTGGTTTTAGAAGTTTAAGACAGCTGAGAAGAATTCAGGCTTTAGAAGAGTCAGCTTTAAGGTATTCAGGAATGTTATACAAGGAAAAATTTTTAGGTTATCTTCTTTTCTTGCATGTATTTACCAAAGTAAGAAAAAGAGACCAGAGTTTATCTGAGTAAAAATATTCTTATTTTATCTGCCCAAGAACACAACGACTTTGTAATATATGTAAAAACTCAATTCTACATGTAATATATAATGTATAATATATATGTACAAATTAAAAACTACTTTATATGTAATATCAAATAAGGTGGTACACATTCTGTATGTGTGTGTGTGTGTGTGCATGCACACACACATATGCATGTATGCGTGTGTGCAGCTGAAGAACAAATCCATGCTTGTGCTTGCCAGGAAAGCATTCTGCTGTGCTACACCCCAGCCCTGATACATGCTCTTGTTTCTGTGTTTCATTTAATTTTCTTTTATCAGAGAAATGTTGTTAAATACGATTGTCTGAAATGAAACTTGATAATCATATTAGATTCTTTTGGTCGGTATTATTATCACACCATGAATTAAGAGCTACTTGGCCAACCCACTCATTTGGAAAACTCTCATCTCACATTTTACTTAAAACCCTTGACTTCTACTGGAAGGTGCATGATGGGGCAACAATAAATTTTTAAATCTAACTCTTCCTAAAATTCCCAGTGGCTAAATTGCTTTGTTTGAGCCAACACAAGGCTAGGGATTGGTTAATTCCAAGTTCAGCATTCTTTTAGGGCTAGGTCTATGATAGATAGCTAGACCTGTAGAAATAAAAATGTCAACATGGTGATGACAGTGTGATTAGCTATTTCTATCAACAAGAGACACTCAGTCCTATCTGAGGCCCCTGGAATGTTAGTAGTGAAAATTCTGGCTCCACCTATGAGAATGAATGATCTTGAGGGGTTTGGATTAGAGCCTAAAGTGGGTTTGAATCTGATCTGGAATCTACTTGCTACCTGTAAGTAAACTGGGTGCTAAGTTATAAAACTAGATCCCGGTGAAGCTTCCTGGTAGGATCCATTGTGGAAGTGAGCATTTGGCAGTAAGAAGTTCCAACAGTCAAATCTGTGCCACGACCAGACTTAGAACAACAAACAACAAAACTCTGCACACTGTCCAAGTGGATTTATGTCAATTATTCATGCTAAACGTTCCCTGTGTATATCTACTCCTCTGTACTTCTCATTTGATGAAAATTTCAAACTGTGGTTTGGTGGGGGTGGGGGGCAACCCCAAACCCAAACCACGTAGGACAAATTGAATTACAGACCTGGTGTGGTCCTTTAACTCAGTTACATCTAATTTGTGTTATTTTAGTCGTCCTGGGGGGCAGCTGTTTTGTGTAAAAGCCCACAGACATTTTCAATGTAAGAATTTGTCCTGATTACAACTTCTTAAGATTGGTACTGCCTGTTATTTATATTTTAAGTGGCAAAATTGTAGATTAATTTGGGACCATTTTAAAAATTGAAAATTTTGTTGTTCTTTGAATAAACTTAAAAATTGAGCATTCAGTGTTCACTTTAAATGTCAGTTTTTAGACATTCCATTTTCTTATGCTTCTTAACTGTCTTTGCAAAGCAGTTCCCTAATTACTTTAGGTAGTTATCACTCATAAAAGCTCTTTGATATTTTAACCCCCAATTTAGAATAATTTGGGAAGAAAAACATGCAAGATTATGAATTTTGGATCATGTAGGTCAGTATAATTAAGATGGAGGGCTGAGTTAGGATTGGGTGTGGAGGTGAAAACTTAAAGAAGTCTTGGAATTGCAGTTGTATGACAAAACAAAGAGTTTACATAAAACCCACTCAAACACTGGCTTCAGGGCAGTAATTCCTGACTCTCTCCTGCTTTCTCCAAGTCCCTTTGCTGGCTTCAGCCTACATTAGTTATCTATTGCTGTAACAAATTGCTTAAAAGTTAATCTTAAAACAAGGAACACTTGTCATGCCCGTTTCTGTGGACCAGAGATACCCCATTTGTCTTATGAGCAAGATAAAGCTGAGACAGTAAGTGCCGACTGTTTGGCGAGTGGACACTCTCAGTCTGAAGCTTTTAGTGCTTCACACATATGTAGCTTCTAAGTTTTGTCACGTGTGGTTTTTAAAACCATCCTTTAGAAAGAGACTCATATTGCTGCCTCCTTTGTAATAATTAATTAGGATTTATTGATCTAGCCTTCAGGTTTATATTTGCCTCCCCGGGATTCAAATCCTACCATAAACCAAACTTCCTCCATTTATTCAACTGCTTTTTTTCTTAAAAAATTATTTATTAGAAATTCATGCCCATGAGTGCTTGTCTTCGTGTGTGTGTGTGTGTTTGTGTGTGTACCACATATGTGTCTGGTGCCAACAAAGAGACGATAAGGGCTTTGATTGTCTGGAACTGGAGTTATTGACAGGTTTGAGCTACCCCGTCAGTGTTAGGAACCAAATCTGGGTTTTTGTACGTGATCAGCAAGCTTGTCTAACCACTGAGGCATCACTCAGCTCCTCAACCTTTCTTTTAAACTTTTAAACTTAAATTACTTTACTTAAGGTAATTGCTTCTACCTTAGTCTACACTCCATCTTAATCCCTAAGAGCGCACGCAGAAATTTGACTTTCCTGCTTTATTCCTCTACTTACGCCGTCTACCCTCGCGTCTTTTGAACTCTCACCGAGTCTGTCCACTCAGATCTCATTATGTTCCTTCCACTCTTATAAAAAGCCACTTTAGACTTTTCTGGCCCAATGAGTTACTAAACTTCAAATTCCTGGTGTATTAACATATAATGCCAAATAGTTTTTTTTTTATTTTTAATTAGTTTAAGTGGGTTAGTTAATTTCAGTTTCCAAAGAGAATTCCAATTTTCGGAAAGCAATATCCTTTACTTCCTGTGTGCTTTTGCAGTGTGCTCTGCCTGCATGCTGATTGAGAAGTTAGAACCTTGACTGTAAAAACTTCTCCTCGTGATGCTGATGAATGGCAGATAACTCCCAGAGCCATTCACGGGGATTAGCTGACTTCAGTACAGTGTGTGGCTATGCTTTGTCATTTTTTCAATGAATTGCTTTATGAGGAGATTAATTAAAGAAAAACTTTTCCTTCTGGCTAATGATCAAAATTGTCATTTAGCCTTGAATTGTCAAAACAAAAGTGTACACTTGCTTGGAGCAGGACATATGCTAACTAGCAAGTAGCTTAGAGGCTCTGACCCCTATCCTACTTCAGTTTGAGCTGGCCTGGCCCTTTGGCTGACATAAGCAGAATTTACTAGATAAACAAGAAATCTACTTCTGTCTTTTCTTGGAAGTTTCATGAATTTGATGGTCACACACATACAGAAAGTTTAAATAACTGAAATTTTGTTTTTGCATCTTCTCATTCACCTAGAAAAGTTAAAATAAAATAATAATAATATGAATTTACAACCTGAAACATAGCCTATAAATAATTGTGTTCCATAGAATTCTTGATATTTCTAGTACAGCCCTGAAGAGTGAGGCTAGAGAGAGAGCCAGTGCGAAAGAAGTTCTAGGCTTTTGCTAACACATAACTCTATTCATGTTATTAGTTCTGCTAATATTCTTTGTTTTTCCTCCTTCTCCTCTTCCTCCTCCATCCTCATTGTCTTCTTTTTTTTTTCCCCACTTTTCACACCTAAAGACATAGGAAGAATGTTTGGTTAAAGTGAGTGTATAGAGGTACGTTTGACTTTTTTTAAAAAATTAAAAATAGATTTTTTTCCATACAGTATATTTTGATTATTGTTTCTCCTTCCCCATCTCTTCCCAGATCCTCCATCTCTTTACCTACCCAACTACATGGCTTCTTTCTCTCTCTCTTTAGAAAACAAGCAGAAAATAAGTAAATACCCCAAACAAATCAGAATTTTAAAAAAAGAAGAAAAAGCACAAAAAACACACAAACACATGCCAAATAAAACCCATAAAAACAAAAAACCAGAAATCATGATATAAAAGCAAAAGACCAGATGACAAAAAAAAAAAAAAAATGTCCAAACAAAGCCACATGAGACTATACATCTACATTCTGCTGGGTTAGTTTTGTATTGACCATCTACTGTTGGCCATTGGGGCCTAAGTGATGACTCCATTGGAAAAAATTGATTTTTCCTTTGCAAGCAGTTACAGTGTCTACTTCTCCTTCACAAGGCTGGAATCCCATCTGGCTTGAACGTTTTCAGGGCCCTGTGGATGCTGCAAGGCTCTCTGTGAGCTCTTATGTGAGTGAGTCCTCCTGTGTCTCTTTGGTGTGGTGTCCTCCATCCCCTCTGGCTCTTACACTCTCTCTGCCTCCTCTTCTGCAGAGTTCCCTGGGTCCTCAGGGGAGGGGTTTGATTGACATCCCACTTAGGACTGAGTGCCCCCAAGTCTCTCTCTTGGCACATTGTTCAGTAGCAGCTCTCTGTGTGTTAGTTCCCATCTACTTCGAGAGGAAGCTTCCCTGATGACTCCTGAGTGCGACATTGGTTCAACATTGACATTTTCCATTATAGCCATCTCATATTCTGTTTAGCCTTGGTTTTAGGATACTTATAATTTGAGTCTGTGATTCAGGTTATTATTTGAACATTTTTGGTTTCCTTGTGGCTAAATTACTGGTGTTTACACAAAACTAAAAACCAACAAAACACAACAAAACAAAAACCAGTCTCTTCCCTGTTATTTGTGCATATGTGTGTTTAAGAAAAAAATTCCTTTATTGCAGAAACACTTGAATTAGAAAAATTTAAGGACTAGAAAAGGTTACACCTTTTTAATTTTACCTTTGATACTTACAACTAATGATTTTTTGGGGGACATGTCCTTGGGAAGGCAAGTCATAGCAGCTATGTCTTTGCCTGCTTTCTGCCCGGTGTCCTCTGTCGCACCTCCTGTCTGCAGCCTGGCCTTCCATAGAGCACCCTGCTGGGGTCTGCCCTGACATTTCTGGGTTGCCTTCCCTCAGTTCTGTACTCTGCACTGGTACCTGCCCTGGTTTCTGGAGAGAGGTAAAGAAGTGAGGGGGATTGACAGCCGTGAAGTATGTCAGGAAGGAGCGTGGGGCAGCTCTTCGAGGACTCTACTTAGCCTTCTCCAATGCTGTCCCAGTCAGCCTCATCCCTCTCACTGCCACTTCACTATTTGGGTAAGGAATTTAAAATAAAAACCAGCTTATTTACTTGCAAATTTCAGACTCTTCTTCTAAAAATCTCTCATGTCCTGAAGGATCTTACGGTTTTTACACAGTTTTCATCTTCCTTGATTACCCTGCTGCATTTTGAACAAATTTGAACACTGCCCTCATGACAACAGGGGAAGGATTTACTGAGTGCAGTGTTTGCCTGTGAGTCTTTGTCCAATCAGGCTGACTTGAAAGTGCGCGTTTCAAGGACCGGCATTTGCAAATAGTTTTCCTCCCTACCCCACCAGAGCTGGCAATCTGAAAACGCTACCATATGCTGGAAGCCGGTCGATTTATCTTGTTAGAAGGGCGTGTGTATGTGTGTTTGTGTGTGTGTGTGTGTTTGGAGAGAGGGGGCAGTGTACTGTACTCCCTCGTTATCATATAAACATGAAACTGCAAGGTGGTCAGATTTTGCAATGAAAGCCCTGGGAGTTCGCTGTAAACATCTCTAGAGCCCCAAGGCTTCACTACTGTTCAAGATAAGTGTGGAGAGTTGTTTTTACCCCACAAGAGTAAAATTTGAAAGCGCAATTATGATTTGCATATGGCTTGAAAATATTTAATTGAGTGCAGTTAGAACAGAGCATTACACTCTAATTTTGAACAGGCTTGAATATTTTAAGTAAATAAATGCTTTCACTTGACTACATCAAGGCATTTCAGAACTGCCACTGGAAGCTCCCTCTCCATGATCTTCCTAGTGTTAGGTGCTCCCCACTCCGCTTGCCCTGCCTGCTGTGAGAGGCATCCTCTAAATGCCATCTTGCTCCCTCTTTCCATCGAGTCCATTTATCCTAATCTCACCGCCCGTCCTCTCCAAGCCCGGCATAGTTTCCTTTAGAGAGCCTTCGTAATAATCCTACCTGGTTTATTTTTCCATAGTTTTTTTTTAGACCACATATTTCCTCTGTTATTTTTATGTTGATTTATTGAGTTTTGTAAAGTTAATTTCTGTGCTTTACTTCTCAAGCAGAGTTCAGTGCAGTAGAAACACTGTCTTCTATTGTCCTTGAATGGAGTTTAGTGCACTTCTAAGCATGTCAGTGTTACATATGTATCTGTTACTTCTTGTTACCAAGTTTAAAATTAGGGCTATTTGTTTAAATCACAAAAATGATCAGACAGGAGCTGAGAGATGGTTTTTGCAAAATGCTTAACACACAGCAGGAGCGCGTTGCCAAGATCTGCACCTTTGTGCTTTAAAACTTGTTATTTATGCTTAGCATTTAGAATTGAAAATCCAGGATTTAATTTCTTTTACTATAGGAACAGACAAAGCCACATTTTTATTTTTGTAAAGAACAACTTTAAGTCCAGGTGTGGTGATATATATCCCACTGCTCTGGGAAGGGCTGAGTCAGAAGGATGGGCATGAATTCAAGACCAGTCAGGACTCTGTAGAGAATACCAGGTCCAAGAGAGAGTCAAAGAGAGACCCAACAAATCAGCAGAGGACTTCCTCTTCCTAATTTAAAGATGAATGAAACTAGAGTGACCAGGGCAGAGCACAGGATTGCTTTAAAGACAAAGGCACAGATCATTGGAGTATGAAAAATCCAGGAAGAGATGCATAAATAGATGGGCAACTTAGTATTGACAAAAAGTATAATTAACTGGAGAAAGGCTAGCTTTTAAATTTTAAGAGATGATACTGAAATAATTTGATATTTAAGTGAAACAATTATTTAAATTACTCTTTGTATAATATACTATGTAAAAATTAACTCAAAATGAATCAGATAAAAGTATAAAATTTATGAAAGGACAAATAAGAAAATTCTTGTTGCATCAAGGCACAGGTTTCGTATGTATGCACATCCTATAAAAGAACCAATTCACACCCTGAACATCAGAATTAAAAATTTAATCTTTGCTCTTTCGGCCATCTTCCCGCGCCGCCACCATGGTGCGCATGAACGTCCTGGCCGATGCTCTCAAAAGCATCAACAATGCAGAGAAGAGAGGCAAACGCCAGGTCCTCATCAGGCCCTGCTCCAAAGTCATCGTTCGGTTCCTGACCGTGATGATGAAGCACGGTTACATCGGTGAATTTGAAATCATTGATGACCACAGAGCTGGGAAGATCGTCGTGAACCTCACAGGCAGGTTGAACAAGTGTGGAGTGATAAGCCCTAGATTTGATGTGCAACTCAAAGACCTAGAAAAATGGCAGGACAACCTGCTCCCGTCCGTCAGTTTGGCTTCATTGTACTGACCACCTCAGCTGGCATCATGGACCATGAAGAGGCAAGACGAAAGCACACAGGAGGGAAAATCCTGGGATTCTTTTTCTAGAGATGTAAAACATAAATAAAGAGCCTTTATGGACAAAAAAAAAATTTAATCTTTATAAAAAGAATAATAAGGGGCTGGAGAAATGGCTCAGCGGCTAAGAGTACTGGCTGCTCTTCCAGAGGTCCTGAATTCAATTCCCAGCAACCATATAGCAGTTCACAAACTGAAATATATTCAATGAGAGCTGGTGTCCTTATCAGGCATGCAGGCATACAAGCAGGAAGAAAGCTGTATACATAATAAATAATAAAGCTTAAAGAAGAATCATAAAACAAACCATAGACTGGGGAGAATATTTGCAATACTTATAATGAATGTGAATAGATGAGATGGGAACTTAGAACCAGAATATATGTTTTCAACATTAAAAAGGAAATCAAACCAACAACAAGAATTATGCACATGCCTGTTGTAAATAATTTGAGGATCTTAGTCGTTGTGCCATTGAAGATGTATAGTTGACAAAGACGAAAAGAAGCTTGGTGTAAATATCAGAGAATTGTAAATTAAAATCATAGTGAGATGCCCCAACTATTTGTAAAGCTAAAATTGAAAAGACTCATCATGCAAAGTGTTGGTAAGTATGTGAAGGAAAAAAGCTCTCCTCTTGTAGACAATGTAAACTGGCACAGTGACTTTGAAAACCTGTTTGGCAATGTTTTAAAATATTAATTATGTACCTACCATGTGATTTAATCATTCATTCTTTTTTTTATACAAGAGAACTGAAAACATACATTTATTCAGGCTAATACATGATTGCCATAGCAGCTCTATTTGGTACAGCCAAAAGCTGTAAGTCACACAAAGACCTACAAGCAGTGAATGGATGAACACATGGTAGCATATCCATACAATGGAATACTACTCAGCAATTTTTAGAATTATTATTGCATAGAGCAACATGAATGGCTCTCAAAATCATTATACTGACTGAAAAAACCAATTAAAAGAGAATATAAACTGTTTAACATATAAAACTTCTAGAAAATAAAAAATAATCTGCACAGATGGCAGATTGATGGTTGCCTTGCACTGGGAATAGAGAATGAAGGATTATAGGAAGGTAAAACTAAAATATAATTTTAATTATACCTTAAAATACTGCAAAGAGATAGTTCACTGATAAAAACAACATTAACATTTATGTTACTGTTTTACAGATATGATATACATATAAAGGTAACAATTAACGTATATTATGGATTGTTTATGAACTTTTATTTTATGGTATTATTAGAATATGATTAAAGAAGATCATTTACAAAATAATTTACTGTGCTCCAGTCATCCATTTTGTATGGGGCATTTGTACCTCTATGTAATACAGAAAGAATTACATCTATTTCCTTATTATTTATTTGTTATTATCTCCATCTTATCAAAATTCATATTCATCTTATACTTTCTTGAAAGCCTTATTTTTTCCCCCTTCCTATTGTGTTCTCTTAACAAAAATTCTTACAAACAGGAGGTAGATCTGTAGGAACCATATAATGGTATTATACTATGTGGTGATTTGAATGTAACTGGCTCCCATAATCTCATAGGGAATGGCACTATTAGGAGGTGGCCTTGGTGGAGGAGGTGTATCATTGTATGTGCAGGCTTTGAGGTTTCCTATGCTCAGGATACTGCCCAGTGTCTCAGTCAACTTCCTGTTGCCTGCAAGATGTAGGACTCTCAGCTATCTCTCCAGCACCATGTCTGCCTGAATGCCTCCATGCCCCCCACCATGATGATAATGGACTGCACCTCTGAAACTGTAAACCACCACATCAATTAAATGTTTTCCTTTATAAGAGTTGCCATGATCATGTTGTCTTTTCACAGCAATAGTAACCCTAAGACATACTGTATTGGTTAAGTGACTCATTTGTAGTATAATTTGGGGAAAGAAATTTTTACATTTTACCACAAGTGAGTATTCAACAAAAGTAATGATTGCAGTAGTTATAATGAAGAACTAAGCCAAGGAGAGTATTAGGATTCTCAATGTATTTCATGTATTGTGCCTGATTTAGCCATTATGAAAGTAAACTTAGCTACCATTGGCCCCTTTAGATAAACAGAAAAACAAAAAAAGGAAAAAGAGTATTATGGAGGCTTCTTCTGCCAGATGAAAGGAGATAGTGCATTTATACCCACAGTGACCACACTGGACAGCTCCCCATTAATTATCACAGTATGGGAAAGTCAGGCAGTTTTACTCTTGTTGAAGCTATTAGTAAGTGATTATTTTATGCATAGAATTGTATTTACTGAATATTTATGGGGGCTGGAAATGTATAGCTCAGTGGTACACTACTTACCTAGCACACACAGGCATGGATTTAAACATCATCTTTGTCATCATTATCATTATCATCATTATCATCATCAGCAGCAGCAGCAGCACCCCACCACCACCAGGACCACCACGACAACCACTGTAAGAACACAAGTGTAAGAGTGACTTATATTTATTTAAAAGTTCTGTGATGATTTGTCTATGATGAGTTGGCTGAGATAATAGTTTTTAATCTTAAAAAAATCCCAAAACAAAACCCCAAAACTCCACCTCATTTATAATAACAAGCACCTAATATGACCTTTAGTAGTTTGGGGGACAGAGTGTGACCAACTAACTATTTGGTTATAAAGCGACAAATTACAAACCAAATGGAGTATACTAAAAATTTCTGAGTTTTATCTCTTAATGGGAAACATATTGGTCATTGGTAGGTGTCAACTGTTAATAATTAATTAACTGTTAATAATTTCTTCAAGTAAGTTAATAGAGTGAGCTAAGGTTTTCTTTCTTTTTTTCTAGTGTGTGTGTGTATTTTTATATATGTGAGTGTACTTCTGTTTGTATAGATTCGTGTGCATTTGTGCACATGGAAGTCAGAGGTCACCCTTGGGTGCTGTTCTCCATTTGGTGTCTACCTTGTGTCCTTGGTCCTAGGGCTTGCCAATTAGGCTAAACCAGGTGGCCAGAAAACCCCAGGTCTACCTGTCCCTGTTTTCCCAGCACTGAGAATATAAGCGTGAACACCACAACCATGCTTTTGTTTTTCCATGCAGGGTCTATGGATTGAACTAAGTTCTCATGATTATGTGACATGCACTTTAGCAAATGAGCTATTTCTCCAGTCAGAGCTAGGTGTTTACTAAAGATTACATTTGTTCTTTTTTTTTTTTTTGGTTTTTCGAGACAGGGTTTCTCTGTGGTTTTGGAGCCTATCCTGGAACTAGCTCTGTAGACCAGGCTGGTCTCGAACTCACAGAGATCCACCTGCCTCTGCCTCCCAAGTGCTGGGATTAAAGGCGTGCGCCACCACCGCCCGGCGATTACATTTGTTCTTAGAGGTCATAGCAATCCCCTATAAGTCAAGTGCTAATAATTTACCCGTTTCTCTGAATTTATTCTGTAAAACATGTCTATGGATTACCCATAAACATCGGCAGTATCATGACACCTTACTTGAATTCTTTCAAAGTCACTTTTTGTTGGCGGAAGCTGCTTGCTTGTTCCCTGCTACCCAGACCTGAAATAATCACACAGAAACTATATTATTTAAGTCACTGCTTGGCCAATCACGTGAGTGTATTGCTAGCTAGCTCTTACATCTGGAATTAACCCATTTCTATTATTTTATATTTTATCATGAGGCTCATGGCCTACCAGCAAGGTTCCAGCTGGCATCTTGCATCTTTTTCCTCTGGTGGCTCCATGGCATCTTTCAACTCTGCCTTCTTTCTCTCAGCATTCAGTTTAGTTTTCCTCGCCTACCTCTATTCTGCCCTGTGCAGGCCCAAAACAGTTTCTTTATTAACCAATAAAAGCAACACATATACAGAAGGACTCCCACACCATTTCTCTTTTTCTGTTCAAATAAAAAGGAAGGTTTTAATTTTAACATAGTGAAATTATATATAAACAAACAAGTATCAAGCAAGAATTACAGTTATAATATTTATATCTACTTTATCTTTTATTATAACTAAGGAAAACTATAATTATAACTATCTATTCTTCAACTCCATCCAGATTCCAGAAGGTATAATATTACTGAAATTAACAGGAAGTGCATTATAAACAACTTCCAAAACTTTAGAATTGACAGAGACATTTCACCACCTGTCACCCAAAGTTCTTCTGTATCATTGGAGCATCCAGCCTACAGGCCCATAGTGTCCAGCATAATTTTCCATGAAGCAGGAAATCTGAAAACCTGCTTTGCCTTGTAATGGCAAAGTCCATCAGTAGCTTTCTTCTGTGTCTTGCAGAATGTCTAGCAGACTCTTTCATTAAGCAGGAATCCTGAAGGATCATCTCATCTTAGGAAAGTCCAGCAGTCATTTCTCTGTGGGTCCTGCTTGTCCAGTTCATATAGCATAGCATCAAGCGGTCTAGGCAAGAGCAGTTTCTTGCCCAAATGACTAACCAACACCATAAGGAGCCTCTTCAGTGCCCATCATCCTCTTGAAGTAGATTGGTGCTGCCAGGAGCAGATGTGTCTCATTGTCATGAAAAGTCCTAACTTCTTTAAATATTTTCATGCCACATTCTGAAGGTCTCTGAAAGATTTGAAGACTATCTAACTGAAATATTTCTCTATATATCTAGAAAACCTAACTAACATGACTACCAGCTTGACTATTATAGATGATTATCTATTAACCTATCTTTCTTAATTATATGTTACATTTTTAAATGAGCTGCACAAACACAATACCTTAATCAAGAGCAGAAATAGACAAATAACAAAATTGACCTTAAATTTCTATCAATAAGACAAGATCCATACCAATGCAAAGAACTGATCTCTATATCATATCCCCCTTTAAATGTAAGCAAACACTGATAAACAATCATTTAGGGAATTTGGGTGTAGGTTTCTCCAAACTGCTTTCTGTTTTTTGTTGGTCATAGTAATTTTTTGGGGTGTTCAAGTGACCTTTTGGGGGGTCTTGGTTCATCAAACCACATTAATCTGGAATGATTCCACAGGTTCTCATCCTTTGTGGAAACAAAAGAAGTACCTCTTTCCCAAAGCAACAGATCCTTAGATCCAAACTCTGAAGTCATGATACCTTTAAAATATATATGCTGGTTTGGTTTAGCAGTCCATACAATGAAATGTCTCTCTGTACTTAGCTCCTTCACAGTCAAAAAATTCAAAGAAAACACAAAAATATACATAATCCAGACATTCTGAAAAGATTAGTAAATCCTCCTTGTTTTATTTATTTTTTATTAATATTTAACTTAGTATACAAAGTAGTGGGTTTCATTATGACATTTTCAGGCACCCATGTCATTATACATTGTTCTTATGCACTCTCTCTCAACTCTCCTTGGTTTTCTATTCAAAATTTTTTCTAATCTGTTACTAAGCTATTTTCTCTTTTGTCTTTTTTTCTTCTTTTTGAGATGTGGTCTTCATATTTTGTCCCAGTTGGTTTGCTCTTACTGGCTCAAGAATCTTCTTAGAACCCTTCTCATGCCTCCTGAGCAGCTGGAACTGCAGGTGTACACCCCTGTGCCTAATCTGTAAGGTTTTATTTTAGCTTTTATGTTCATTAAGGTAAAAAAAATCGAAAAAGTCAAAGTTCTAAGTATAGTAAGTCTTATAAGCCATTCACATATTTTATCCATTGTTCAGTTTGTTGCATTTTTCATGTAGTTTCTTAAATACACATATACATACTGTACCTTTTTTTCTGAAGCATGTGTTGAGAAATTATAGAAGTTATGATCTTTATTATAAATCTATTTTTAATGTATATCATTCAAGAACAAATACATTTTCTTATACTATTATGGTATAATGATCTAATTCAATATCGTATTATTCAATATATAGTTTATGTTCAGTTGTTAACTCTTGATGTAGCATGACCCTTTGTAGCAACATTTCACTAACCTAAGTGTGGTGAGAAAAATTTCATTGTCAGACTGCTTTAGCTTTCTTTAAGAGATCAAATCCTTAGCTTCTCCCGCCTTTCCCCACTGATGTTTATTGTGAGTATGAACTCTTACTTTTGTATCATGCCTCACTGGGATTTGTGTAACTGCTTTCACTTGATGTATTTTCTTTCAGGATTTTAATTCTGTTGTGTATACCTGCATGTTACACTACACTTTTGCTTATGTTGTGTCTTCCTTTCTAGATTATACATTCTTTGTGGATGTATGATATATCCAGTTAGCCTTCACTCTTCATATTTCCAAGAACATACAATGCGTAACATATTATAAAAATTAAATATGCCCATGTCAAACATCCTACTTTTCTGTAGATTGAGGTGTTACTTAAAACAGAGAATGACATATCAGATTGTTAAGCTCTCAGAACTAAAGCTGCCAAGAGCTGTCCAGAAAGCAATGGGAACATGATGGTCTGGTCTTACCTTTGTTTTGTTTTTTTAAGTATTGAAGGAAATTGAATGGTACAAAGTATAATACATGGGACATGCACAGAACACTGAGAATTCTGAGCTCACTGACATGTGCTGTTCCTTTTTATTCTTCCTTTGAGGAAACCCTTTGCAGTAGTATCTGGCTGTTTTCTCATATGCAGCTTCCAAGAGCATAGCAGGTGACCCAGGGCAGTGAAATTTGCATGAAGGACATTTGGCTTTTAAAATACATTTCTCAAAAGTGGAAATATCTTAGGGATAAGGTTTCTTAAATTATCCATTTGTTATCAAATAAACATAAGAAAGTGACTAATTCAAAGTTTTAAAGATAATTTCAAGAAGTTCAAGAATATCTATTTTCATTTCAGTCAACATCTGAAAAGATAATTGTGGGATGCCCTGATTTTCCTGAAGCCATTTACTTGCTTAAAATGGGCCAAAATGAGCTTACATTTATCATTTAAGACTATTTAGGATTTTAAGCCTAACTATTTGGAAACCCTTAAATCATTGTTTTCCCTGTTTCAGTGAGGAATACCCAGGTTCTTTCCACTGTGGTCTTTGCAGCCACCATCTGGGAAGAGTTCTTTTCTCAGTTATTTGTCCCCAAAGTTCTGTTCTAACTGTACATCCATCTCTTCTTACAGAGAGCTAGCTCCTCAGTACTCAGCACATACCTCAGCAGAGTCTGAGGAGTAGCGGCTGACATTCTCCATATTGTGGTTTGTCTGTGTGCATGTGCCTGTGGAGAACTTGGCAATCATCTCCCCAGTGAAGTAACAGCCAGTGCGGTTCAGCCAAAGTTTAGAGGAATAAAGTAACTGAAGTGGGAGTCTGTTTATTTATTTATTTGAATAATGCCGAGTGACACTACCCTTGACTGTTTTTCATTGAAGTGTGGAGCCTACTTATTTATTTGAATAATGCCAACTGATACTACCACTGGCTGTTTTCCATTGAAGTGCTTAGGTGGTAGATAGTGTTTCATGGACATGGCAGATATTAAAGACAAAGCAAGCAAAGAAAGAAAACACTAACAAATGGGGCAAAACAGGCAATTCAGATGTCTACTCTCTGCCACACCATGAAGCTGAGGACCTTCCCATAACTCAAACACTCAGATCAGAATCTGATGTAGAAAATGAAAAACAACATCCTGTTATTTCCCCAGAGTCAAATTTAATAGAAAACTATTTTTCACAGATGTGACTTGAGAACTTTTTATATGCTTATGATTTTTCTTATAATAGGCTTCTTTGGGGGCTTATTTCAACTGCAGTAGAGGAGACTCTGTGATTCACTAAATTGTGTGAATTAAAGGCATGATCAAGGAACAGGCCATTGAAAATGATGGCCCCACAGTATTAAAATCACTTTGATCTTTTGTTTTGACACGTTGAATTTATCTTTAATTATATGTGATGACATTTGATTACTGCACATTTAGACTATTATAATGTGGCTTGTAAAATGTAGTTTATAGTATGTAATAACTTCAGCACTCATTTTTCTATACTTATGAGTTTGCAGAATGATGTTTCAGTTTTGTGTAAGTAAAAACTATTGCACTTCTGAATTAGCAGATTTTTAAAATGTAAAATCTTCAGCATCTAGGCAAAGTATGATTCCTATATACTAGTATATATTCCTATATATGTTCTTACCACAGAGGCAACAGAGTTATGCGTGGTGGTTTCCTGATGTGTGTCCACTAATTGCAGTTTACTTCAGGAAAATCACTGAAGCCATGAACCTTTGGAAACAGAAAGCCTTAGACTAAATGATATTCCAAGTTTCAGTTAGGAAATCCTATGATTCTCCTCTGATTTCTTTGGTAGACACACTGTCTCCATGTGTGATAGGTATTTCAGACACGCTTTCTAGAAGGATATTTTAAAAATGCTTCAGGTTAATTTTTTTTTTTTTTACTTTTTATTTTTCCTGTTTGATAGAGAAATGAGATGAGAGAGGAAAAAAACCCGAAAGAGCCTTTTTTTGTTGTTCCCCTTTGAGGGAGGGGCTGTGTAGTAGGCAGCCCCATAGGCTCCACTGTAGAGAGCGTTCACTTGGAATTTCCTGTGTTATGCCAGTGCCATAGCCTCGAGGACTTGGTGCTTTTCTTTGAAATCTGCTTGCTTGCATTTACTTGCTCAGCCTGGGATTTATCCCAGTTCAGGCAATTGTATGACCTTCCATGATGAGTCTTTTTAAGAGTTTAGGTTTGATCCTAATTAACTAGGGGGAATTACAAAGTTATTCTTTCTTTGCAAACAGCAGCCATATGAGTGGTTTGACTTTTAACATTTTTTAACCGATTTTGCTCATTTCTCTTTTCATTTTTGTTTTGTTTGTTTTTGTTTTTTATTTTGAATTTATTATTTATTTGTTTTGAGACAAGGTCTTTCTACATAGCCCTGACTGTCCTGGAACTTGCTTGCTATGTAGACCCAGCTAGCCTTGAGCTCACAGAGATCTGCCTGACTTTGAAAGCTCTGCGATTAAAGGTGCCTGCCTGTGCCCATGCTTCTTATAAGGAAGTCAGATAAAAACAAAACAAAATAAAAAAAAAACCAAAATAAAACAAATTAAAAAACTAATTTTTTTTTAAATTACTAAAAGTTCTACAAGTTCAATAGCTTAGTTGCTGGATTCTGTCAGCATGTATAATAGTCTCTGTGCTTTTACCCCAAATTTTGCCTTTTATTCTCTACACAGCCAATTCTTTTGCTTGCTCAGAGGATTGTCTTTTATCATTAGAAGACTGTCCCATAGAATTAGTGACTGTCATTATTTACTACCTAACAGCTAGGCAGTGACCGAGTTTCCGCACTGTGTCGTCCCAGCATGTTTTGTCTATAATAAGTACTTGTTTGTGATAAGGAGTTGACAGTGTGGAAAGCCCACCTTCTTGAAGAAGGTATTGCCCTGCAGCTGCAGATGGAGCTGCTCTTTTGCTTTGGATGATGGCCGCACTAAGGTTTGAACATTTGAATTTTTCATAGATAGGGCAAGAAAGGGAATCCTTGCTAGAAACCACTTTCAAGACTCAAGAAACTAGACTTTAAAATGCTAATTAACCCAATTAAAAAATGGGGCACTGAACTGAACAGAGAATTCTCAACAAAAGAAATTCAAATGGCCAAAAGACACTTAAGGTCATGCTCAACCTCCTTAGCGATAAGGGAAATGCAAATTAAAACAACTTTGAGATACCATCTTACACCTGTCAGAATGGCTAAAATCAAAAACACCAATGATAGCCTTTGCTGGAGAGGGTGTGGAGAAAGTGGCACACTCATCCATTGCTGGTGGGAATGCAAACTAGTGCAACCACTTTGGAAATCAGTGTGGCGATTTCTCAGGAAATTTGGGATCAACCTACCCCAAGATCCAGTAATACCACTCTTGGGAATATACCCAAGAGATGCCCTATCATATGACAAAAGTATCTGTTCAACTATGTTCATAGCAGCATTGTTTGTAATAGCCAGAACCTGGAAACAACCTAGATGCCCTTCAATGGAGGAATGGATGAAGAAAGTGTGGAATATATACATATTAGAGTACTACTCAGCGGTAAAAAACAATGACTTCTCGAATTTTGCATGCAAATGGATGGAAATAGAAAACACTATCCTGAGCCGGGCGGTGGTGGCGCACGCCTTTAATCCCAGCACTCGGGAGGCAGAGGCAGGCGGATCTCTGTGAGTTCGAGACCAGCCTGGTCTACAAGAGCTAGTTCCAGGATGGGCTCCAAAGCCACAGAGAAACCCTGTCTCGAAAAACCAAAACAAACAAACAAACAAAAAACACTATCCTGAGTGAGGTGAGCCAGACCCAAAAAGAGGAACATGGGATGTACATTGAGCATATAATTTGTGATCCTAGAGAAGCTAAATAAGAAAGTGAACCCAAAGAAAATCGTATAGTCATCCGCCTGGATAGGGGAAGTAGACAAGATTGCTGGGCAAAAACTGGGAACTTGCGAGTGAGGTGGCTTGGGGCTAAGGGGAAATGGGATGAGAAACGTGAGAAGGGGAGGAAGGGAGGACCTTGAGGGATTGGGATGGTTGGGATATAGGAAGGGTGGATACGGGAGCAGCGAAGTATATATCCTAACTAAGGGAGCTATCTTAGGGTTGGCAAGAGACTTGACTCTAGAGGGGCTTGCAGGTGTCCAGGGAGATGTCCCCAGCTGGTACCTTGGGCAACTGAGGAGAGGGAACCTGAAATGATCCTATCCTATACTGATGAATATCTTACATATCACCTTAGAACCTTCATCTGGCGATGGATGGAGATAGAGACAGAGACTCAATTTGGAGCAACGGTCTGAGCTCTTAAGGTCCAAATGAGGAGCAGAAGGAGGGAGAACATGAGCAAGGAAGTCAGGACCACGAGGGGTGCACCCACCCACTGTGACAGTGGAACTGATTTATTGGGAGCCCACCAAGGCCAGCTGGACTGGGACTGAATAAGCATGGGTTGAAACTGGACTCTCTGAACATGGCGGACAATGAAGGCTGATGAGAAGCCAAGGACAATGGCACTAGGTTTCGATCCTAATACATGAACTGGCTTTGTGGGAGCTTAGCCTGTTAGGACGATCACCTTCCTGGACCTAGATAGAAGTGGGAGGACCTTGGTCTTCCCGTAGGGCAGGGAATTTGTACTGTGCTTCAGTATCGAGAGGGAGGGGGAATGGAGTGTGGGGAGGAGAAGAGGAGTGGGGATAGGGAAAGGGGAGTGGGGGGAGGGGGCAATATTTGGGAGGAGGGGGAGGGAAATGGGAAACGGGGACAGGTGGAAATTTTAATTAAAAAAGAATAAAAATAATAATAAAAAAATAAAAAAAATTAAAAATGGAAACCAACTCAGCTAATAAACACATTAGAGGGAAAAAAAAGATTGTTAACTCTAGATAACTACTAAGGGAGAAGGAATGCAGCCCAAAGAAACCAAAGCATTGGATAACCATCACTTGTCTTGTTCATTATAAAATCGTGAGGAAATGCAGTTGGCCACAGGAACTGGATGCTTAAATCTGGAAAACCCATTTTTGTTATGTGTTTATGTTAATTGTGTAAAGTAATAGATTACAACCTGGCATGTTCATTTATGGATGTAAGGCACTTTGATAGTATCTAGCCCTGTTATCCTTACTCACCTGCTTTCCCCACCTCCTGCTGCTTCCCCTCTCATTTCTCCAGAGTCCTCCCACATGCATGTTTTCTTTTCCTTTTTAAAGATTCAACTTATGAAGGAAAGCATTTATATTTGTTTTCCAAGTCTAGCCTGTTTTACTTTAACATGATATTATCTAGTTGTATCCAATTTCCTGACATGATTTTATTCTTTATGGCTGAATAATACCCCTGGATACATATATCAAATTTCCTGATCTTTTCATCTATTGGTGACCATCTAGGCTGATTCCATGACTTAGCAATTGTGAATAGGGTCGCAGTAAACATGGCTGTACACATGGGTGTTGAATGTTGCCTCTGATCCTTTAGCTATAGACCCTAGAGTAGGATAGCAGGATAATATGGTTGTTCTATTTTTAGTATTTTGGAGGAGCCTCCATCCTAGTTTCTGTAGTGGCTACAATAATTTACATGTCTACCAGTAGTGTGAAGGATGCCTTGTCCTGAACCCTTGACAACATTTGTTGGTTTTTATTTTCTTAATGCTAACTATTCTCACTGGGGTGAGATGAAATCTCAGTATAGGCAGGTGTGGTGGTGCACACTTTTAATCCCAATGTTTGGGAGGCAGAGGCAGTTGTATCTCTGTGAGTTCGAGGCTGACAGAACAAGTTCCAGGATAGCCAGAGCTATGTAGAGAGACCCTGCCTCAAAATAAATAAATAAAAAATAAATAGAAATCTTGATTGTAGTTTTAAAACATTTGACTGTGTGTGAATATGTATGTATGTGTGCATGATTAAATATGTGTACATACATGTGGATGCCAGAGGTCCTCATCGGATATCTTCTATAGTTGTTCCCCACTTTGTTTGTTGAGGTGAAGTGTCTTACTGAATCTGAAAGATATTAAATCTTTTTTCTAACTCTGCATATAACTTAACTCTCCCTAATTCCCAAGCCACAGTGTCATTTACTACACTATAAACCTGTCCTCAGTAAATTTTGTCATATCGTTCAAGTGGACAGAGTCTCTTGAACTTCAGGTAGGAAGGAGGCAGAGAAAAGGAGAACAGAACATAGATGTTATGATTTTTGCTGCGGGTCCCTAGCAGCAGGGGCTGGGCAGTGGGTCTGAGAGCTGCCAGCCCTGGGCATGGCCTAGTCATGGGGTGGCGGGCAGGTCCCACAGACAGTGAGTCCCCTGAAAGTGCAAGTTCCCAGTGAAGGTGCAGGTCCCCAGTGCCCAGCGGTGGTGCGGCATGTGGGAGGCACGTGGGCAGACACATCATACAGAATAGAATTGGATATTTATTAGTTGAATTATGGAATGGGAAGGAAAGAGGGGAGAAAGGGGGAAGAGAGGAGAGAGAGAGAAAGGGAAGAGAAAGAAGAGGACAGAGCTCGAGAGAAAGGAGGGGGGAGAGGGCAAAGGAAAAGAGAGAGTCAAGATGGTGAGGGGAGGGGCTGCAGGGAGTGGGCGTGGCTTGTCTCTTAAAGTGACAAACAATTCTAACAATAGACAGTAAGGTAACAGACCATGTAGGTTGCATATTTTGCTCCCTATAGCTAGTGAGTCTGAAATGAGACTTCAATAAAATTCTGATTAGATGATTTTGCAGATATCTGTTAAGTACGTAAAAGCGGCAAATGAATATCTCTGGGAGTCAACCCGAGTTTAAGAAAAAAAAAGTCCTAGATTAGGCTGAGGTTTTTTTTTTTTTTTTTTTTTTTTTTTTTTTTTGAGATTTGTTTTTATGTTTGTGGGTGTTTTGTCAGCATGTCTGTCCATGCTCCACAGTGCATGCCTGAGTTCATGGAGCCCAGAAGAGGGCATCAGATCCATGGAACGGGACTTCCAGATGGCTATTAGCTGCCATGTGGGTGCTCAGAATTGAACCTGGATCCTCTGGTACAGCAGCCTGTGCTCTTAAGTGCTGAGCCATCTCTCCAGCTTCTGGTATCATTATTTTTTAAAAAGATCATTTTAAAGTGTGTGTGTGCGTGTGTATGTGTGTGTGTGTATGTGAGTACAGGTACCTGCAGAGGCCAGAGCTGCTGGCCTGGAGTTACAGGCTGTTGTGAGTTACCAGATGTGGGTATTGGAAATCAAACTTGGGTCCTTTGCAGAGCAGTGTGACCCTTAACTGCAGAGCCACCTTTCAGCCCTCTAGGTAATTTTAGTCTTCTCTGGATTCACTCACAATCTATAAAAATCTGATGTTTATGAGTCTTTTTTGAGTTGGTCTATTATATGATATCACTGAGATTGATAAAGAGTGATAGAATGATATAGTTTTATTTGATATGTGTTGGTTGAATAATCATATGGAATGATAACTGATTTATGTTAGTCTAGAAAGAAGACATTAAGCTACTACAGGAATCTCTTTCCATTTTCCTGTTGTACGTGAAAAGGTTTAGAAAATATACCCAGCATGTTGATCAGATTCGTATTTGATACATGATTGGGAGGGATGGCTAAATTCTTAGGTGGTAGGTATGGGAATCAGAAAGGGTATGCTGAGCCTGATGGGCTTGACCAGTATAATAAAATTTAACAAAGATGTATTTATAATGTAATATATAATGCTGTGTGTTTTGTTCTGCAGTTAGGAAGATATGGCTTAGATGTAGGGGTAGAAGAAAAGATCTAATGTCTTTCACTTAACTACAAACTCAGTATGAACAACTTTGCCAGGCTCTTATGAAAATGCATTATGCTCTTGGACTACCTTAACAGAGTGTCTGGAACAAGACTGATAACAGCCTTTTAAAATTCTGCACCAGATTATTCTGATTGACACATTTTAAGAGTAAAGAGTCTTAAGCACATCTATAAGAAAATGGCTAAGATGATAAGGGGAATTTCCCCTCATATGACCAAACTAAAGAATGAAGGACTTACCTATAAAGGGTCCTAACGACTAGCTCCAAATACTTCTTGGGTAATTCTGGAAAGGGAGGCGAGAGTAAGGTTGGGACATTCCAGAGGCAAAATGATGGCCAGCAGAGATAGATTTTCCTTTTGCTCCATAGACATAGGAATTTTCTGTTTTAGAGAACTCTTAAAAAAAAATGAAAAAAAGGAAAGAAACTGGGTGAATGTGGTGTACACTTTTAACCCCAGCACTCTGGAGGTAGAGACAGGTGGGTCTCTGTGAGTTTGAGGCCAGCCTGGTCTACAGAGTGAGTTCCAGAATAGCCAGGGCTGTTAGTGTAGAAAAACCCTGTCTTCTCTATGTTAAAACCAACACAAAAACAAACAAAAATTTAAAAAAAATAAGGAAGGAAGAAAGTAAAGGGGACAACGGATTAGTCTGTGTGCCTGTGTTGGGAATTAAATAGTGCAGTCTTCAGGGTGTTGTGAACTTCCTCTGGGCATGAAACAATAGGAGAAATTTATGCATCAGATAGCAAATGAAACTATTTGAATTGTAAGATTCAGGCTTTTTTGTTTGTTTGTTTTGGTAGGGTGTTTACTACTTGTTCTTTGCCATTCTGCTAAGAAATAGAGAATGTTTGTGGCCAAAAATTGATCAACAGGAATCATTGGTGTATGCTGCTATTAAAACACTCCTCTCTGCTTTGCAAGAAACTATTCCAGAATACTCATTTCTAAATACATTTCTAAAGTCAAAAGGAGTTTAGAAGGGAAAAAATTTTCAGGAAATGTTATTCATACTTTACACAGTTCACTAAATCCAAGGCGATCATATTGCAGCTGTGAGGAGATACTGCTGTGAAATCAAGCAGACATGTCAGGAGAGCCAGGGTTGTCAGTTAATTCCTTAGTTGTGTTTGTTTGTTCATTAATGTATAGATTCTGCTTGGTTACCTGGTGAGCGTCAGTCATTCCACTGGGCGCTAGGAATATTGATACTTACTGATTTCTTTGAATGTTTAGTTAAAAAATATTTTACTAAACTTGTTTCATATACAAGAATTTTTTAATCAAAATAAAAAGTTGTGCTCTTTGTATTTGTACTTTTAAGGATATAAAGTATTAAAATAATATGATAATTTTTATCTTAATTCTATATGGTAGTTATTATATGTGTTTATAGAAAAATTCACACTTAATATGTGTCTTCAGCATTTACATCACTTTTCAAACTAAATTTTGAAATTGATCTTAGTCATTTGCAATTGTGAAGGAAAAGTAAACTGTTGAATGAGGGGTTTAAAAGTACACACTAACCACTATTATTTTTAGGATGAAATAAAGTATTCTTTCTCTCTGGGCTAAATATTATTTTTAAACAGATTAAATCTGTAAAAATCATTGCTAAGTGGACAAAACGGATCTTGAGATGAGAAAAGCTTTTAAAATGTTAACAGCAACCAGCATTGCTGGCAGAATGTTCATAGTTGCACATTTCAGTGGTTAAGTGGTCAGATTTTTTTTTAAAGACTGGTTTTTATTTTATATGTAGAGGTATTTTGTCTTCCTGTATGCCTATGTCTCAAGTGTGTGCTGGTGCTTGTGGAGGTCAGAAGGAGGGCATTAGTCCCCTGGAACTGGAGTTACAGGAGGTTTTAAGGCACTGCGTGAGTGCTTGGGACAGAACCCTGGTCCTTTCCAAGAGCAATGAGTACTTTTAGCCTCCGAGCCATGTTTGCAGCCATAGACATGTGAACTTTAATAAACCACAATTGTTTGATGCACCCTGACATTTGAGAATCACTCCATGGTGCACTTAGGGTTTTTATTAGGGTATGACTTCTGGAGTTTTTGTGTAATGCTCTAGATATTGAATGAGGTCTCTGCTTTAATGACCAAAATATCCTATAATCTTGTATGTACTCTGAAAATTGTTGTTTCTAATAAAAATGTGCCATTTATGATTCTTTGTTTGGCTTTACCCAGTTTACTCTGAGAATAAGCAGATTAGTTTTTAGCTGCAATCTCCCTTGTACAGATGGTGTGAGCCCATCTCTGTGTAGCTCCCTCCTCTGCATTGTTCTGTCCTGGAGATTCCATCGCTTTCTACCTTTTGAACTCTGAACTTTGCCACCCTAGCATAACCTGACTGCACCCTGGCAGTGTTATCATTCTCTAGTATGTGCTAGGTGATTTGGGGCTTAATTTTCATTTTTTTACAGATCACAGTTTTATACTACTTTGTCCAGTGTGTGACAATAATTCTTTTCAGTATTTTTTTTTGTAATTTTGTCATTATTTGCAACAGGATGACAAATATAGCTTAAGTTAGGTGTTAATGCTGGAATCTTAGGTACTTTATTTTGGGGGGGGGCGTGCATACATGTGTGGGCATGTGTACATGCTTGTGGAGGCCTTAGGTCAGTGTCTGGTGTTTTTTTCAGTGACTTCTCCATCTTAGTATTGGCTTTTCTTCCTTAGTTTCCATCATGTTATATAAAAAATAGTGACTTATGAAACTATCAAGAAGATTAAGATGAAATTTTTATAAAGCCTTGCCATGTAGTAGAGATTCACTAATTACTGGTTTTATTATCCCTACAGTATATTTAAGATGTAGAAACAGTTAATTTTGTTACTGTAACAATTTTCAGGATAGAATTGACACTTAAATTGTTCCTTGAATGTTGAATAGGATACTCATATGCATTACACGAGTTACACGGATATTCGCTTTATTTTTTCAAACTTTTTTTTTTTTTTTTTTGGTTTTTCAAGACCAAAAAAACAGGCTTTCTCTGTTTAGCTTTGGAGCCTGTCCTGGAACTAGCTCTTGTAGACCAGGCTGGCTTTGAACTCACAGAGATCCTCCTGCCTCTGCCTCCCAAGTGCTGGGATTAAAGGCATACCCCACCACCGCCTGACGATTTACTTTAATTATGTGTACGCATGTCCATCTGTATGTGGGTACGTGCATGTGAATGCAGGTGTCTGGGCAGATTGGAACAGGCTCTTGGATCCTCTGGAACTGAAGTAACAAGCAATTGTGAGCCCTTTGCATGCTTGGCCATGAACTCAGGTCCTCTATAAGAACAGTGTAACTGCAACTCATCTCTCCAACTCCATTCTCTCTGTTTTTAAGAAACTTCAATGAACACGGACTAAAATGTTAACAAGTGGGAATCCTGCATATATATTTATGAAGTTAGCACAGTCTAGAAAGGCAGTGTTTGCTTGGATGTGGTAGTTTATAACTCTATTCCCAGCACTTGGGAGGCTGAGGCAAGAAGATTATCGTGAGTTCCAAAGTATTTTGGACTACAAAGTGAGACCCTGTTTAAACAAACAAACTAATAAACAAATAAATGACAAAAGAAAAAAGTTTATATCTTAAAAAATTAAAGTAGCGGGGAAGTAAAAATGAAAAACAGAAAAAAAGCATCTAAACCATAATAAAAGTATACTTCTTGGTCCATTCCTGTTGGCTGCCGTGACTAACACACTTGGGAATGCCTGTGGGAAATTCCTGTGAGCTGGTGTTTTCTGAAGCACCATGGAAGACTGCTCTCAGCTGGTGAGAGGAGCTGATTGTTTCCTTAATGAGTTGTTCCTCCCTGTTTCCTTCCTTGTTCTCTCCTTTTCCTGTATGACTGGTTCTCTAGGTTTTCTGGAGGGGATGTGAGAACCTTCAGTGTTGCTCCTTGACTCTGGCATGCTCACTTAGTGTGAGCACTGTTGTGGGCTTTGTGAAATTGTGCCTGCCGTGCTTTCCACACTTCTTAGCATACTTGTATGGAGTTCTAAACTGTGGCATCTGATCTCATCGAGGCTAAGATTTGAGATTTTGTTTGTTTGGTCTTCTGAGGCTGTAGCTCAGTGGGAGAGCACTTGAGTAGCAAGCACAAGGCCCTGGGTTCAGTATCCAGCACTAAAGAAAGAAGGAAAAAGAAGAAAGATTTCTTTCCTCTTTTAAGTTAATATTTATTTTTTTATTTTTTATTTTTTATTTTTTTGAAATTTAAAGAAAAAATTTATTGAAGATCTGAAAAAGAACTCCTACAAGATTGACTTTTCCATAAAACTGTAGCTACACGATGCATTGCGTCTATCATGTTAAAACGTGCATTAGACACAAATACAAAAACCATGAAACAAGCCACCATTCTTTAACAATTAAGCAAAGATAAAATGCCTAAGGAACAACATGGATGACTTGCAAAGGATGGGCTCTTTAAGCACCATTAAAAAAAAAAAAAAAGAGCACAGATGGATGAGTGTTCAGTTATATGAACTAGGAATCAGAGCATTTTGTCATAGAGCATTAACACATATAAAAGTGCGTAGTGTCAAAGGAACAGAACCACCAGCATTCAAAAGCAGCTTTATCAACTAGGCAATAAAACACTCTACAGCATGTCCCTCTGCTGTCCATCACTGAATACACTGGTAGAAACTTTGAAATGAAAAAAGAAGGAAAAAGGAGCAGTTAATATTTATTGTACTACTAAGAATCAATGGTTTGCTGGCCTGTTTAGTGCATTTATCCAGTGGATAAACTCATCTGTTTTTTGACTTAATATTAGTTGGTTTGCTTTCTGAAGTTCAGGTTGTTTTCTCTGACACCAATAAGACCAGGAATGGAATAAATAAAATTCTGTCATCCTTGAAGTGTGGGATTTGATGTTTTAAAAAGAAGTTCTTGGCCAGGTAGTGGTGACACATGCCTTTAATCCCAGCACTTGGGAGACAGAGGCGGGTGGATCTCTGTGAGTTTGAGGCTAGCCTGGTCTACAAGAGTGAATTTCAGGACAGGCTCCAAAGCTACAGAGAAACCCTGTCTGAAAAACCCAAAGGGAAAACAAACAAACAAACCAAAATACCAAGCTGGGAAGGGGAGAAGTTCTTGTCTGTCTGTGTCTGGCACTAATCATTTGGGAATCTGTCTAGCTGCCTCTTTGCTCACACTCAAAGTCCTCTTGGAAATATGTTAGTATTTAGATTCCTAAACTGAGAAGATTATGATATTCAGTCATGAAAATGGTTTATTTCTCTACTTAGGAGATTTTTATGCAGAGTTCCGTCACTAATGCTTTGTATATTATTTTTATGTTCGTTTAGTCGTGGTTTTAAATATTTCTTTTTAGCAGGAGTTATTTTTGTTACATAATCAAATTGTTGTAGAAAGATTGGTTTTTATAGGTAGATTTGGAGTCAGGAACTTTAGTTTTCCTAACTTGTTAAAGTGGTTTGTAAATTTCCTGTTTTCCGTGTGGAGAATCACATATGCAGTGGAAATTCTTTTGGTTCCGAGCTCATACTTTATCATTTTAAGTAGGTACAGTGATAATGGGGTCTTGTTTGTCCTGATGTGAAAAAGACCCCTAACACAAGAGATTTTCATGTTAGAAAGCTTTGTTGCTGGCTAAAGTTCTTTCCTTACGTAATAAAACAATGTGGGGTTTAATAACTGTCTTTCTAGCTGTAGTGTATATCACAAGGATTTTTGCTCTTATTCCACTAATGTATGGCATTTGTTTATAAATTTTTTTCTAATAATGAACCACTCTTGCATTCTCAAATAAAATGGCTTATTGGTGGATTTCTGTTGTTGTTAGTGTTTAGGAATGGCCTGTAGATTTTTTCTACAGCACTATACTTCTACAGGTCATAAGATAAATTGGTAGCTGTGATGGTTGATTTCCGTTGTCAGCTTGGTAGGATCTGAAGTACCTAGGAGTGGAGTCTCGGTGAAGGTTTAATGAGGTTGGGTTGGCATGTGGGGTACTTGTATTGATGACTTAACTGATCTGTGAAGGTCTGTCCTGGTTTGAGGAAGATTTCCAGCTGTATGGGAGGAGAGCAGGCGAGCTGAACTCTAGCCGCACTCACTGCGCTGGTCTTCTGCTGGAGATGCAGTGTTGCCCCTTTGAAGCCCCAGCTTCTGTGACTTCCCTGTCAAGAGCAATGGATTTCTCTTGTTCAGGGTATTTTATCATATCAAAGGCAGAATGTGGAACGGATGCTTAAAAGAAATCCCACACTAGCTCAGGATTGAGAAATAGATGGTTATTTATTTAGGGGTAAACTCACAAATCAGCATTCTCTGCTTGAACGGAGAACTGCTGCTGCTTTATAAAGTAAAATATTTTGCCTTTGTTGTAATTCGTATTGTAAATCAGGCAAATTGTTCTTCATTCTTAATTGAAAAAATAGTAAGATACAAGACTTTGTTAAAAGTATGATAACAAATGAGCTGGGGTGTTGTATCCCAGAACCCCAGAGGCTGAGGCAGGAGGATATTGATTTTAAAGCCAGCCTGCAGAAAAGAAAGTTTGCTAAAAATTTCTATAAACATATGAGGTTCATCAAACACATATACTGAAATGAATGATTGCAAACATAGTTTTCTGAGGATGCAATAAAGTTGATACATTCTTCTTTATATAGTTCTGAGTTTTCCTCCCTCCCTCCCTTCCTTCTTCCTTCCTTCCTTCTTCCCTCTCTATCTTTCTTCCTTTCTTTTTCTTAGATAATATTGAGAATTGATATATATCACTTGGAAATTACTAAAAAAGCATAACGCTTATGAGTAATATATTTTCATAGAGTTTAAAAAGATTATGACGGTATGGTGAGAATTTTTCTCATATGGTTCTGGAATTTTCTTTATTTGCTAATGTGTTGGCAGTTGTGGACTAGATTGCTAAGTTATAGGAATCAGCTTTGGAAGAAACAATTTTAAATCCTAAGAATTACAACAAAGAAAATATTGAAGCAGAGAGGACCAGTAAATCCTGATGTGTTTTGCTAACTGGTCACTGGTTCAGTTATTATCTGTCATGGCGACTTTGTCTTCTTCTTCTTCTTCTTCTTCTTCTTCTTCTTCTTCTTCTTCTTCTTCTTCTTCTTCTTCTTCTTCTTCTTCTTCTTCTTCTTCTTCTTCTCCTCCTCCTCCTCCTCCTCCTCCTCCTCCTCCTCCTCCTCCTCCTCCTCTTCTTCTTCTTCTTCTTTTTTTTTTGGTTTTTCGAGACAGGGTTTCTACTAGCTCTTGTAGACCAGGCTGGTCTTGAACTCACAGAGATCCGCCTGCCTCTGCCTCCCAAGTGCTGGGATTAAGGCGTGCGCCACCACCGCCCGGCTGTTTTCTTCTTACCTTGTCTTACCCCTTTTTCAAGCCCCTCTAGATATTTCTCTATTGATGGGTTGAGTGCTGGATTATTTAAACAGTTCTCTTTCATTCTGTCCCACTTTGAAAACATCACTTTTCTGGTAAGTTGTGCATTTTATTTATTGTTTTTAATCTGGAATTTCCCCAAATATCTCTTTCCCTTTAGTCATGCCCTCTTTAGTTATGATGGAATCTCTGTGTTTTGTCCAGAGTGGATTTTTCACTTTCCTCCATCATTGTCTCTGCACTCACACTGCTTTTGAGGGCATTTCGGAGACTTGTCCACAGTCCTTGTCGCCTGGGGATCTCTTTGGAGACTTTTTAATAAAGGGGAGATGGCATATTAACAAAACAGTGAGGTTAAGTGTCACTTCATGGGCTTAAATGCATGTTTTATAATTTGGTAGTTTGTCCTAAATTTCTCAATATCTTCGTCTGTACAGGAGAAACAATATCTCTTTCCTCTCATTGTATTTTTCTCTTTTCTTTATAAATTTATTTATTTACTTTTCTTTTTGGTATTTGAGAGAGAATCTAAATGTGACTCAGGATGGCCTTGAATTCTCGATCCTCTTGTTTCCACCTCCCAAGTGCTGGAATTACACTCACGTGTGCCACCATTCTGTTTCTGAGGTATTAGCTTTTCATCAAATCATGGTAATGCGTAGTCCCTGCAGCCCCCAATCACTTTTGTTCATTTGTGTATTTCTTGCATCTAGTATGGAATCTTCAGCGTATTGACTCGCAGCAATTCTATGCCTTTCCTGGAGCACTCTTCCTAAATATAGCCATAAAGCCATATAGCTGATTTTGGTGTTATATATAGTTTCCTGCTCAACAATTGTTAACAGTAAGGTTTTGTTATGCAGCCTTTTCTAGAAAATAACATTCTTCAATTCTTTATTTATTTTATTTTTTCATATCACTCATACTATTTACAGTATAGTGTGTGTGTGTGTGTATATATATATACTGTCTATACACAAACACACACATATAATTTTCTTGTTTATTTCTGTCTTTTCCTCTCAAATATAAGATCTGCAAGCTCAAAGATTTTGTTTGTTCAGTTCTTTACCTCCAGTTTCTTACTAGATGTGTGTGGTGCCTTTGAATGAATAAACGAATAAAAACTGTTAACACTTGCGGATGGATAAATAAAGGAATGCCATATAAAGTTGTTATGGAAATGCAGTGAAAACCTCAATGTTGCCTGTTGCTTTAGTTCCTTTCTTGTCGACATGACCATCGCAAACAGCTTACAGGAGGAACTTTTTGGTTTGACTTGTGGTTTCAGAAGGTTCAGCCCATCATGGTAGGGAAGGCATGGCCGAGCAAGCCACATCATGAATGAGAGGAATCAGAAAGAGTCATGCTGGATCGGGCACAACTTTCTGCTTTTCCCCACTTCATTGCTTCTGGGCCCTTAGACCACATGGGTTGGTTTTACCCATTTTCAGCCTGGGACTTCTCAGCCCACTTCCTTCTCTCTGGAAATGCCCTCAGCAGGTACTCCCAGAGGTGTGCCTCAGCAGTCTCCCAGGTGAGTCTAAGTTAGCCCAGTTGACAGTGGAGATTAGCCATCACAACCTTCCATAGCGATTTATGTAAATAGACAAAAATATTGACTACATGTAATGTTATTCGGATTTTCTTTTTTAAAAAATTGTTTTATGTGTATGTGTTTTGTCTGTATGTGTGTCTGTGTACCACAAACATGTATGGTGCCAATGGAAACCTGAGAGGGAACTAGATACCCAGGACCCGTAGTTACAGATAGTTGAGTCACCATGTGGGAATTGAACCCTGTTCCTCTGAAAGAACAAATAGTGCTCTTAACTGCCGATTCGTCTCTCCAGCCCCTACTCAGAATTTTCAGTTTTTGCAACAAATTTGCAAGATTTGAGTTCACGCTAGTATTTTACAGGTGAGAAAATTGAGGCACAAAGTTTGGTTAAAATGTAGTGAATTTTGATGTAGAGAGAGTATTTCTGGGTTTCAAATGTTTGCAATGTTCCTAAACTGTAGCTCTTCTTATTCTGTTTCTCTCGGAGAAATAAAAGGAACGAAGGGTCGTGGAAAGGTACCAAATGAACTGGCTTGGAAAAATGAGGAGGCGTTTGACACTGAGGTGGGGGACAGAAATCCAAGCAGAGGGAATGCCAGGAGTGTGAAGATGAATCAGGGCAGTGCGTGGGCACCTGTGGGAAGAAACCTTGTCTGTGGCATACTTATTGTGGGCCCAAGCTGTCTAAAATGGTAGCCACAGTCTAAGATGCCTGTGGCTGTTTAATTTGGATTAAGGTAGGAAAGTCATGCTGCAGACACATTAGCTGTGTCTCGAGTGTGCAGTAGCTTTAGGGGCTAGAGGCTACCATGTTGGATAGTACACATGTGGAGTGTATCATCATTGTAGGAGTGTCGACTGGAGAGCATTGATATAGATAGCACAGCCAAGCTAGGAAGACTCTAGCAAACCAATACATAAAATTATAGAACAGCAGAAAAGGAGCTTAAAATTTCCCGAATTACAGACATTCAAAACTGGGGTTGGTTATTGCCATTCTAAGATGACTTGGCTTAAAAGGCTCACTAAGCCTTTACTTTATGGATGTAAGCTTCAGGGAACTTAACTTGGAATTGGGATACAAAATCAGAAGTCTCAGTAGGCTTACGGAGTCTGAAAATATAGAAGAAACAATTATCTGTTGTTTTTTCTCCCTTCCCCTATCTAGGCTTTGAGCATTTATATTGATTACCAATTATGTAATAAATTGATATTATTACCTAATATGAATCTATAGTCATCTTCACAAAATATGCAGATATTTATATACTTGCCCCACTAACTATTAAAACTTCACACAAATCCGCACATCACCCACCTCCCCAGAGACTGACTTTGTTCCCACAGACGTTGTCAGTAAGAATACAGATGGACTGGTCCAGCGTTACATAATGGTGAGGTCAGAGAGCCCGTATGGAGTCTTAGAGTTTCTGGTGCCAGAAGCTAAATATTATATGATCTTGACAAAAAGGCTGTGTCTGCTCTTAGGCAATATCAAGTAATTTGATATTCTTTATGACCAAGTTTAGAGGAGCTCAGGTAAAAGAGAGGCGCAGCCTTCGAGAAGTGATTGTTTGGGGAGCAGATGATTGGTTCTCAAAGTCATTGGTGGTCTCCAGAGTCATCTGGGCAGTAAGAGTAGCACAATAAATGGTGTTGGGAAGACTTTGGAAGCTGACTTGATTTGCTTGGGTTCCATAGTTGGTTTGATGAAGTATCACAGGCACAAGTGCTAGTCCTTGGACTTTGTTAGTACAGAGAGATTGGGGTAGGTCAAGGGGCATTTTGAAGAGACAGTACCATGATCTGGCACGAATTTCAGTACTTTCACCATCACTCATCTTCAAATGTTTGGCTTCTACTCAGGATTGATTGCATCATTGCATCATCTTCTGGACACGTTGTTGACACCTATGTGATAATCCCCACGGTTGTCAGATTTCACTGTTTTTGTGGAGATTGTCTGATGTGTTGTTATGAGTAGTTTGAGAACTGATTGGTTTTAATTCTCTTTTAGTGCTTAATTTAATTTTAAATTAAGATCTTAAGTCTTGCAGGGTGGTGGTGCACGCCGTTAACCCCAGCACACAGGAAGCAGAGGCAGGCAGATCTCCGTAAGTTTGAGGCCAGCCTGGTCTACATAGTGAGTTCCAGGACAGACTCCAGAGCTTCAAAGAAACCCTGTCTCGAAAAACCAAAAAGAAAAAAAGAAAAAAACAAAAAAGATCTTAAGTCTTTGTTGTATCAAGCTATTTTTTAGCTATTCTTTCTTCTTCTGTTACTTAGTAAATTATTAATGTTTTTGGTGTTTGTGTGTGTGTGATATGTTGTTTTATCATTGGCACGTGATTGCGCCTGGATCCACTGCTGTTTAAGCTGCTGACTGCAGCTCTGCCATCACCGCCTCTGCTGCTTCCAACAGAACCACCTCTGCCTGCAGCCAAATGTAGCTTTTAACTAAGTTCATATCGTTCTATTTTACCAACAAAGACTTGGGAGCCAGATACTGGGGTGAAAACCTGCTAACTCAGAGAGACCGAGAAGCAACCAGTTGACCTTTCTCCTCAGCCAGCCACTCAACAAGAGAGAGTCTCTTCTGCTGTCCCCAACCACAAAAAAAAAAAACAAAAAAAACCCCAAAAAAACAAAAACAAACAAACAAAAACCCCTGCGAAACTCCAAGTACCTCCCTACTCTTCCTCTGCATTTTTCTGTCCTTATTCCATGTTCCAGACTTCCTTCCTCTAACTTTCAACTGCTTCTTCCAGCTAACTAGTTGCTGGCTTCGCCTCCTGACTCAAGGTTTTATATCATTAATGCAAACTCGGGGTTCACAGTGTGATCAAATATCCCTCAACTGTGGTACATGACTGTGCATGTATCCCTGTGCATGATCGTGTGTGCAGATGTGTATGCACATGTTTTCTTTTGTGTATGGAGGCCTGAGGTGTCGGGTTGTTCTCAATTGCTGCTCACACTAATGATTCTTGGACTGCTGATTGTCTGTAGGCTATCTCAGTCGATTTGGTTATTTCTGCCTTTCTTCCCTACTAACTCAGGTGTCTTCCTTCTTTTGCAACAACTGAGTAGTGACTGTTAATAATCTGGCTTTATTTTTCTTCTTGTTTCTCAAATCCTGCCTAAAATAGCTGGCGTATTTTCTTTCAAATGTTGCTATTGCAATGTCACTGTTTTCCAGTGGCTGGCCATAGTCAGCTGAATCAAGGTATTTTGTTCTCACTGGAGCCTGTCCTTCTGCAGTGCTAGGAGAGGAATTGTCTATAGCTGTGACCTTTCTGTGAGTTTAAAAAGAACTAAGAAAAAGTGACCTAAGAATATTAGTCACCTGCTCTACCACCTGACTCAGTCTATGAGTCCTATAGGAATTGAGAGACAAGGATTATTGAGACTTTGGGTCACCTGTGGTTGTTATTATTTAAGTCCCAAATCATTTATTCATGTTATTTAGGCCAGGTCGTTCCCTGTTTTTGTAACACAACTTAAAGTTTAGACTTATGGGCTCAGCTTTGTCAGTGTGGGAGTATTTCTTATGCTGGGGGACTCAGACCTAATGTATCCTTGCTTTCATATTATTAGGTTCTTTTCCGGCACTGTGAAAGTGTGCCCTTGGAGCTTTTTCTTCTGGGCAGCTTCTGCTGTAAGACCTCGGTCTAAAGTCATATTAGATCAATTTAATCAGAAGTAGAGTTCAGCAGATTTATGGCATTTAAGTATTGTAAAATTTAAGTTTCATGCAAGGGATGGCCCATCTTAAGCACAATTCATATATTAGTTTGTCAGCTATAAATAGAATAGTTCAGAAAGTGTTCATTCTGGGAGTGACTCAAGTTTTCTGTATGTTTAGTTGCTCATTTTTGCCTGTATTTACATTTTGAATGCTCTCCTGTGTGAAAAATTATAGATGTACAAAATAGGAAAAATTCAGAAACCCTGAGGTAATACGTTTAACTTTCTATGTCTTTCTAATAATAGAAAAAGTATACTGGAAAGTTGTGAACTTTAATTAATGTATTGTTTATTCTCTGCTGATTATTTTAATTAATTATCTGACTCTCTTTGGGACAGCTTATTATTATTACCATGACATGTCTGCCTTACGTACCAATAATCAATTCCTATCTATTCGAAGTCTGTAAAGAGGGCTATGTTTAAACATCAGATGAGGGTTTTTTTTTTTTTTACTTAAACTTTATTTTTTTACATTCTTGAGAGAGGTGAATAAAAATTTGTTTTTATACACATGAGTTCATTTCCTCCCTCCCATACTCATTCCAGTTTCTAAGGGCCTTCTGATTTATAGACTCTCAAAAATTTTTTCCCTTCCAATTTAAATTTAAGTAATTAGCCTCTTCCTAATTTGGAACTTCAGTATGAAAACAGTTGTGTTTGGTTTGGCATTAGACCTGGCATCTCACTGAGTGAGGTCATGAGGCTCAGGCTTCGATGATCACAGGAGCAGGCCCTGAGCAGCATCCTTGGCACACGGGGGAAGCAGAAAACAACTTTGCTACTAGGACTGAGTCTTCTTGGCATCTCTTTAACTGTAGCTATGTTCTGGCTTTTCAATTCCACTTTAAATAACTGGACTCCGAACCTGGGTTTGATGTGATCAAAAAGTTTATTTATAGGTTTAAGAACAGACACAATCTGTTAAGAGCTGTAAACGTTGTAAATTTTGTTGATTAAGTTGTATCTAGACAACAACTGTTTCTAGTGGGAAACAGTTCTCTGAAAATCCCAGTTCACTTACACACGAAAGTAGTCTGGCCCTTTCTTCCCATTTTCCATTAATTTCCTGCCAAGAAAAATAAACATTTTCTTGCAAAGCATGGACACTAAAGGTTAGAAGCATTCAGTGTTTTGTCCGTTACAATAGGCTGTCATGAAGCTTAGTAAACAAACAGTTGTCTGCGTACATACTTGGAGGAGCAGTTGGAGCCAGTAGAGGTAATTTCCTGCAGACAGTATTCTAGCGAGTGTCACTTTGTGTATCGTAATGGGCATGATGAATGGATTGGCCTACATTTTCTTTATCAAAATAATGCAAGGAAGCTTGTGCTTTTAGTGTATAATAGTAGGTTAAACAGAAAGAGGCAAAGAGAGAAAAGAGGAGAGAGATTAATTTGGTATATAGCTTCTGATATATTAATTTTTCTACGAATGAGTCTTCTAATTTAATCTTACATTATTCAATATCTCTCTATTATGGCTTCTTAGATAAATTATGGACTGGGGGGAGGCAGCATGTTTTTGTGGCATCTACAAGGTAAAAGTAGTTGTATATTTAAAAAGTGCTCACAACAAATAAACAAAATTCAAGAGGAGTAAGCCAAAAAGACTACATAAAGGAAGAGCCAGCCACGTCTGTGGCGCATGCCTTTAATCCCTGCACTTGGGAGGCAGAGACACGTAGGCTAAAGGCCAGTCTGGTCTACAGAGCTAGTTCCAGGACAGATAGGGCCATACAGGGAAACTCTGTCTTGGGGAAAAACAAAACAACCTCCCCAAATCAAAACAAAAACAAGAAAATGAAACAAAAAAAGAAAAAATTAAAGACAAAACAAAAACAATTAAATGAAACAAAAAAGAAAAAATTAAAAACAAAATAAAAATAAAAGACTATAGAAGAAATCTTTTTTTAATTAACTCTCATTTATTTTATTTTATTTTTTATTTTTTTTCTTGCTGATTTTTTTTATTAATTAATTAATTTAATTATTAAAGATTTCTGCCTCTTCCCCGCCACCACCTCCCATTCCCTCCCCCTCCCCCAATCAAGTCTTCCTCCTCAGCCCAAAGAGTAAGCAGGTTTCTCTGCCCTGTGGGAGGTCCAAGGACCACCCACCTCCATCCAGGTCTATTAAGGTGAGCATCCAAACTACCTGGGCTCCCACAAAGCCATTACATGTAATAGGATCAAGAACCCATTGCCATTGTTCTTCAGTTCTCAGTAGTCCTCATTGTCCATTATGTTCAGCGAGACCGGTTTTGTCCCATGCTTTTTCAGTCCCCGGCCAGCTGGCCTTGGTGAGTTCCCGATAGATCATCCCCATTGCCTCAGTGTGTGGGTGCACCCCTCGCCGTCCTGAGTTCCTTGCTCGTGCTCACTCTCCTTCTGCTCCTCCTTTGGATCGTGAGACTTCAGTCCAGTGCTCCAATGTTGGTCTCTGTCTCTGTCTTCTTTCATCGCCTGATGAAGGTTAATATTCAGGGGGATGCTTATATGTTTTTCTTTGGGTTCACCTTCTTATTTAGCTTCTCTAGAGTCACGAATTATAGTCTCAATGTCCTTTATTTATGGCTAGAAACCAAATATGAGTGAGTACATCCCATGTTCCTCTTTTTGGGTCTGGCTTACCTCACTCAGGATAGTGTTTTCAATTTCCGTCCATTTGTATGCAAAATTCAAGAAGTCATTGTTTTTTACTGCTGAGTAGTACTCTAATATGTATATATTCCATACTTTCTTCATCCATTCTTCCATTGAAGGACATCTAGGTTGTTTCCAGGTTCTGGCAATTACAAACAATGCTGCTATGAACATAGTTGAGCATATACTTTTGTTGTATGTTTGGGCATCTCTTGACAGAAAGGCAACCCACTGACTGGGAGAAGATCTTCACCAACCCCGCAACTGACAAAGGTCTGATATCCAAAATATACAAAGAACTCAAGAAATTAGACCGTAAAAGGTTAATCAATCCAATTATAAAATGGGGCACTGAGCTGAACAGAGACTTTTCAACAGAAGAAGTTCAAATGGCCAAAAGTCACTTAAGATCATGCTCAACTTCCTTAGCAATCAGGGAAATGCAAATCAAGACAACATTAAGATACCATCTTACACCGGTCAGAATGGCTAAAATCAAAAACACCAATGATAGCCTCTGCTGGAGAGGTTGTGGAGAAAGGGGCACTCTCATTCATTGCTGGTGGGAATGCAAACTTGTGCAACCACTTTGGAAAGCAGTGTGGCGGTTTCTCAGGAAAGTCGGGTTCAACCTACCTCTTGACCCAGCAATACCACTATTGGGAATATACCCAAGAGATGCCCAAACATACAACAAAAGTATAGAAGAAATCTTTAAAGACTAAATTATTTTTGTTTACCCTTTAAAAAAATTTCCTCCTCCCCCATTTTAACTCTGTCATACATTTTTTTTTTTTTGTTTTTGGTCAAGGATAAATGCATAAATATATATTTGATAATGAAAGTGTAAAATCCAATGTGAAGCTCCACAGATTCAGAATGCTGTTCTAAATGTAATGAAATTAATTGAATTTCAGCCCTGGTTAATTTCAATGTTTGATTTTTTTTCATTATAAAGTTTACAAAAATAAAAATTAAAAAGAAATACTTGCTGATCTCTTTTTATTAGTATTAGTCATAAGTATGATTAATTATAAAGGACATAAAATATGCCATCAATAAAGCAAGATGAAAATATGTTTTCATAGTGCCAGTGTTGGGATGGCATTTCTTGTTAGAGTTTTGTGTTTTTTATTTGTATGTGGCATACAGAATTGAGGTAGTAATAGTACCCTTACGGGATTGGTCGCATAAAATCTTGACTTCTGCCCCATGCATGAAGAACAGTGTCTATTAACTAAGCTGTTGTAGTGGCTCCTCTCCTCTTTCATACACACATGACCGACCATACAAATAAAAGTTTAAAAAAGCTTAAGAATTTCTTTATGAAGTGGTCCAAATGGTTAAGCTGTGAATATTATTTGACAGCATTTTGGGGCTGACCTATGAAACTTTAATGATGAACTAATTCTGTGTCCTTTTATGGATGTCTTACAGTGAGAATTTTACTTAATGGCTGTCCTTTCCTTTGTTGGTATTGAAATCAAACTGCTGGTTGTGAAAGTTAGTAATTTGGGTGCTAGTTCAGTTTCCATTATTGTTAAAGTATTTCGTCATGGACACAGTTTGTTCTCCCCTTTCCACACCACTGTCAGTTGATGGAGAAATGGAACTTTGTATGAATTATTGTTGGTATTATTTAAAAGCTTATTTATTTATTTTTATATTTTGGAGATTTATCCCTTTCTGAGCATGTTTTTTTTTTGGAGTTTTCAATCTTCTTTTTAACTCTGTTCTATTTTAAGCACAGGCTAAAGTGACTTTCATATTATACATTTGTGACACATTTACACCTGTATCTTCTTGTCTTTGTACATAACACAATATAGCATGCACATCCAGGGAAACAGTATTCATGTTATTTGTATAAACTCAAGTGAATCATCTAAAACGCTTTTAGAATATTTAAGTGGTATTTACTTTTTAATTAAAAAATTAAGGCTATACTATAAAAGCCATTTGTATTGGGGAAATGGAAAGAAATTCATATAATTAAAACTTTCCAACTGAGACTCACACATTTTACTTTATTTGATTTACTTTGGGTATATAAAATAGAGATCTATGCCCTTTAAGTGTGAGTGATCCAGGCAGGAGTGAGGCACACGCGTGAAATCCCAGCACTCAGGAGGCAGAGGCAGGCGTCTCCTGAGTTTAGCGTCATCTAGGACTACACACACAGTGAGTTTTCCTTTACAAAGTAAAGGAAAATGAGCTTCTGATAGTGACTAGGATATGCAATTTAGAAGCCCGCAATTCATGCAAGAATGAATTTCTTGATAACAAGCACAGCTTCTGAGTGCTGGAAGCTGGAGGGGCATGCACTAGGAGGGCAAGTGTGGCAAGTGTGCACAGCATGAACACACTCCTGGGATAACTGTAATTGATCTGAATGTAAGGAGTCACATCCACTGAGTTACATTTAACACTTGTGTGTTGTACTTCAATTATAAGAATGAATAAGAGAAACAAACTTTAAAAATTAAAACAAAGAATGAGTATTTGTAAAAGGATTTCTGTAATTTGGTGCTGAATTGACCCTTCTCATTCATTTATTTGAAGGGATCAAATCTTAACCACTAGCCTCCATGGTTAAGTGCATTTTTTTTTTTTTTTTTTGAGAGAGAGATGGTGTGAGGGTTAGGTTTTGTCAACTTGATACTAATGAGTCACCCGAGAGGAAAGAACCCAACTGAGGAAGTGCCTCCATCAGGCTGGCATGTGGGCATATTTATGTAGCGTTTTCTTGATGGTTTATTGGTGTGGGAGTGTAGGCGACTGTGGGTGATGCCACCCTTGTGCATATGTCCTGGGGCGTGTAAGAAAGCAAGTTAAGCAAGCTACGAAGAGCAAGCCAGTAAGCAGCATTTCTCCATGGTCTCGCTTTAGTTTCTGCCTCCATTTTTCCACCTTGAGTTCCTGACTTGGCTTCCCTCAATGATGCGTTGTGACCTGGTAGCTATAAGATCAGATAAACACTTCTCTTCCCAAGAGCTTTTGGTCAGTGTTTTATAACAGCAACAGAAACCATCCTAGGACAAACGGCGTGGCCAAGTAGTAAAGAGCAGGGACTCCAGGGAACCAAACAGAACTGCAGTCCAGATACTGACAGAGAGTTGGTCCGCTGTCTCCTTAACCTTAGACTTGTTTCTTATTCAGTCTCTTGAGTTGCTCTGCTCATCTGGCGAGTGGCTGGATTTTCTTCTTGATAAAAACAGCCTGCGCTCATGGTGTTCTTGTTAGATATGCTTCAGTATATAAAATGCTCAGCATGTCACCAGCCTAGAATGTGAATTCTTGTTCACCAGTCTGTTTTCAGTCACCCACTATAAGGCAAAGATGAGAGAGTGTTTAGGAGATAGGCGAGGTATTGGGAGAACAAAGAAGTCTCCAATCACTGCAGCCTTGGTAGAGGGACGCAGTGTGATACACGGCAGTGTTTGAAGAGGAATAAGAACGGTTTCTGTTTTCTTCTCCAGTGCTGGGATACATGCTGGGCCAGGTCCCAGCTGCTGAGCTGCATCCCTAATTCTTTCTTAGCCTTAAACAATTATTTCACTTTTGTGTGATACCATTTATAATTCTAAAATTTCCTTATTTTCATAGACATTTAAAAAATCCTTCAGTGTGATATATCCTCTTTTCACATCCTTGCATTATCTTATGGTCTGGCAATTCTTATTTTCTATCTTAAGTCATCGTTTTTGCCTGTCTTAGACATTTCTGTGTTTCTAACAGCTCCTCACTGCTGTTCTTTGAGAATACTTTATGGAGTGACTGAGTGATGGGCCAGGCTGATGAAAGCACTTAAATGTCAGCCTCTGCTGCCCTCTCTTTAAAGTTTAACTTATTCATATTTTCTTTACATTATTTTAAATATTCATTCACCCGTTCATTCATTCATTCATTCATTCATTCATTCATTCATGTGCAAGGCACACACAGCGCCGCACATGTGTGGAGGCCAGAGGAGCTCCAGGAGTCTGTTCTCGCTTGGTACCACGTGGGCTCTAGGGATTGAACACAACTTTTCAGTGGCAAGAGCCCTTACCTGCTGAGCCATCTCCCCACCCCTACTTTTGAAACTGGCAGAAAAACCAGTAGTGTGAGGTGAAATAAACCACATGCTGGCCAGCATAGCTCATTATGTGAGTAGCAGGGCAATTTCCTGGGTTACAGGGTGACAACCACAACGAATAGCATTTTCCACTTCCCAGAATGTGAGTACTTGACACAGACAGTTCAGGTCATGGGCATTGTGTCGCTGAGTATGTAGTAGGGAGGAGGTTGCAGCAGGTCACTATTATACACCGTTCCCATAGATAGAGACAACTGGTCCGAATGCCCACCAGCAGTATGAGAGGAGAGGAGAGGAGAGTAGCATGAGAAACAAGTGGTGAGTTTGTTCATTGTCTTTAGTGTCATTTATATAATTGTACATTTACAAAACTTCACTTTTACTGGTGTCTCTATTCAACAATTAATTTAGGACAGTTTGAAAATGCCACAGTTAATAATCATGAACCCAGTACAGCTAACCACCTGCATCTCTGTGTGACTCATGCTAGTGATTTCAGTGCTAGCCATTCAGCTAAGGAAATCACCTACACACTGTATAAAGCACAAAGATATTCCAGATGGCGTTATTAATAACAGCCAAGAAACTGGAAGCAACCAGTTATTTTAAGTGAATTGTGGTCAAATAAATTCATTGGAATGTTCCCTGTAATTAAAAGTGACTTTGAAATAACGACAGGAAAATGCCATAACTTTAAATGAAAACGAAAAGAATAAGAAAAGAATGTCAAATATCTGCTTCATATAGAATGGCAACATTTCATATAAACATGCTAATAGCAGAAGTAAATGTTAGTGTTTAAAGATCGTTAGAACATGCCTTTGTTCTCTTTATTCTCATCTAAATTTCTAATAATTAGTGTTTCTCATATGTATAATCATTTTTGATCATAAAATGAAATTCTAATATTCTTAGATTTTTGCTGCATTTAAGAATATTATAAAATGCATATTTTAATCTTAGAAATTAATTATTTTAATCTAACAGCCAGGAAAATATATACAAATTGGGTTGGCTTTTTAATGCGTTAATTTCTAATTCCTTTACATAGATTTTATAGCTATTATAAATTTCAAAATGGAGGACTTGGAATTTCTATAGAAATGCTACTCAACTTTTAAAAAATCCATAAGTGCTATTTAAAAACTGTGTTGTAACTAAATAGTCAGTAACTTGAGAGAATTGAAGGTGTGTGGTTCTAAAACAGCCTGGGTCCTGTGAATTCCACATCCCTGTCTAATCTGTGGGTGGCTAACATTTTATTTGCATTTATTGCTTGTCTCAATTCATGAAGGAATTTCTCAGATCTTTTAAAATTATCTTCACATACAGATAATCTAATTTCACACACCTCTAGAAAATGGTTTTAACTATGCTCTCTCCTTTCTAGCCAATAGCAGGTTAATTTTGGCAGACAAGCTAAGCTTCTGTATAATTTCCCCTAAAGACTAAGATGTGATAAAACAAATCCCCGTAGCACATGGCATGGAAGGAAATGCCTTCTTGATGACTTCAAAGGCTCTAATTTAAACGTCAGAGCAAACCCCCATAAGCTTTTCTTCGTCCCAAAGTTGTAATATCTCTTCCATTTTACTGACTTGCTGTGGACAGGTTTCAACAGGGATTTGGTTTTAAAAGTAATTCTTAGTGTTTTTATAGAGAAGAAACAGGAGCATTCCACGGTCTCCTTCTTCAGTAGTCCTCCCTCTGGGAACTCCTGGTGCTTTTTCCCCACGGACGGTTATTAACTTTTAGGATCATTCAGCTTTCTGTTTGATTTGGGATGATCTCCTCTTGAAACATGGTCATCTTCTTGAGAGGCTTGTGTGTCGGGGGACAGTTCGAAAAGGACTTTGGACTTTATTTACTAACTTGCAAGGAGCTAAAGTTTGGTTTATCCTGTTACTAGCTGTGAGATCCTGGATAATTATTTGGGCCTTAGACACATCTCTGAAACTAAGATAGTTTTCCCTAGCTTGTTGAATCACTGAGAGACCTGTAGATAAAACGGGTGCTAGTCCTGACATATAGTAAGTATTTTGTGAAGGCCTAGTCAGTTGTCAGTCTTTTGTTTATAGTTGAGTGAATAATTGTTTGGGGCAAGGTTTTATCCCCAAAATAGCCTTTGAACACACTTACACGGACATGGACACATGCACACATGCACAAACACTCTTATGCATGCACACAATTATGCATGCACACGTGCACAAACACTCTTACGCATGCACACAATTATGCATGCACACGTGCACTCTTCTACACACTGTCGTGATCAGAACAGTTTAGAGGGTTGGCTGCCACATTGTAAAGGAGCCTTGCAAAGAAACTGGAAAGCAGTGAAGAGAGGTAAGAGAAAACGTGGCAGCGGACTTAAGAGTTTTGGGCTTCTGTAAGGGTTGTCATGGTTCATACTATACTGAAGGCAAACAAGGAAAAAGTGAAAAATCGGTCATCTTTGGATTTGGTCGTTTTGCTTATTTTTGCTAGCATGATTTTTGATGATCATGCTGTGTGTGTGTGGTGTATGCGTGTGTACGTGTTTCTGGTGCACTTGTCTGTGGAGGCCACAGGTTGATGCCAGCTGTCTTTTTCTGTCACTGTCAACTTTTTGTTTATTTATTTTTTTGAGTGACAGCCCCTCTCACTGAACCCAGAGCTTGCATATTTGACTATACCTAGATCAGCTGGCCAGGAAACCCCCGGAGTCCTCCTACCTCTGCCTCCCCAGTGCTGGGATTACAGTTGTGCACCACTGTGCTCAGCATTTACAGCTTTTACGTGTGTGCTGGGGATCTGAACTCAGCTCCTCATGCTTGTGTGGCAAGCATTTCACTGACTGATTCATCTCCCCAGCTTTAAGAAAAACTAATCAAGAAATACAAAGGACTAAAAAGAGGGAAAAAATACCGAAATTGAACTGTTCATTGTTAACGCTCCTGGCATTGGCAAACTACTTTCAAAACCGTCCTCCCTGAACTGAGGTCTGACTGTCCCCTGAGATACTCTTTCCTTCCAGCCACTCTGAGAGGATGCTTGCTGTTTTCTGTCATCTTAATTACTATCATGGGCTCTTTATCCTCCCAAATCCTCCCTGCCACCTTTAGATCGTCACTTCATCCACACCGCTGTAAATGCCCTGTTTAAGGATGCTTTTGCCGCCCAGCTAGACTAGCAGTTACTTCTCTCCCACGGTCGTTAACAGTTGACCTGTAACTCAGCAACTCCTCTCTACCCTCTGCCATCTTGCACCTTCATTCTCCCCGTGACTCTTCTAATACCCTTTAATCTCTTTTTAATTTCATTTTACATTCCAACCACAGTTCTCCCCTACCCCTCCTCCCACTCCTCCCCGCCTCCCCCCCAGTCCATTCCCCCATCCTAGTACAGACACTGAGAGCAACAATCAATAAATGGGACTTTCTGAAACTGAGAAGCTTCTGTAAGGCAAAGGACATGGTCAATAAGACAAAACGACAGCCTACTGAATGGGAAAATATCTTCACCAACCCCACATCACATTGACAGAGGGCTGATCTTTTTTTTTGTTTGTTTGTTTAAAAACAAAACCACATCTTTGGTACCTTTTCCTCCTCTGGCACTTTCTTCTTTCTGTCACGCCTCAGCCGCCTCTTCGTCTTGCATGCTTTAGTCTGTGAATGTGTGGGCATGTTTCCCTTTCTAACCATAGCTTCCATATCTTTCCAGCATATGCACCTGCTCTTCAACCTGAAGGGACCTTGTGATTTCTGCAGAACAAGTTCCTTGATAATCATCCTTGCCCTGCTTTATATTTCACAGGCAGCAACTCTAACTTCTCTCTTGTCAAATCTAACTCTTATGCCCTATTATCAGTTTTGTCTGTCTAGGAAGTTCCTAGCAGTGGATGACACAGATTTTTCTGCAGTTCCTAAGCTGCTCAGTTTATTGAAGAAGACTATAGTGTAAGATTTATGGTCTTGTATGTACATGAACACCCACTCTTCGTTGCTTTTTACTCTTCGATTCTTTTTTTTTTCCCACAGGGTTTCTCTGTGGCTTTGGAGCCTGTCCTGGAACTAGCTCTGTAGACCAGGCTGGTCTCGAACTCACAGAGATCCGCCTGCCTCTGCCTCCCGAGTGCTGGGATTAAAGGCATGCGCCACCATCGCCCGGCTACTCTTTGATTCTTTAGTCTTTGTTCTTTGCCCTTTTGGGGGGACCTGCTCCCCAGCTCCTCAGTAAATCACAGAGTCTTATTCTTACCTATAAATGCCTGCAGCTTTACTTATTTCTAGCCAGCTTTTCTTAAATTATCCTATCTTTTGCCTCTGGGCTTTTGTCTTTGTCTATTTTTGTATACCTTGCTTTACTTATTTCTCTGTGGCTTACTGTGTAGTTGGGTGTCTGGCCCCTGATGTCCTCCTCTCCTCCTTTTCTTGCTCCTCAATCTCTTATCTCTTTTTCTTCTTCTATTTATTCTCTCTGGCTGTCAGCCCCTCCTGTCCTCTCTCCTGCCTTGCTATTGGTCATATAGCTCTTTTTTAGACCAATCAAGTGTTTTAGAGAAGCAAAGTAACACAGTTTCACAGAGTTAAACAAATACAACCTAAAAGAATGCAACACACCTTTGAATCATTAAAGAAATGTTAAACAGCATAAACAAATATAACACATCTTAAAATAATGTTCTACAACAACCCACCTCATCTAGTCCCTCAGTGTTAATAAGCTATCTTTTTTCATTTATTAATAATTCTCTTAATTTCTCCATGACACGTTTTAGATGAACTTCTACCAGCCTCAGCTGTGTCTACTTTCTCACACATACCTTTCCTGTAGCATCTTGTGTAAAACAGTTTTCCCTGGACACGCAATCTTATTGCTCATTTCCTTTTCCCCATATCATACAGGAAAATTATGTTTAATTATTCATTCTATGTGTTTCTCTACAGAAAAAGTTCATGGGAAAGGAGTCTTTCTCCTCCCTCCTTTCTTCCCTTTCACCCTACAAGTCTTCCCATGGGTATTTTTCTTTAATATTCTCTCTCTCTCTCTCTCTCTCTCTCTCTCTCTCTCTCTCTCTCTCTCTCCCATTTTGTTTTTTAGACAGGGTTTTTCTGTATAGCCATGGCTGTCCCAGGACTTGCTCTGTAGATTAGGCTAGACTCAAACTCAGAGATCAGTTTGCCTCTGCTTCCCATTTTCTGAGATTAAAGGTATGTGCCACCATGCTCAGTTACCACTTTAGTTTTAGTTTAAGGTCTGCTACTATGAAATATTTGGGCAAAGTATATGAGCTTTCTCAGCCTCAGCTTCCTTGTGTTTCAGATGAAGATAATAATGCCTGCATCGTGGGGATGTTGTGAAAATATTAAAAGTGATAGAATGAATTCTGAGAGATGCCTCAATGGCTAAGAGCACTGGCTGCTCTTCCAGAGGACTCAGATTAGGTTTCCAGCAACCACGTAGCAGCCCACAGCTCTCTGTAACTATAGTTTCAGGGGGTCTGAAGGCCTGCATGGCAGCCCACAGCTACCTGTAACTATAGTTTCAAGATATCTGAAGGTAACAGACATGCAAATGATGCATATATACATGTGTGTAGGCAAAACAAAATTAAGCTTTTCAGAAAAGTGTAAAAAGTGATAAAACACATGAAAACAGTAACTCTGTTCCTGGCTTGTTGATAGGTCTATGATCACCCTTCTTTCTCTTGTGACCCTACCTGATTCTTTCACACTAAGAAAATTCATCCTTCAACTGGAGACTTGTCTCTCTTAGCACAGCTACCCTGATCTCTTTATGTCCTACTCATTTTGTAGTCCACTTCTGTCTGGCTTTGGAGCATTCCAAAATCTATCCTTAACCTCATTGCTTCTCCAGCCTCCCCCTCTAAACCTGTTCTGCCTCCCATGACCTCCATGGGTTCAGGTCAGAAGCTTGTGCCTTTTTTTCTTTTGGCCTCCCTACATTCTATTTTCAAGCAAACTTCTGATAATGTGATCTTCAGATAGTTCCTAATATTTTCTCTTCCTCTTCTTTGTTCCAGTCCAAGGCCCTGTCACCTCCACAGCAGTGTGGCAATACCCTGCTACCGTTCTTCCCTTTGCTATACTTTTGGAATATTCTATACAGCATTCTCCAAAATGCAAAGCTGACTATGTTGGTTCTCCTTGTTATAAATCAAGGGACTTCTTTCTGTTCTAAAGGAGAACATCTTAACTAGGCCCTACTCACCTCTTAGCTGTCTTCCTATTGCCCTGCCCATGCCTTTGTTCATTGGGTTTAAGTTCTTTTCTTTCCCTCCAGCTGTCTACATAATGCTCTATGCATCATCACTGCCCATGTGTCTTGATTCTTACCTGGCTTCTGGCGACAACCTAAACTTTATTTTCTCAAGTGACTTTCTGATAGGCTGCTGTCTCATGATAACCCATATTGCCTTATCATCACAGCACTGTATATTGTTTCTTGTCTCTTCCCAAGATCCTGGAGAGCAGGAACTGTGTCCTTTGGATTGTCAGTGTATCACCTCTGTTCTCCAGCATGGGGTCTGGCTTTCGAGTAAGATACATGGTTAAATGTTGACAGATTCTTCAGTCAGGAGAAATCTACCTTATATAATAAATAGCACATGTTAAAATTTGGAACTATGTATGGTATTCCTGCATTGAGTTTTTAATATTTCTTTATTTGTTAGTGTAGGAAAAATAATGACTCTTCTTTTCAACACATGCCCTTATTTTCCTATTTTCACATGTTCCTGCTTTAAAGTCTGTTATGTTTATTTCCATTCTGATTATAGGCACTGATGCCCTTTTTCCTATTTGGATGCTTTTGAGAGTAAAATGCTTTTTAACATTAATGTTTCGACCAGCATTTAGTCACCTTACTATATTTGGATGTCATCCACATGGGTAATTTTATGAAAATTTTCAATTAATTTCTATCATGCAGTCTTCAGCACACCTTCAAAGGGAATGAAACCCACTAAGCTGTCAGATTCTCCAAGACCTGAGTAGAAAGCACTGAGAGGGCAGAGAGCCAGCTCACTGCCTTTCCTACAAGCCCTTTTCCTCGTGGGGATGGGTCAAGGGCGAACCTGCTGATGGGTTAGCCATCATTTTCTTCCTGTTCATCACTGTGAATAGGACTAGGTTATGGGCAGACTCACCCCTGACAGGGCAAAGCTCTGGGATGAGGTGAGCAATATACACTGTTTTTCCTGTCTGCTTTGAATTGCTCTTGGTCAATTGCAGTGTTAAAGTATCAATGGAAAGTTTGAGAAATAAATGAATCATAGATTTTTTTAAGATTAAATTTTTTTATTTAGTGTCTGTATTTGTGTGAGTGTATGCCACAGGTGTGCAGGTGTTAAGGGATAATGTTGGGTCCCTGTAGTAGGGAGCTGCGGGCCTCTTCCCACAGCCCGGCTCATGGCTGCCTGGCTAGCTTATGCCCCAAAATAACGACACACAAACTGTATTCTTTTAAACACTGCTTGGCCCATTTCTGTTCATGTATGTAGCACCCCAAGGTGCGCTTACCGGGAAGATTCTAGCCTACGTCCATCCTGGGTCGGAGCTTCATCGCATCTGCTCTGGAGAGGAGAGCATGGCGTCTGTCTCTCAGAGGAGCTGCCCTGAATCTGATCTCACTTCCTCTTCCTCCCAGCATTCTATTCTGTCTACTCCACCCACCTATGGGATGGCCTATCAAATGGGTCAAGCAGTTTCTTTATTTTTAACCAATGACCTTCCTCCATCAGGTCCCTGGATCTGGAACGGTTGTGAGCCACCCAGTGTAGGTGCTAAGAAGGAAACTCAGGTCCTCTGGAAAAGCAGTAAGCCCTTTAAACTGTGGACCATCGCTCTGGTCTCTACAATAAGATTTTAATAACATTTATAGTATTACTGCCATTGTTCTATTTACTTGTTAATTGTTAATCTCTCATTGTGTCTAGTCTATAAATTAAAGATCATGGTAAGTATGGTGTATAGGAAAGTACAGTTTATTATTATTCTTAAGTAGAATCCTAAAACCGTCCTCCATGGGTGGGGAAAGGGATTAATGTAATTTAGCTGAGAAGCATTTTCTTAGGTCTGGTGGTGGCACATTCCAGGGTCTCTGGAAGTTCAAGGCTAGCCTGATCTATATAGTGAGTGCCAAGCTAGTCAGAGTTACACAGCAAGAAAGACCTTGTCTCAAAAAAACATATAAAAAAGCATTTTATTTTTAAAAAATGATAGTTATTACTGATTATATTGCCTCTTAAAAATCTTTTGCTTTATTTATTTATTTTTAAGTTTGAGGTACAAAGGAATCACTCTATATTAGTTTTCCTTTCTTTTTTATTTATTTATTTTTTGGTGTGACTGCTAATATTTAAGTATTTGGTACTGTAGTTTACTGGAGATTTTGTATACTTCTTGCTGTACTTTGAATTAAAATATTAGAAATACCTCTAATCTCAAAACTCCTGGAGGGAAGGACCTGTTAGCACTCTTATTGACCCAAAGATTAAGTATTTTTTGTTTTGTTTTTTAATTTAGTTTTATTTATTTACTTTTGTTTCCTGAGAAAGGGGCTTGTTGTGTAACACAGACTGACTTTGCTTTGGCCTCATGATTCTCTTGTCTCATTCTCCTGAGTTCCAGGATGGCAGGCCTGTGCCACCATGCCTGGTCAGTAAGGATTGTTTACCTACAAGAATACTAAGTGTTTATATAAACCCATTTGATTCTGAATCAACATGAAAGAGATAAGTAATGGAAATAATGTGTTATGTGTAGTTTTATGATAAAGATACAAGTTTTAGTCCAAATGATAAGTCTTCCTTAAAGTCCTCCAGGAGGAGCTCCCCAATCTCAGTCGTCCAGGAGGAGCTCCCCAATGCCAGTCCTCCAGCAGGAGCTCCCCAATCTCAGTCCTCCAGGAGGAGCTCCCCAATCTCAGTCCTCCAGGAGGAGCTCCCCAATGCCAGTCCTCCAGGAGGAGCTCCCCAATCTCAGTCCTCCAGGAGGAGCTCCCCAATCTCAGTCCTCCAGGAGGAGCTCCCCAATCTCAGTCCTCCAGGAGGAGCTCCCCAATGCCAGTCCTCCAGGAGGAGCTCCCCAATCTCAGTCCTCCAGGAGGAGCTCCCCAATACCAGTCGTCCAGTGGGAAAGAACACACCACGCCATTTCCTCACACTCTTCTCTGATAACGGGCTACATTCAAGAACCTAGAGGCCTCACAGCCTCAACAGAGTGGAGATCCTAAAGACCAATAAGACAAGGGGAAAAAAAAAGCCAAAACAAAGTAAAATAAAAAAAAAGTCCACAAAAATACCATCAATTCATTTTGTGTTGATCAACTACACAGACCTGTGAAGGTTCCGGCCAGACAGGAATCCAGCACTGAGAAAGGGAGGTGGGCACAACTCACCTCCCCTCACCAAGATGCTAACAGCAATTGGTACCTGTCCTATCTACATATTCAAAAACTCACCAGAATATTACTAACCGGAAAGCTAATGGTTTTCAAAATGAACGTACCTGAGTTCCACTTTTGAATGAGATATAAATATAAAAAACTCACATGATTCTTCTTCTCTTGACGAGTACTAATATGGAAGAAGAGGCTTTCCTTGTAATTATCCTACAACATTAACGTTCCAGGACAGGATCCTAGCTGCCATTTATAATCCTGTTTCTGTGAGAAAAGTATATCCCCAGTTCACCAGGGAGTAGGAAGCACTCAGCACATTTCCCCCATCTCCCCACTTCCTGTCAGTGCTGCCCCCTTGTCATGTAGGAGCTTATTAAGTATCTGGCATTTAAGATGTGTGGAGTATTGTAACTTAAACTTTAGGGAATGTGAGAGCTAAGCTGTTGCCATCATTATACCTTCATAGTTAAAGATGGAAATTATATGAATTACAGACCCGAGAGTCTTTAGAGAGAAGATCCAACGGAAAACACTGCACCAGCCCTTAATAACTTAAATGCAAATACTGGCATATGTCCAGAAGCTAAGTTTCAATTAAGTGTAATTGTTCCATCTTACAAAGTCTTGTTCCCACCAAGAAATCTTGGCAGACATTGTGATGACTTCTCATGAAAGAGGCAGGAGGGGACTGTAGAGAGGCCTGATGGATTCTTAATAGTAACTTTCTAATTCTTCTTCTAAAGTATGGAGCTGGGTCTAGGAATCAAGCAGCCTGATTTTCCTCTGGTTTTCTAATCACGAGTCTAGTTTCTTTGCTTGTCTCCTACTTGTTCAGAAGTTGTAATTTGTAGTGAGGGCTTAAGTGGATGTTATAGAAAGTGGAAATGAGATACAATCTAGATGGCTGTTTGTGGGTTTAGTTTCAAAGACCATATTTGTCTAGAAAATAAGCAAGTAGGGTCAACAGGCATTTTCCTGTGAGCAGATTCTGTTCCTGGCATTTCCCCTTGGCCACCACTGGTGTCCCCATAATCTTGCAAAGCTCCCCTGCTTTGTGTCAGAATGCCCCACCAGTAGATCAAAGCTTTCGTGTGTGCCTCACATTGTTCTGGTACCATGTGACTCTATTTTTAAAGCAAGTGAAGACCAGGTAAATCTTCTCACTGGGATCATACAGAGAGGCAAATGCAGCAGCAGAAACAGGCTGCTTAGTCACCCTGGCCCTTAGGCTCGGGGGCAGGAGACTGGCCTTCCTCTAAATAGGCCTTTGGCGTGGAGCATGTGTGAGAGTGTTCCCGCCCTAGTGCCTGTGACTCTAAAAAGGACTGGGACAGCGCTGAGCTGAGCTTTGGGTACGGAGGAATTTTATTTTTTGCGAGTTCTGACTTTTTGTTTGACTTGGGATTTTTTTCCTCAGGTTACCACTGATGAAAATTTGGGGAAGTTTGATTTTTTTTTCAATTCAGATCTCATGTGTGGAAACCAACTTTTAAAACAATATATATTCCAAAACTAGGCCACAATGTAAGAGAATTGTAAGACTATATTTTTAAAAAATCATATTTTTGAGAATTTCTTACATGAATACTATATAAAATGTCACCCTTCCTCTCCCTCCCCATCCTAAAATCCTATATTTTAAAGTGAACTTTCATTAATCTTCCAATTTAGCAGCTTACTCCTAATATAAAGTCTGAATTTTATTGGAAAAATAGATTAAAATTTAAGTTAATTCATTAATCTATATTGCTGTAGTTTACAATCTTTAAAAATGCTGTTTGCCTTGTAGTGTATTTTGTTGTAAAATAGTTTTCAACTATATTTTCCATTCAAATATCACTCAATTTTGTTTTAATGTTTCAGTTGTTTTTACTTTTTTTAAAATGATTTTGTTTTTAGTATCCATAATACTGATTTGGAATTCTTAGTTCAAAGAGAAACTGCTTTTCTTTCCTTTTATTCTTTTTTAAAGACTATTTCTCAAATTAATCCTATGCTTAAGCCAGGGTTATAATTGAAAAGGAAAAATGAAGCCGGTCCCCTGCCTTTGTTCTGTGGAGCCCAGAGGAGCACCATGTCCTATGAGGGTCTTAAACGTGTCGTATCTGTGCTCTCTCTCAACCCCAGCACCTTCAGGCTGGGACTGCCTCGCGCTCTGTTTATCCCTGTTTTGTTTTTCCACGTTTGTTTTGCAGTGGAATGGCACTTGACAGCTATAAATATTTCCATATGCTCCTTCTTGTAGAGACAAACATTTTCTTCAGCTTTGAAGACGTAGTTTTGGAATAAATAACTCCAACAGACTTTATAGAAGGTTTTGCAAAGTCCTCACATAGGCATGCCCTTCGAGAAATGGAAGGTGGCTGACTTTCCACCCATGTAATATAAACTAGGTAATTGAACTTTTCCAGGGCACTAGGAGTGCCTTAATAGATTTCTTGTTTTTCAAAGATTTGCCAAAGCAGTGCAGACCCATGTTTGAAAGTCTTTAAAAGGACTAGTTAACATCATAAATGACTATTTTCACTGAGTGATTTACTTTGGCTAAAAGGATTAGGGAAATAGCTTTGGATTTGCTTGTAATTTCCTCTTTTATCTTTTACAAATTAAAAAGTTGGTATTGTATATAATGATGCCATTGAAAGCACAATTTGTAGATCGTCTTAGAGAAAACATCTTTATAATGTGTTTTAAGTAACTGCTTCTTTATTTTTTGTTCTCTTAGCAAATAAAAACTTTCTGAGAAATTTTTATTTGTTAAAATCAATGTAAATTCAATGTAAATTCATAGCCTGATGTCCCTACTGCCTAGACCAGTGTGTTTTCCTCATGTGATACTTTAATCCCAATGTGGGTATTATCTGATTTCCTAAAAGCCTGAAGGTAGACATGTTTCATAAGTTTTTCAGTTAACTATAAACTCAGATACATAAAACATGAATACCTATAGATTTATTTTTGTTTTTATTCTTATTTCATTAGCATATGAAATTTATCAGATTTAGTCAAGAGATCTTTGATTTTAAGGCATCAGAATTGGCATGCAAATCTGGTATGTGGAATGTGGTTCACAGCCAGTGTATGCCCAGACCATCTCTGGAAGCTAATGATTAAACTTTCAGAATTTGCGTAAGCTGGTTATCATTAGATATTAAAGTATGAAACTTACTACTAAATAAATCACTTTAAATAGTACTCAAAAAATCAATATTTTGTAATTATCACATTTTATTCTTATCTGTTCATTTAAAGTCATTTGTGTCTTCTGTGGAGCAGATCATTGGAAACACTGTGGTGTTTACAGCTCTGATTTTCTATGCAGCTTCATGTTCACTGGCATGTTTGCATTTCAGTTCAACCTTGGTAAAAAGTCATTACATTGTGGAAATCAGCAGGCACAACAAATCAGGGTTTGTTAGTTTTGTTAGTTCAGACTTCAGACTGAGGGGGAAATGTTAATGATGTGTACTAAACTTAGAAGAATATTTCTGTGTGGCAGTGTCTTACGAACATCACAAAAAATTGAGACAATTGTGTCTCAGTGTTTGAAAGCGATTTTCTAGATTTGAGCAGTGTGGCCATTTTATGAACGATTGAATGAATGAAGTTCTGGCACACATTTGTTCTCATTTTCTCTATCAGCCACATAGAAAAGAGCTATATTAGGCGTGTGTTGTTTCAGGCACTTCAGATATCAGATGCCAAAGGCGTCAGGATACTGCGTAGTTTCTTCTGAGAACAATGCTCCTTAAAACATGATGCCTCCTTTTGAAATCTTATATGACCCCAGATTTCCTCTTTGCTCTAAAGAGGGTAGAATGTTTATATAACATGCTCACTCATCTACATAGAGTCGCATTAAAAAACTTTTGTGGGAAAAGAGAAACATCATAATGTTGAGTGTAAGAAACCATACCTTTCCGTGGGAGAGTAATTCTGTTGTTTAGCTCATTTGGGAGAGGTAGTTTAGATTAAATGTTAGAGGGAAAATAGTTATATCTAACCAATTTTCTTTTCCTTAACCTTATGGCTTGACAGTAGAGCTGCGCAGTGCATGAGTAAGAATGACTGAAATGTGGTTCCGGGGAGTTGAGGGGTCAGAAGCCCAGCACCACAATGCATCCTCTTGGCTTGTTGGTAATGAAAGCCTGGAGTCCCCTCCTCTTGTCCTGAATCAGAATCTGGGGTTTAATGAGTTCTCTCAGCTGATTCTCCCACATATTAAAAGCTGAGGGTCCCTGATACCTGGGTGTTGTGCCTCCGTAACAGGTGGATCCTGGTCCCCAACCTGCCATACCTTTTGTCTCTGCACTGTTATTTCCTTTGTTCTATATTTTCCCAAGTTACAACTATTTTTTAAAAAATTGATATTGATGGGATGTTAGGAGATAATATTCCAAGTCGTTTTGATAATTTCTCCCCTCTAATGTCATCTTTTGTTCATTTTCTGTAATTGGGGTACCAAGATGAGGCCTAGAGGTCATCACTTTAACTTCTTTCTGCTGTTTCCTTCCCTAGAATCCAAAGTGTGTGCCCTTGGCATAGCCTAGTTATTGTTTCTTTGCCTTCTCCAAACATTGACCCTGGGAATTGTTTGAAGACCAAGTGCTAATTCTTGGTTATTCTTGGAAGGTTTTTTTTTCCAGCTTAGATTATTAGCATTATTATTTTGAATATTCGGGATTGAATACAAGGCCTTGTTCAGGTAGGTAAGTGCTCTACCACTGAGTAAACCCCAACTATCTTGGAAGGTTTGGATAGTACGTATGTATGTCATCTGCCTTGGTCTTGTCCTCTGGCACCCAGTTCGCGAAGATGTGGCTATCTGTGTATTCATGAGGCCTGCTTTCCTTTTACCATGCATCCTTTTGCCTTTTTCTTTCTTTGCTTCTCTCATAATTGCATGTTTTCTATAATCAGCAAGCTCGGGAGACCCTGTAAATGCAGTCTTCTCTAAATGGTCAGAGTTTGAGGAATTTGATGTTAGAAACCCATAATGGTAATCTCTTGGAAGCAGTCATTGTGCTGGCAATTTGAAGACTGAGCGTCTGTGATGGATGTAAGTGGCTGCTGATTCTAAAGTGTTCTGGTACATCATCAGGATCCTATCAGTGTATTTATTGTCTTTTCCTTTGAATCTTGTATCCACAGGTTTGTAAACTGTACCAGAGGCTTGTACAGTTGAGGCCCTTTTTCCTGCTGGTTATTTGTTTGTTCTATCTCAAAAATGATTAGTTATTTGGGAATGGAAATCATACCTGAGACTCATACCTGAGACTGGGGCTTACTTTCTTGGTCAATGGTGGCTAGACATATAGTATATATAGCACATAGTGGGCATATCTATTGTATTTCATGTTTTAAAGTTTGACTGGGAATAAAAGGGAGTTAACTCATTCGAATTAAAGAACGTACTGAAAGAAAACTTGTATTCATTGTCAGAACAGTGGAGGAGAAACCCCTCTATTATTCATTACGTTTTGTAAAGGAAGAAACAAAGAAGTATAGTTGTTCCTTCCACAGTCAGTTCAGACTCGAGAGGTTTGTTTATTAGCCAACTCCAGACAAACCCCTCTCCTAAGCCCAGACTTCTTTTAATGGTCTTCAATTTTGTAATCATTTAGAAGTGAGTTTTTTCCTTTCTGCCACATTTTTTAGTACACACCCTCTTCCCTCCTTTTGCCATACTTTTGTTTCCTTGAGAAAGGAGAGTCCTCTTGAGAGCATAGAATAAACATTTCTTTGTGAAGTGTGACTTATTTATGCTTCAGGGGTTGTCAATGTATACACAATAGAGAAGGTGATGGAGGCTTCTAGGCATGCCAAGTCAGCACTTTGTGCATGTTGGGGCCAAAGCTAGCTTTAAGAAGGCTGAAAAAATTTTAACAAGTCAGAACATTTTTACAATTTCCATATTTATCAAACATGTCAGGGAATGGAATCGTAAAGCCTTCCAGGGATTAACTGACTGTAGGCCTTGAATGGCTTGTTAAGGTGGAGGAAGCCACCTTCCCAGGACCAATGGTTTGCTCTAATAACCTCAAGAGTGAGAATGTAGGTGAGCCCTGCCAGATGAGAGGTAATCCTGAGGCTAAAATGCTCTTTGAATGGGGAAAAAAAATACCTTTCAGCAAACTGTGTGACTCTTTCTGACAGAGCGCAGCAGACTGACATTTGTTTACCCAAAGCTGCAGTTTTATTAAGTCTCTGGTTGGTGGTTCTTGACCTTTGACACAGACCATGATGTGAGTAAAAGGGAACCACGAGACATGCAGATGTTCCCAAACACAGGTGGCCATTGGTTTTTAGAACTTGGCGAAACATGCCAGGGTTCTTATTTGTTTTCAGATGTTTGGGGTTTGGCAGACTCTTGTTTGCATTTTGCCAAGCACTTTCCTTTGAATTTTAATTCAGGAATATCTGGGGTGGAATTTAATTGGTGATTCATTTGCATGGTCCCAGAATGCTGCCTTCAGAAGAATGTGTGATGACTGAGAAATATTAGAAGCTTTAAGAACAGTTTCTGATGCCCCCCCTTTCTAAGATTGTGAGATTCAGTCCTCAAGTATTTTCCATAAGATTTGGAAGCTAGAATCTTTAGCTAAGGAATAGTTTCCAAATCTATGTGGATATTGTCACAAAGCAAACCAGACTTTATGTCTCAAGCGTGGCCTGTGAACCTTTAGAAAAATTGCAGGATTGATCTGCAACCCTGTGTCAATAGTTAATTTTTAAATTTGTGTTTAAAAGGGTTTTTGATAGCTAGATTGGGAGAGCAACCCCATTCTGGGAGATAAGTAAGAATTTAAAAAAAAAAATAGGAAAAAAGAAAGACAAAATCCAAAGTCATCATAAACGTTTGTGACACCAAAGCCAACTTGCTGGAGACGACAGAACCCTGACAACACTGGAGTTACATAAAGTGCCACAAGGTGACTTTTCCTTTATGGTTGGAAGGGAAAGGAGAAGCGTGCTCTAACTTTATGAGTGAGGATTAAGCCGTAAGCTTTTAAAAGACAGAAAATAAGGTGTGGTGAAATATGGCGCCCAACTTGTGACTGCCTCTCAGGTTGCAGGGGAGCGTGGTGCTAAAGCAGGTTTCTTCTTGTCCACCACCAGCTTCCTATCATTTGTAACCCCAGACGGAGCAGCAGAGGCAGCTCCAGTGACTGTGACAGTCTCTGAGGGCACAGTGCAGATGGTGCTCCAGCAGAAGGAAGGATTGGGAAACTGTAGCCCTGAGTTGTTCAGCCACACCAAAGCATGCTAAACTCTTTCCTTCTCTCAGTGAGTTATAAGCCTCTCTGGGTCAGTCTTGGTGATTTTCTTCTTCGCATCAATCAATGTGTTCCTCAAATGGCTTAAAATGACCCAAAGGCAGAGTCTGTTTTTAAGTCCTTGATCTTATCTCAGCACTGATTGAGCTGGTCAGAACTACAATGTGATCTCCAGAGAGCCACACTGGTTTAAGTCTAAGGTGTTCTTTACATGCATGTGTATTTAATTTTGGAGCTCAAAAAAAAAAATCCATGTTTTTCTTTTTAAAAATTTGTTCTGGTTATATTAAAACAGACAATTCGTTAAATAATGATGACCCCCCCCTTCACTTTCTTCCCTTAACCTGTGGTTTCTTCCTTCCGTCTTGCCTTCCTTCCCTTCCCGATGAATTATAACCTAATGAGGGCATATCAGTCACTAGTGGGAACACTTGCGTTTTTGCGTTTTACACATTCACTGTAATCTGTTGCAGTGAGTGCAGCTTGGTGAGGCTGAAAGGCAAGGGCGGACCCTCGAGTCACATTTTAAAATGCTGGAACAGGTTGTGAACACTGTGAAGGAGCACCTTAGGCTTAGACTCCAGGAAGAGAAGCTCAGCGGCATTTCCAATGCAGCTTTCCCCCCACACTTCTCATCTGCCACAGGGCCTTTTGCATAGGAGGGCTTGAGTAAATCATTACTGTGTTCAGTTCAGTTACATTTTGAGTGTGGAAGGCAGGGGATTTAGTTCTGCATCTTCAATATATAATTCAGAATTGAATGCTACTACATACCATAATCCATTAACTTTGTAGGAGATAAAAACTAATGAGGATTGTGTAAGTCAGGAGCAATTCAATTTAGTTTTTATATGTTGACTTGTACATTTTGAAATGGTCTGCACATCTGCCTTTTCATTTACAGTCAAGAAGTAGAGCCTTCTCATGAGTGAATATCTGAAAATGCATTAGCTTTGTATTGCTGTACTACAGTGCGAACTAGTGACTTGGAGACAGGCCTTGTGTCACATGGACTTGGAAAAGCAAGAGCAAGACAGATAAACCCTCGGAGGTGATGATCTGGTACCTTCATACCACTTAGAAAAATGGCGAGTTTAAGGAATATATGAATGTTTACTTTCCTGAGGCTCAGAAGCACACTCTCCTGTGTCCTTGGCGATGCCTCGGTGCAAGCTTCACCGCTCTTGTGGTAACTCCTGTGGAAGTTGCAGCTCCCCCATCTCATCATAAAGTAAAGATTCTGGGGGAAATGCTGGGGCTGTCTTGTTACCTTTTAGAGCATTGCTTCAAAATTGTTTAAGACCATCTGTACCTGTGGTTTTCAGTCTAAAAATGGTACTGCTGCTACCTCTCAGTGAATCAGACCTATACAAATTCCGTGGCTTTCAGTTTTAAAATGGGCCTAAGTATTGAGAGTTCTCCGTGAATCTGGTGACATGGTGCCGAGACTTGGTATAAGCACAGTATTTATACTGTGTGTGTTACAACTTTTTGAGGAAAAGAAATTAAGGATAATAGTGTTATCCTTTCTGTGCCTCTTTCTTTTGTCTGTCTCTGTTTCTCTTTGTCTCTGTCTCGCCTCTCTCTGTATTTATTTGTGTGATATTTAAAATTCCCTATTTATCCAAAATATTAAAAGACATTTCCCATCACATGCTCAGTATAGGAGATTATATTATAATATGCATGACATAAATGAAGACTCTTCGTAGAATTAAGCCTCAAGTCTGTTTGTGTGTGTGTACAGTTTAAATGACCATTGTAAGACCCTAAAGAATAGCAATTAGGTGATCTTTGAAGAAGTAGAGGAACCGTGTATTACAGAAGGAAAGTAAGATTCAAGAGAGCAGCTGTAGCCTCATCCTCGAGGGAGCAAAGGCTTCAAATAGAGAAGGTTCTGTCAGTCTCTACTTGCCAGGGCAGGAAATCCCCTCTGGCTCCTCTCATGTGTTAAAATCAGTCATTCAAATAGTGATTATAAAAGAAAGGCATTTGCATTGTGGGAAATCTGAAAAGAATAAGGAGAACCAAAGCAACTAACTCCCAATAATGACCTAACTCGTCAGTGCATTTCTCTCTCTCTCTGCCTTTTCTGTATTATTGCTCATGTATACATACGTATAAATATATAAATACAACTTACCAAGTCCATTTAGTGGTTTTTCTTTTTAATTTGTGTTGTTTGTCAAATAGCTCCATTTAAAGTGTCCCTGGGCTTTTGTTGTGTATGTAGAAAAATAGAAAAGCTTACTACTTTTAAAAGGCAGCTGTGACAATCACATCCTCGGGGACAGGGGCTCCTAGGACCTAACAAACATGAGAGAGTTTAGCACAGCCGTGTGTGATGTGGTAGTGCCGGCAGATGAACTTGTGTTGCCCACATCCTGGAACCAAAAGCAGCCACTTTCTGCCTTCTGCACCATTGTGAGGCTGTCAGGATGTAGTTCTGGTTGGAGTTTAGTTATTAGTTGCCCTAACACTGTTGTGTTCCACAGATCACTGTAGGCCTGCTGTTTGCCTCAGGCCTGTGGTTTGGCTTGGTGTGGCTTCTTCAGGAACAGGCATGGTTGATTTGGAGCCCACTGGAAGGCAGCATCTCAAGAAAACAAACAGCTCACACAAAGATTCTTCTTGTCCTGCTCTGGCATTAGGGTGCACCTTCCAACTGTGGTGATATAGGACATTGACACTCGCCTTGATAGTCTCACTGGTTTGATCCATGTAAGTCTTGAGATGTACTGATGCCACCTCTGGCCCCACTGATGAAGCCTCCACCAGTGTCTTTCCTGGCTGTTCCACTGAGGGGCTGTCCTGAAGGTACCCGTTGGCCTCTCTGCATCCTTGACCACTCTCTCAGGGTGGGAGCTGGATGAGCCATTCTTCTCTTGATGTATTTCTTTCTAATCTTTAAAAGGAAATTTTGTTTCACTCATTAGTTGTGTGTATGTGTGTGTGTGTGTACATGCACCTGTGCCATGCATGTGTGTAGCGATTATAGGACAGCTTGCAGAGCCAATTCTTTCCCTCTACCTGTAGGTTCAGGGATCTGAGGTTATCTGGCCACAAGTGCCTTTCCCCACTGAGCCATCTTGAGGGCCCTCTTTTTCATCTTTATCCATGTCAGAGTAACACAGTTGAAATAATGCTAAATAAAAACTTTCTTGGCCTGCTAAGTTTTTATAGTATTTTTAGTATCTGTTTGAGCAATTACATTGTGCTGTTAAGTATTTTACAAATATCTCTCAGGGTGAGATGGGTATTGTTAAGTGTTGAGCACATGTTTCAGTAAACATCTGTAAATGAGTCTTAAGTGCAGGAGAGAAAACTAAACATTTTCATGAGTTTTGGAGGTTTAATATTGAAGGGTAAAAAGGAGCAATCTTTCTTTAAAAATGGAATATTTTCAACTGAACCCTTATCTACAGTGTTTAATATGTCAACACATTTTTTTTTTAAATCAGAGTAAAGACTGCTTTGAAAATGATAGGGAAATATTTATTTGGTGTTCACTCCTCCCGTGCCTAGATACAAGCATACAAGGGAGGAAATGAATGTTATAATATTTGGATAGTGATTAATCACAGCATTCTTTAGGTATTTAATAGAGGTGTAAGTTCAGCCTATCTAGAGCTTATATTACAGAGGCAGGTCTAGAATCACTCACTTGCACACTTCTTAGCTGTGAGAGACCCTGGGCCAGCCTAGTGCTCTCCTGTAGGAGTGCCGGGCACATCAGTGGGTAGAGGTTGCCCTGGTCCAGCTGAGGACTCTAGAGCCCCGGCCTCCTCTAGTGCTTCTTTCTCTCTTTTGTATGCTGGCTTTAGATTTATCATTTAAGTCATTTTTCCCCTGTCATTCCTCTGCCCAAGAATTTCTTGGGCATCTGATTGTCCCTCAAGGCCCTCTGTAAGCAGGGTGTATCACTTTTATTTCTTACACTGTCTTGAAGCACCTTTGTGGCCCAGTGGTGTGGATTTTAACCTATATACTTTTCATGGTATCCACTGCCTTAAGTCTAGAAAATCTTTATATTCTCACGTATTCAAATCTTTCTAATCTTCTGGTTCTCTTCCTGTAAGAAACATTCCCTAACTCACATCATTTAACTTATTCCATTCTCTGTACATTCCTAAGACAGCATCCCACAGGAAGACTCATTCTTCTGGAAGCTATCTCCTCTGCTAGATTATGAATTTTATCACTGAAATGACCATGGTAGAAGCAGGCACCATTTGCAAGCCCTTCCTGTTTTTTGTTTTTTGTTTTTTTTTAAAATATATTGATTCTTTGTGGGTTTCACATCATGCATCTTGATCTCACTCATCTCCCCATCCCTTCCCATCTGCTCTGTACCCTTGTAACCTCCCATCCCCCAGAATAAAACAAGATAAAATTTAAAAGAAAAGAGAAAAAAGAATAGGAAAGAAAAGTCTCGTTGTAGAAGCTGTAGTGTGTCACAGTGAGTCACACAGTCCTTTAGTCCATATATTGTTACTTGCAAGTGTTCATTGCAATGAGTCCTTGGTCTGGTTTGAGGGCTCTCACTGGGGCTCCTCTTTTTTATCCTGTTGTCCTGTGTCATGGAGACATGTAACTTCGGATCTGTAGGACCAGTCCCTTCACGTGCTCCAGCAGATCATAGATGGGGTGGATGCTGGGATGGGCCAATTCATGACTCTTTCTGGGCCTGGGTGATTGCTGGGTTAGTTAGCTCACCAGCTCTCTTCATCCTCAACACCCTGGTTAGCTCTCCAGTACTGCCCTGGCTAACTCCTCCTATGTAGTAAGCGGCAAGGGGCGGACTGATTCTCCTACTCTCTCGTCTTTAGAATCATCTAGCTAACACCTACACCACCAGCTCTGTGTGTTGCCTAGTCGAGGTGGAAGGGCCACTCTGCCTAGTGCTACGGCTGGTGAGAGTCAAGGCCAGCTCTCTCACTCAAGTGACATCAGGGATGGCTCTCCTGCTACCACAGGCCTCGAGGGGCGTGGGGAGGGCTTCTTTCCCTTGCCCACACCACCATGCATGGTAGACGAGGGGCAGGGCTCAGCCTCTCACACTCATGTTCTCGGGGCCAGCTCACCCACGCCTCTGTCAGTGATGTCAGCTCTCCTATGTTGCCCAGGCAAGGTGCAGAGCCCACTCTCCCTAGTTCAGCATCTGATAAGGGGCAGGGGTCGCCCTCTCATTTGCCGAGAGCAACAAGGGGCAAGGGAGAGGCGTCTTTCCTTCCCCTCACCACTATACGGCAGACAAGGGGCGCGGGGCTAGCTTTCTCACTCCCATGACCTCAGAGCAGGCTCGCCTGTGCCACCACCAGCATGGTTGGCATTGCTGTGGTGCCCAGGGGAGATGCAGGGCCTGAGTGCTGTAGGTAGTGCGGGTGAGGGCAAAGGCCTTTCGGTTTCTTCAGCACTGGCCTCTTCCCCTCAGCCCTTCCTGGTGATTCACGTTGTTGCGCTGTATTCCTTTCAACCTTTCTTGTTTTTATGATCCGTTAGTGTACTTGCATACCTGATCATGGACCAGTTTTTAATCTAAAAAGCTTATTTTTCATTGTAATGTTGCATGATATGTTTTCATGTAAAACATTTTTCCATCCTACTTAAAAAAAAAAATCCTACATTTCAGGCCAGACAGATAATTCAATCATTGCCCTTGCAGAGGATCCAGGTTTGATTCCCAGAAACAACATAGTTGCTTATAAGAACCCATACCAATAGATCCAAGGGATCCAGTGCCTTCTTTTGAAATCTATGGTTACCAGGCATGCACGTGGCACACATCCACACATGGAGGCAAAAACATGCATACATACACACAAACTAAACAAATCTCAAAAATAAATAAATACAAATAATTCTGCCTAGTAGTCAAAGTGTATGCAGTTCAATGTCAGGGTACTTGCCTGTCACGCATGAAGCTGTGAATTTATCCCCACTGCCTTCCTCAAAAGGAAAAAAAAATCTGATTAAAGAAATAAAGATACCTGAAGTCCTCTCACATGAGCGGTCCACCATGAGCATTTTGGTTACTTTCTTTGGCATCTTTCTTCACATGTGCACACACGCATGCTGACACAGATGCATTTTCCTATATGACTTTTGAAAAATGTAGATTTGTAGATGGCATTTACCTTTCTCCTTCTTTCTCTCCCTAGCTTTTCTTCAGCCATCCTCATGAACAAGTACTACATGGGGCATTCGTGCTTTACATAAGTACGTTTCCTATAATGATATAAGCAGGGTGGAGAATTTGTTTGGTCAACACGATACCATTGGACTTTATACATCTCTATGTATCTTGTTGTTCTGTGGTGTGTATATGTTTGTGTATATGCAGATGTATGTGCATGTCAGTATGCAGATATGTGCACATGTGCTGCTCACCTTATTTTTTGAAGCCGTGTCCCTCAAACAGTGTTTCTCGTTTGCCTGGGGCTCACTCATTAGGCTAAGCTGCCTGACCAATAGGTCTCGTCTTCTCTGGCCCTGGGCTGCACCCACACAAACATATACACATGAACACTTTTTTTTTTTTTAACCCTAAACTGTTTTGAGACTGGAGATATGCTATTCCTATACCCCAAATATCTCCATGTTTCTTAAAAACGAGAGGATGACTCAATTGTTTAAAGCAAGAAGTTAACATACATAAATAAATTTCCCCTAACTGAAGTGCTTTTGTGATTTCATGAATAATTCTTCAGACTTCCAATGTTGCAAAAGTGATACGCTTCTGTAGAAGCTGTATTTTGATAGTTTCCTGGGCTGGTATGAGTGTGATCCTTCCCTTCCACATGGGCACCTGCAGTGTACTGAGTACTGATTGCCACGTGGTCCCAGAAGCACGCCATGGCTACTCAGCAATGCCCCATGTTGCTGTGATGTGAGGCAAGCTGGGATGGGTTTGTCAGCATACAACATCAGACTATGTCAGGAGCATCTCTAGTAGCATTGTTATCTGTGGCCCTTACTCAGCGTTTTCCAGCTTCCCAATAATACAGTTAAAAATCTCAAGTCATGTGTTACATTCAGTTACCAAGCCACTTAAAATCTACATTAATTTGTAACAATTTATTAGTCATTCTTTGTCTTCTATATCATTAATATTTTGGTTCAAGCACAGGCCTATTATTAAATATATAAAAGGTTTCATTCGGATTTGTCTAATGTTTCCTTATCATTAGATTCATGTTACACATTTGGGGCAGCATCTTGGTTTTATTTTCTGTTGCTGTGAGAAATCCCCTGGCAAACCATTTAAGGAAGAGAGAGTTTATTTGTCTTGAAATTCCAGTTTACAGTTCATTGCTGCAGAGCAGGAACTTGAAGCAGCTAGTCATATCACATCCACAGCGAAGCGCGGTGTGATGAATTAATGCATGCCCATTCATGTTCAGTTCACTTTCTCTACCCTTATACAATCAAGGATGCCCTGGAGGAGGGATAGTGTCAGCCATGGTGGGTGGATCTTCTCACTAATCAAGACAATGCCCTGCCGATGTGCCCACAGGCCACCCTGCCCTAGACACTGAGACTGCCTCCCCAGGTGATTCTAGGCTATCAGCTTGACAAAAATAACCATCATGGGGCCTGCGATGACGGGTCAGAGGTTGAGAGCACTTGTGGCTATTAAAGAGGACCCAAGTTTGGTTCCCAGAACCCGTAGGGTGACCTTATAACCATTCGTAACTCCAGTTTCAGGAGCTCTGATGCTCTCTTCTGACTTCTGCAGAGACCTTGCACACTTGTGGTATACTTACACCAACATGGGATTTCAAAAAGCTATTACTCATAATTCAGCTTAAATGTTTAGTGTTTTAAGTTTCTAGCCATAGTCATACAGTTCAAAAGCTATGTTAAAGTCATCGGGGGAGGGAACAGGTTGTTGGCTCAGTGGGTAAAGAACTTGCCCTGCAAACCTGGTACAACCTGAGTTCAATCCTTGGAACCGGTGTGAAGGTGGAAGGAGAGAATAAAAGTTTATAGAGGTGTCTTCTGACCTTGACATATGTGCTGTGGCATGCACACTTACATATTGCATAATATGCACACAGGAATAATAAATTTAATTTTTTACAATTATACTTGGGTTAGTTTTTATTCTCTGGTTTCCCCCTATTGCTTCCGGTATGGTTTTGTTATTTGAAGTAAAAATTTGGTGCATTTGTTTCCATTTAGATTTCATTTGCAGTTTATTCTCATCCTCTGATAGCTGTGTGGTGTAAAACATTAACATGCATTCAAAAGTCTGTGCAAAAAAAGTGGCCGGAGGAGGACCAGCGTCCCTCCCCTTCCTGCATTTTCATCCCCTCTACCCTCTAACTTCAGTTTCATCTTCACCCCTTCTGTGCTTGCTTTTGCTGGTGGTGTGTGTATTTCTTATTTGAGCATATTCCTTGGGTTTACTTTCTTCTTTACATTGGTGTTCTGTGGGTTTATTTATAATGTATCTTTTCTTTAAATCATTCCATATCAATCCGTAGAGCTTTCTTTCTCTAATTCTTCTTTACAACATAATAGTATCCAGTGCAGGATACCGCTGGAAGGTGACAGTTGCTACACCAGTCTTTGTGTGGAGCTTATGCGCCCACACCTTGTTAAATTGCAGGAAGTTTGGAGAATGAGTTGGATCGTAATGAGAGCAGTACATTATTGCAGCCCCTCCAAAACCAATAAGTTAGGAATAAACTGATGCTCCTGTCAAGTGAAAAACCAATGTGTATGGAGACATTGGTTTACGTGATCTGTAATAGCTTTCTCGCATTTAATATTAAAAACTCAATTGTGATTCTGATCTGTAATCCCAGCTTTTTGGGAGGCTGAGGTAGGAGTAGCACAAGTTCAAGACTTGCCTGGGCTACTCAGTGAGTTCATGGCCCCTTAGTGATACCTTGTCTCAACATAAAAAAAAAAAAAAAAAGTGTGTTGGCAAGGGGCGCTGTGTGTAGCTTGGTGATAGAGCTCTGGGTTTAATCCCCAGTTAAAAAACAAAACCAAGCTCCTGTCATGTATCCAATGCAGTAAATCTGAATATATAAACATTTTTATAGAGGATAGAGAATTTTCCCCATGGTGTATAAGTAAATAATTCAAACTGATGCTGTTTATCTGCAGATCAGCAGGAATGATCAGGTTTCTCTAATCTCATTCATGTGTAAATAAACAAGTAAGCAGATACTCTTGCATTCCCAGAAGCATTTAATCAAGGGAAGTCATGTAGTACAGTCAAAATCAGTAAGCTGCTCTAGATGTAGGAATCTTTAAAAATGTAAGGATTTGATTTTTGGCCCTTGTTTGAGTAATCCTCTGCTTGCAAGAAATTATCTCACAACGTGGTATTTAAACATGATGGCAATACTTATGAACGCTCACATTTCTGGCCAGGTGTTTCTGGGGTTGGATCTTTGCTGAGTTGTGAGGTCGAGATCATTGCCATAATCATCCACAGCTTAAAAGATCTGTAGATGGGAGGTGATGGCGGCAAGTTGATGCTAACTGGTAGTCCTGGCTCTGAAGACTGGAAATGTCAAGAGATCATGGAAGCCTCACAGCATACAGATCAGCTCTGACTCCGTGGAATAGGGCTAAATAAGGAGTCGGAGACTACCTTCCATGACCGTTTTTGTACCTTAGGAATATTACTAAAGTGGCCTTCACTGTTGTAGTTCCTTTCAGTTCACAAGGCCTTTTCTTATTTTTCTTTCAGCTCAGCACTAAAGCCTAGTGTTTGCTGAGGAAATATTGATTAATTTGGGTGGAGTAGGCTCAAAACCATGAATGCTCTGAGTGACCCTAGATTTGGGTGGGAACTGTTTAAACTTACTTTACAGCAAAAGAGATAAGATTGCTGGTTTAAAAGAGCAAGAGAAGAAAGCGAGGGCTTTCAAGAGAAGATGGAAGCCATCACCAGTGCCCTTTGGCTCTTTCACCGTAATCAGCAGGACCTGCCTTTATGAGTTCTAGAGTGTGTTTATGGAAACTTCAGGAAACAAGCTTTCAGTGCCAGTTGCTGACTTGTAAACATACGCTTGCAGCTTTAATGAAGTTTAAAGTTGTGTATAATTTTCTAAAAAGTTTTGTGAATTAGTTTGGATATGGGAGATGAGATTTGAAATCAAAATCATGTTATAAAGTCGGGCAGTCTTAAAATTTTCATTCAACACATAAAATATGACATAAAATATGTCAAACACATTTATAACCTCTTGAAAAGTAAGTCCGAATGTATTTATGGTCCATTTAGTATGAAGTTTTTTTTTTCAGAGTCTCACATCTGTGCATTGCATTCTTTTCTCCTTCAGTGGAAAACCCCAATGGTTTCTCCTCTTAATACGGTCAATCATGCTTTCATAATTATAGAAACATTAAATGAAGCAAATCAAACCTACCATCTTCTCAACTTAAAAATTGTATTTCCTTTTAGATTTTTTCCAAACAAATAGCTTTTTAGTTTTCTTTTTACTTTCTTTCTGTTTTTTTGCCTTTTGAGACAGTCTTGTATCTTGAATAGCTCAGGCAGGCCTCTGACTCGTGACCCTCCTACCCCCACATTCCAAGTGCTGGGGATTCTACTCACCAAGCCTGGGACTCTTAGAGGGGAAAGTGTGTGAAAAATTATTATGGGACTAAACAAAATGCTTATGTTTGTTTTTAGACATCGCTGTGTAGCCCATACTGACCTCAAACTTGTAATCCTTCTGCCTCAGCCTCTTGAGTACTCAGATTTAGAGGTATGAGCCTTTATGTTTGGTTTTGAGCAAAAGTTTTACTCCTATATTATTATATGGTACTCAGTTTTCTCAGTTAAATTTACAGTACTGAAGCACGATTGATAAAAACTCAGAGAAGTTGGGGTTCAACCTGAAGACCTGAAAAGCAAAGCAGCCAACCACTGGTTCTTACCTCAACCTCAGTCCGAAATAGCAATCCTGCCTCCAGGAATCTCAGAATGTGACTGTGTCTGAGAGTTGCTTCCTCCCATTTTATAATTCTCTCTAGTTCTGGAATTAAAGGCGTGTACCACTGGGATTAAAGGCTTGTACCACCTGGTTTCTATGGCAACTAGTATGGCTACTGGGATTAGAGGTGTGTGTTACCATTACGTGGTCTGTAAGGTTGACCAGTTTGGCTGTTTTACTCTCAGATCTTTAGGCAGGCTTTATTTATTAAAATACAGTTGAAATGCTACAACATTTCCCCGTTTTGTCTAAGATAAAAAAGAAGGGTATAACTAATATAAGAAAACTATATACAATAAGTACAATGACTATATATATATATATAAATATATCAACAATGTGTCTAGTCCACTTGCATTTGACAAATTCAGAGAAAACTTCACAGCACACTGAAGGAAAAGGATTTGTTTGTTTCTAAAATGAAATCACTGGAGCAGGTCAGGGTTCTTTTTAAACCTGTATTTGATGGCTTGTTATATTGATTCATTTTCTTGTATAATAACAGAATTGCCAAGGCTTGGTACTAAATTAAGAAAACGAGGAGACTCACAGCCTGAGGTAAGACGGTCTGCTGACTTTGACTCTGGTGGCATCTCTGGCTGTGTCATGTATTGGTAGTTGCCCTGATAATAAGAGTGTGCACAAAAGAGAGCTCATGTGGTGGATAGCAATCCAGAGAGCAAGGCAGGGCCAGTCATGCTGCTTTATAGCTACCCTCCCTTGAGAGCTAGTAAGATCTTGTGACTCTTTTTAATTTGTCGTGCTGGATGAGACATAATTCATGCTACAGGCCACTGACCTCTGAGAAACGTGTGTCTTTTAACCGTCATCATGATCAGTTATAAAACATCTCCATCTTCTCGGAGAATGTCCTTGTGTCCCCATGCTGCAGCCCCACCCTGTCCCCAGACAACAATCAGATCTTATCACAGGGGAATAGTTTTATTAGTTTTAGAATTTCATGCAAATGGTATCAATAGTAAATATTCTTTTTGTGTCTGACTTCTTTTGTTCAGGATAATGATTGTGTACCATGTCTGAGTAGTTCGTTTTTAATCACTAAATAGTGCTCTGGGTGCAAGTAGACTGTCTTTTATCTCCTATGTACTAACAGACATTTTGCTCATCTCCATTTTGGTGTTACAAATAAAGGGTTCTTAATTTGTGTGTCTTTTAAAAATGCATGTTTTAATTGGGAGAAAGTTGCTGGATTCCATGGTGAATTATAGTTAATTTTCCAGTGACTGATGAACTGTTTCCATAATGGTCACTCTGCCACTGATTAATACTCTATGCCCTTGTTGCCATTCTTTTTTATTTTTCATTCTCATGTGTATAAAGTAGCATTTCATTGAGTTTTAACTTGCATTTTCCTATCATAACATGAATCATAATGTAAATATCTGATATGTGATATATGACATATCTGTGAAAGGGTTGTTTGAACCCCAAAGGTTTGAGACCCACTGGACTAAAAACACCCTGAGAAACTGCAGAACTTTTGCTTTAGTGTCTGTCAGTGAGATTCTTGGTTTTCCAAGTTTGAGCCTTGAGTCTCTCTTTCAATTAGCAATGGTCAAAGTATAGGGCCATGTCAAAGCAATAGGGCTAAAATGAGGGTAGGGATCAGCTCTTGTCTGAGTATTGTTAGCATTTCTAAGAAGAGAAATGGTATCAGTTATGGTCTAGACCTCCAAAGATAGTCATTGCATTTCCCAAATGCCAGAGGTGGACAGGGCTAGGTGTTGGCTTGTGTGACCCAGTTTCAGATCACCCGCATGTCTTATATGACCACAACATGCAGGCACCATGCTGGACGATGAGCAGACGGAAGAGGACAGCGCATACCTCCTGTTCTGTGTATTCTTATAATCCTTTTGTTGAGTGTTCACTTTCTAATTTCATCTGTCTTGGGTTCATATATGGGAAGGACAGCCTACTGATTTTATTGTAAGGCTCCATTTAAACCTTTGGAAAAGTTCCAAGTTCAATATTAAACATATTTGCTTTTTAAAAAAAATCTACACGTGTAATGTTTATATAGATCATTTCAAAAAGGCAATCATAAGCTTAATTTTAAACACAAATCCCAAAACCCACCTCTTTTTATTCATTTATTTATTTTGAAACAGTCTCACCGTGTACCCCAGGCTTGCCTTGAATTCAGTAGACAGCTTGAGCTGGCCTGAAACCTATGGCAATCCTCCTGTCTCACCCTCCTGCATGCTGTGATCACAGAGGCACACCACTGCAACCAGCTCCAGCTTTTTTCTTGGAAATGAAGGGAAGTTTGGATTGTATGTTTCCTTAGTTACTGTTGTGTTGCTGTCACAAAATACCCATGGGAACAACTTAGGAAAAAAAGGTTTGTTTTGTTTCATGGTTTCAGAAGATTTCAGACCATCCTGGCAGGTGGTAGAGGTGTATGGCAGAGGCTATTCACATGGCTGTGGACCAGAAACGACAGATTGGAATCAAGGGCCAGGCAATATGCTTCCAAGGCCTGCTTTTCTTACTTCTGTTAACTGTCCCCATCCGTTAAAGATTCCATGGCCTTTCAAAATACCCCCACCAGGTAGGGACTAAGCAGTCAAAATGTGAATGTAAGACCTGGAGAGATGGCTAAATAGTTAAGAGTGTGTACTGCTCTTGCAGAGAACCTAGAGTTAGGTTCCCAGCAACTGCATTAGGCACCTCAGAGCCACCTATCACTGCTGCTCTAGAAGATCTGATGCCACAGGTATCTGCCATCTCCACACTCCATCGTCTGTGCCGTCTCCCCTCCCCATGTGTACATAATTAAAAGAAAAAATATTTTTAAAACTCAAACATTTGTGAGCTTATAGGAGACCTTTTAGATTTAAGTCATTTAGCTTGTGTTGCTTGAAATATACCCTATCAAAACATGTGCTTGCTCTAATTCATGAACGAGAAAGAAGTTAATAAACATTTATAAATGTCCATGACCTACCGATAGCCCAAGTATGTCACATGATGTGGAGATATTATATGTAGTGTTATGATGTGGGATTCCCCTCTGTATTCTGTGATTAACTAATAAAGAAAACTGTCTTGGGCCCACTATAGGGCAGAACTTAGGAAGGCGGGGAAAACTAAACTGAATGCTGGGAGAAAGAAGGGCGGAGTAAGAGAGAAGCCATGTAGTCCTGCCAGACACAGAAGCCAAAACTTTACCCAGTAGGCCACTGTCATGTGGTGATACACAGATTAATGGAGATGGGTTAAATTAAAATGTAAGTGTTGGCCAATAAGAAACTAAAGCTAATGGGCCAAGCAATGATTTAATTAATACATTTTCTGTGTGATTTTTTTGGTTCCAGGCAGCTGGGAAGCAAACAAGCAGCCCTCCTACAACAGTGTTATGATTGTATAATCTATTTTAGGATGTATTTATTCTGACTGAATAAAGTGAAAATTTCTTATTTTTGTATTCAAGGTATATTTAGGTTTTAAAATGATCATTTATCACTCGTTTTAAGCTTTAGTTCTTTCTGTCAGTGGAATCCTTTTTCAACAAAAGGTAATAAAGTAAAAACAGTATGACATGTATGTTAGGCTTTAAATCCCTCACCTTTTGTTTACCTTCTCAGATAAGGTGAAGAAACTTGTCTTGTTACAATGTCATGTTAGAACCCTTTAAAGATAATTGCTAGCTGACTTAGTGAATTGCTGGGATGTTTCCCAAGAGACTGGCTTTAGCTGTGATGTAAGACATACTTCATCTTGAGTTGACTAGGTCTCTGGCTCTATCAAAGCTACACATTTAACTATAACTTGGTCTATTTAAAAATTCTATATTTGTTTTAAATGGTTATTAAACTTTGATATCACAAAGGGGTTATGTGCTATCCTTTTTTGGTCTGGCAATCTCTTTGGTTTTAGGAAGTAATCAGTTTTGGTGGCAAGAGTTCTCAGAGTCTGTTATTGGAAAATAATCATTTTCCTTTTTTTTTTTTTTTTTTTTGGTTTTTCGAGACAGGGTTTCTCTGTGGTTTTGGAGCCTGTCCTGGAACTAGCTCTTGTAGACCAGGCTGGTCTCGAACTCACAGAGATCCGCCTACCTCTGCCTCCCAAGTGCTGGGATTAAAGGCGTGCGCCACCACCGCCTGGCCAATCATTTTCCTTTTTAGAGTCTAATGTTTGCTCACATTGTTTCCCACTGTTTACATAGTACTCAGTTTCCACTGTGCAGATAGAATGTTAGGAAAGGTCAATTCAGGCATGTTTATTCAAAACATTTATAGGTAAATTACAGCAATCTTGGCAAATCATTATTAAATTGCAATAAAACTTTGCTTAAAAACTAATTCTCCCATTGGTTTGCATAATGCTTGGTCATTTAAACAAGTGTCTGCCAGTCTTACTGTGATTCTGAGTTTTTCAAGACAACATTGAACATTTCCTACTTTCTTCTTACACTAATGGGTTTAGGAGCCTCTTTAGCACAGTCGGGTGGTTCAGTCACACACTAGTGTGTTTGAGAAAGTAGAGTCACATGGTAGTGTATTCACCTCCATTATTTGTTGAAAGATATATTGCTAGTTGTAAAAATAAAAATTTAGAATTACCAAATCTATATTTTTGGACTGAATATGAGTATTTTGTTTTCTTTTATTATTACTATGTCTAGTATTTAGTCAAAGTACATTGAAAACATAAAAGGCAAAAGTTTTTTTTTAAGGCTAGGGAAATGGATGGCTCAGTGATTAAAAGCTTTTGTTATTGTGCTTTTGCAGAGGACTCAGGTTCAGTTCCTAGCCCTCACATGGGGGTTGCTAGCTCCAGTTGCAGGAGATTCAGCATTGTCTCCCAGCCCCCACAGTACCAGCAAACTGCACAGACATGTGGGCAGGCAAACACTCAGACACATAAAGTAAAAATAAATTTTTAAATTTTTGAAAAATTTATTTATTTGTTTTGCCTGCGTATAAGTCTGTGCACATGTGTGCAGGCCATCAGAGGCCATAAGAGGGTGTCAGATTCCCTGGGACTGGAGTTACAGGTGGTTGTGATCCACCTTGCGGCTTCTGGGAAACAAACCTGGGTCCTCTGGAAGAGTAGCTAATGCTCTCTAAATCACTGAGTCATCTCTTTATCCTAAATAAATCTTAAAAATCAGTTTTTCAAGTGTGTATTTTTTCTCATTGATATTGCAGCCATGCCGTCTGTGTTGATACTGACTTTATTCTTTCTCCTCTGTACCCCAACAGACGTAAGACTGCATATGTTGTCCCCTGATTCACTACGTGCACTTTCTCCCTAGCACACAAAGCTCCTGGAAGTCAAGGATTATGTTTTTCCCCTTTTTGCTGACCAAAATTATATTCTACATGCATAAAAGTGATAATTATTTATAACTTGGTAGTTGTTAGGAAAGCTACAAATTTTCTGAACAACAGGTAATAACAGCTAATGGGATGCTTCTGTGGAACAGATGGGGCCAGTTTTGAGCGGCAGCAAGTGGAAGGTCCTTATTGTTCATATCAGTCCTTCCCATGAAAATCTGGAAAACCTCTTGTCCTTTCTTCCACCTTGTATCGGACTTTATCATTCACAAATGAGGATAGAGAGTTGCTTTCTCATGTACTTCTTGGGGATCTAAAGAATAGATGGGCTAATATTTCCATCCCCACATGTGTTAACTTAATCTTGTTTATTTTCTGTCTGTATGTCTGATTCCATAATGTGCGTGTGTGTGTGTATGTGTATATATATATATATATATATATATATATATATATATATCCATCTCCATTCCTTTATTTACATTCTTTTCCCTCTCTGGAGTTTTTCAATATCAAAGTATGTTAGTCACATTTCATAATGCACTTGAGTACCTAGGATAATCTGCAGATATGGGCAAATGTTTGAATAGCTGTGTTTGCTTTGGAGTGTCTGTAAATCCCAGGTCCAGGCTATCAGAGCAAGAGGGATGTCCCCAGTCTGAGAGGCAGACTTGGCTTTAAGGTGAGTGCTTTCTGAAGTTTTACTTTCAGGAAATGCCCACCCTTCCCAACAGACCCTCTGTCGTCTGGATGCCTTCTTTAACCTCCATGTTCACTTCTAAAATAGTGCCCTAACTGGTGGTTGAGTTTGATCAATATGGGTTCTTTGAGAGCATCAACTGAAAGTCTGATGTTTTTTCATCTGAAAAACAGATGTTTTAACACCCTTCTCATCCTGCATGTGCCTTGTCTGTCTGATATTGACTGAGAAAAAGAAAAATAGCTTAGTAGTCAGTATCTGGTATCATTGGCATTTTCTTATAAACTATTAATAGTTAAACCTCAACACCAGAAAGAAGGCCATTAAAATTTAGAGACATAGTATTCATTGATAGAATTACACCAAAAAACAGAACCAAAGTAATATATAACCGTTTATAAGACTGTCCGCTACCCTTGGTCCTGATCTGATTTAGTATGACACAGTTGGGATCCAAAATTTTTATACCATGATCTGGAAGGAGTTAGCCTCTTGCTGCTTTTGAAGACAGGCGTTGAATGATTTTAATTATCGATTAATGATAAAAATTTTGATATGGCTCATAGAATTTGAAAAGTTTTATCTTTGTTATTAATAAGATAACCAAAGGACACAGTTGTTTGGTACTGTTCCTTTGAGCTCTAAAGAGTATTCCGTGCATGATAGATTTTGGGTTAGATAATCAATGAGGTCTCTGTGTGTGTGTGTCCTTGTTGGAAAGTGAACAGAAACCCAAATGCTTCCTGAGATGCTTTTGAGAATGTTCTATTAAGGATGTCCCAGCCCAGAAAGGCATCCTCAGCTTCTGTTTAGCTATGGCCTCGGGAAATGTGCCTAGGTAACACTATTCTGTCATTAAGTCCTAGAGGAGAAGAGCTATGACAGAGGCTTACTTTATGCAATTTAACTGTGTAACCATGTGCATCCTAAATGTGTGTATTTCTCAACATAATAAACGTTGGATTGTAAAGGAGAAGCATCACTTCCAAAGTCGGTGTTAGACTGTGCTGCAGGCACACATGCGCCAAAGCTTGTGATGACAATGGAGTGACAGCTGTAGCAATCACGGGCACTTTGGGGAGTCTCAGAAGCTACCCATGGACACATAAGTCAGGGATAAAACATCTTCAGAGTCTTCTCTTCTTCTGAAAGTAGGGAAAATAAACTCTTTTAGCAGTCTCTAATTGTTTTTGCACACTTCCTCGGTACTGTGATCAAACACTGAGCAGAAGCAACTCAAGGAAGCAGCAGTTTTTGTCCACTGTGGCTGTGGAGGTGCAGCTGGAGGCCATGGAGGCAGAGCTAGAGACAGTGGCCACTGAGGCAGAGCTAGTGGCTGCTGATCGCCGGCAGGGAGCTGTTGTCAAAGTGGGACCAGGCCATCACTCTTAGGCTAATGACTCAGCTCTGTCAGCCATGCCTCCCATCCCCAAAGTTCTGCAACCTCCATAGAAAGTGCCGCCACCTGGAGCCCAAACCTTCCACACCTGAACTGAGCTTGTGGCAGGGGCTTCACATCCACTCTGCAGCACCGCTCAACCTTACCACTTCCTTCTTTCCATTGCAAATACTGCTGCCATCTGTTAAGGAGAGTTCTGAATGGGAGAATTCTGCCATACATGCATTTCGGAACTCTTAGCAGAATTTTAAAAAGAATAAAAAATTTCAGAGGTGTGGGATGAGCCATATTTTTCAGTATGGCCACTCTGTTAGTTTTCTTGTAGGCAGCTCAAATTACTGGTCTCATGTACTTCATTTCACACATACTTCATGTGTGTAGAAGATATGTGAGTTTTTAAATAAATAAAATTTTTCTTCTTTTACATAACTGCTTGCTCACCATAAGCTTGCGTATTTTTCCCTGCACTCTACTATTTTCATTAAACAGTAGAACTTGGGGATAAAATGCTTCCTCACTCTTCCTGGAGATGTCTGTAATGTGAATGAAGCTCATTTTGTTTTAATTGGCACCTACTGATGTACACTTAACATTCATCCAGTTAATAACATCGCTTTTTGTTTAGTTTTTCCTTTTGAATTCATTTTCTAGCTTTAGTCAGAGATCACAGTATTAGTACCAAGAAATATGATACTGGGCCGGAGAGATGGCTCCATTGTTAAGACCACTTCTTGCTTTTCCAGAGGATCTGAGTTCAGTTCCCAGAACCCACATGTGAATTCCAATCTGTTACTCTAGATCCAAGAGAACTGATGACCCCTTCTGGCCCCTGGGGTCAACAGGCATACATGTGGTGCAGAGACATACAGACAGACAAAATACCTATACACATAAAATGATTTTTTTAAAAGGCTATTTATTCTGTTCTAACACCTCTAAAGTGTGTGAGTGTAGACATCTGGTGACAAGGGACACCACTGACCTGTCCAGATCTAGCTGGGAAAACTCGTCTCCAGTATTGCTTTTGTTGGAATCATTATGGGTGTCAGCCCCTACTGTCTCTGCCTCTCAACCTCTACACCGTGGCTTTGATTCCTCTTGCACAGGCCCTCTTTCAGTCACACAAAACAGCCCATACTGGGCAAGGTGCAAGCAGTAAGAAGAGGACCTGTATGCTTGGTTAGGTAGGGCTGACAAAACGCGAACCATCTCAGTTTATAGGGAATGCTGACTGCAGACTGTCAAAACAGTGTGACTTTGATTTCAAACCTGAGTTTATTAGTTCCTTACCTCAAACAGCACTTCACAGAGCGCAGCTGGTGTATTTCATGACCAGCATTCTTAAGATAGTGATTGAACATAGTAGCCAGCAACACAGTCATGGAACAGAGCTGCTAGCCTATGGCAGAGTGCTCCAATCGCAGACCCATATCTCATGCTGGAAGCACAGAAAAGAATATAGTCATAGTGAGCAAGGGAGCTTGTGATGGTCAGTCACTAGAGCTTGCACGTGTTAGCTCCTGCTCTTCTCTTAACATGCTCTTATCATTACAAAAAGCTTCATTACAATGTGGTAGAAAAAAGCTCTTAGAAACAAACTCACGTGATGCTGGGATGATGGCTGTTGTTTTAAATGGAATATTTCTTCTTTTGTTGTGGAGAAAAGTATCATGAAAGAAGAGAATATTGGTTTAGAATTTTTTGGTTTCCTCTGTGTTTGTTTCTCCAGAAAAACAGAAAGGTCTACATACTTACTTTTAATCTTGGGGAAAGGGAGCCCGTGAAGTGCAACAGACAATCAAGTTTACTCCCTACCCTTATTGAGGTTCATTAAATAAGACCAATCAGATAGAAACAAGCAGAAGGAACAATTTTTTTTTTGTTATCAAAAGGTATGAGAAACTGCGCTAAAACACTGTGTGTGCCTATGTGCTTCCTTGGGTGGTGGGGATGAGTAAGTAGAGAAAGAAAGGAGCTATCCACAAGGAGTTTGTTATTAAAGTTGTTGTATCCTGCTTTATTCTGAGCGTGTAAACTCTAAGTCATTATTTAATTTGTCTTGTCTTCCTTTGACATTGGAGACACTCATCAGCCTTTACTCTGAAAAGAGGAGTGGTTGGTTCTCCTTCTTCAGAGGAAATAAACAGGTTTGTTGTTTCATGATGGCAGCCTAACCTTATAGCACTTTTTGTTTAATTATTTTAAGATAAAGCCTTACTATGTAGCCCATTCTGATCTCAAATTTGTGATTCTCTTGCCCCAGTTCCCCAAGCAGTGGCATTATAAGCATGTGCTACCATATTCAGCTTGTTGAGTGAGGTTTCAAAATGCTGCCGTGCCAGTGCTCTGCTTTTGTCACCAAGAATCTGGTGCCATTGGCCTGTTAGACTTGCTCCTTCTTAGAGGGTCTGTTCTGGTGTTTAGAGCTTTCCTGGTTTCTCCCCACTGGGTGGCAGTAACAGCACCCCACTGGGAGACCACAGTCATCTCTACCTGAGAACTCTTAGACATACTGCATACTCAGCTGAGAGGTCAAGTAATATGGGAACTAAGAAGGCGACATTGGCCTTACAATTAAAAAAGCACCAACAACTTTTCAAAAGCCTTTTTGGTAACATGGTGGCTGCAAAGATTTAGTAAATTTGGTTAAAGGTGGGAGTAAATGGGAGGGGAGTGGGTAGACACAGTGGGCACAAGCTGTGCTCTTGTGTGTTTTGCCTATGGAAAAAGGATGGAGGGTATGAAGGTGTGGGTTGAGGAAGGGAGAAAATGGGCATGGGGCAAGTTGAGTAGGATGAATGCAAGCATCGGGAGAAGAATGGATCTTAGAACTGATGCTCTACAAACCAGAGACTTGTTTGTGACGAGGAAGATCCATATTTTACTGGTACAATTGGCTTCTAATTTGGTGGCCTTCAGAGGGAATAATAGGTCTAGAGTTTTTCTCAAGACTTGGGACATTTAACATAATCTACGTGATTTCTGGATGTGCTAGAATTCATTGATCGCCAGACCCTGTGGCTCTCTTGGGGGCATCAGACATATGCTAGAACCCTGTACTTGGACTGTGGATTAGGTTAATATATGGGGCCCAGGTTAGTCTAGAATTCCAGACTTCCAGGTGTCACAGAAACTATCTGTGGCTTATCTGCAGCTAGTCTGCCTCATAATAACAAAGATATCATTCTCATTGTGCTTGAAAATTCTTTATTGTATTTATTTTATTGAGAGGAGAGGAAGGGACTGGATACCTAGAGAGAAGTGAGAGAGATGGGAAGTGGGAGGACAGTGGCTAGGACAATTGTGCTGATGTCTTTCTTTCTTTCTTTCTTTCTTTCTTTCTTTCTTTCTTTCTTTCTTTCTTTCTTTCTTTCTTTCTTTCTTTCTTTCTTTTTCTTTCTTTCTTTCCTTTTTCCTTCCTGAGAGAAGTTCAGATGTCTGGCTCTGGTTCAATTGCTCTGTGGGCGTAACTGAAGAAGGGGCCTGAGGAGGGGCCAAGCAATTAAAACCTTGAACATCATAAATGCCCTTCCTAATTAAGTAGTAAGGGTGGAAAATCAAGTCACTTCATGGGCCGTTTTGTTCTTTTAAAAGTTGCTGAAAGGCCAGTTGTTCATGTCTTTTAGAAAGGACAGAACTTTCAGAATAACCCTGAGAAAGAGTTTTAAGTTCTTTCATTGTCTTACCCCCTTTTTTTTTTTTTTTTTACCTTCACTTTTGATTTCCTGGGCCCCTTTACCTGTAGCCTCCTGCCCGGCTTCACCAGCCACTCCACGGTTGAAGCGCCAGAGCCAATTCTCTAGTGTATTAATGGGAGACAGTTCAAGTATCTAACTGCTGTGTCCTTTGTTCAAGTTGCTTTTGGTCCTCGCTGGGAAATGCTCTGAAACTGAACTGGGGACTGAACACAAAAGCCAGCCGATGTTGTCCCTCCTGGTAAACACACTGTGTGATTTGTTCCCACCTCCTGTTCACGACTCATTAGTCCCTCAGTACAGAAAAGGTTGCTCCTCTGGAATAAAGGGAATAGACGTAACTCGGGGTCCTTTTTCACCCTTTCCTGTGTTTTATTTGGGTGCACTCACAGTTCTCCATCTTCATTAGTGACCCGGCAGGGGGCTGGCACAGCGCTGAGACTAGCCTTTGCTGGTTCCCTGGAGTGTATCAGAGACCTCAGAACTCAATACCCTACTATAAAAATAAAATACTGTGCTTCAAACGACCTTTTGATGGAACAAAGCCATACATCCCAATCTGCCTGGGCCTCTCGAATTGCAACCTTGCCAAGCACCTCCTTAGATTTCGCACATACCTTCCCAGCCCCCACTTCCCCCTCCTTGAGATATGGTACTTTCAGTGGCCTGTATGTCAGGGAAATGTGTGTGTGTGTGTGTGTGTGTGTGTATGAAAATGCAGGCTTTGCACAAGACCTGGTGTCTGTCAAGCATGAGCATAGCAGCTTCCTGGGCGAGGGAGCAGCAGCAGATATTTGTGGGCTCTCACACTGCAAGTGGGAGTCACCTCAGGGCTGCACTTACAGTTCAGGGAAGTTAGTGAAAGCTCGTGATGCTAAAATGAGTTGCAGGACTGGGGAGATGGCTCAGCAGCTCAGAGTTCCTGCTGCTCTTCCCTAGGACCTTTGGGTGCTTCCCTGCACACCCAAGCATGGGTTCAAACCTCCAGTAACTCCAGCTCTAGGGGCTGTGACAACTCTAGCCTCCAAGGGTATCTGCCCTTGTGTGTACAAACACAGACACATATGTACAGTATTAAAAATAAAACCACAAAGTAAGTTACATGTTTATAATTCAAATTAAGTTTCTAGATTTTTTTCAGGGTAGCCCAGTTGTCGTCGTATGACTAAGTTCCTAGAGACCTTTCCCTGATCAGAGCCACATGTGTGTGAATTTCGTGATTCAGTGTAAGGCTGACATGAGAGTGATACTGGTCAGACCCTTCTAGGGAGCGTTTGGAGTCCCCAGAGCACTGGTCTTGTAAAATGTTTAGCATTTGTATGTTACAGCTCTTGGAAACCATTTGCAATGCTTATATTAAAGTAGCATGAGAAAGTAAACACAGAGAGTGTTTGGGGTTGAATGATCTGCCTAACCTTGGAAAACTCAGCTGTCCTACCCTCTGATTGCTGTCCCTTTGTAGTTGCAGCAATAGACTCGGATGAATGGTCTTGACAAGTTGTTGTAAATTCCTTAAGCAAAGTTTCGAAGTATATTGCTATTGCATTTCCACAATGCTTTATTATTGTGTATGTCTATGTGTCTGTCTATATGTAGATATAGGGGTAGGCATGAAGGTTGGTATGTGGGCACGCATGTGCCATGGTGCTCATATGGAGTCAGTTCTCTTCTTCAACCATGTGACTCCAGGGTTGAACTCAGGCTTGGGAGCAAATGCCCTCCTTATCCACTGAGTTATCTTAACAACTCTTAAACAATATTTTTAAGAGTATTTGAGATATTTCGGGTCTTAACTTGTGTATTTTATTCAGTAATTTAATGAAATACATTCTGAGTCTATAAAAATGCAATGTATGAACCAGGTAGTGGTGGTACACACCTTTAATCCCAGCACTCAGGAGGCAGAGGCTGGGCCAGCCTGGTTTACATAGTGAATTCCAGGACAGGCTCCAAAGCTACAGAGAAACCCTGTCTCGAAAAACAAAAACAAACAAACAAATATAATGTATGCAAATATGAAGTGCTATTTTCTGCGTAAGTGGTATGGTTGTATGGTAGGCTCTTTGTCTTAGGGATCCAACCACAGCCTTGCTTGGGCTAAGCAGCTACATCCCTAGCTCTAGACATTTTAAAGTGGTTTCTGGAGATGAGAGATATTTTCATAGTCTAGTTCTAAACCACTTCACTTTATATTTTAAAATAATTGTCTTGTCTTCCTGTCGCCGCAAACAATTCTGTGAAGATAGCCTGCTTTTTCTGGGTATGAACTGAAGAACAGAATTGCAAAATCACATTGAGAAGGTCACTAAGTATCACCAGTATTGCCAGATTGCTCCCTGGAGTCCAGGCACGAATAGTATAGGAGCATTTCCACTGACATCCTTGTTGGCTAACACTTAACTCTTAGATATTCTCATTTTTCCAAACTAATTGGTGTAAAGTGGTATTTAATTTTAAGTTGTATTTCTATGTTTACTAGTGAAGTTGAGTACTTCTCTCTATATATTAGTTTGTTATTTTATTGTGGCCATTGTGACTTATTGAAGATATATTTGTAGATCTTGATCTTAAGTTAGTTAAACACCTTACCTTTTTAAAAAATGAAATTAAAATTCTTAAATATTTTGTCTGTTTATATATTGTATGTGAATTTTCAGGTATATGTGTACATGCCCATTTGTGCCCAAGTGGAGGTGCCCTTCTCTATTATACCTATGTACCTTATTATTGAAGACAGTGTCTCTCAGTGAATCTGAGCTCAAACTTTGGAGATCTGCCTGTCTCTGTCTTTCTACAGTGGGGTTGCAGGCTAACACCTTAGTGTCCAGCTTGTATGTGCATGCTGGATCCAAACTCGTGTCCTACTGCTTACATAGCAGACACTGCCCCCAAAAAACCATCTCTCTAGCTCTGTATACTACTTCCTTCCAGTCTTATAGTTTAACCTTTAGGATCCGTAGTGACAAGGTTAGTCACATTTATATTTAGGCTTTATGTCATCTGTAAGGTGCTCTTGAAAATAGAGACATTATTTGACATAGGAGAATCATATTTTGGAATAAGATGCAACAGTTTAGTATGAACAGGGGACCATACTATATTATGGGTATAGTTTGGAGACTTGTTTCAAATATATAGAAAAGATTGTTCATAACACATGACTATGTATAAAGTTTAATATACATATATGCATGTATACATGTGTACACGTATATCCACATGTTTGCATGCACATACACACACCACTTTATATTTTCAGAGAAACAAGGACAGATGCTAGGAAATGTAGCATTTGCTTATTTGATATATAGAGTAGGGGATAATGAAGAATGGAGGCAAAGATAAGAAAACCTAATTAAATACCTAACAGAGGGGCCGTGTTGAGATTGACAATAACGTGCTGGATAAAGGAGAGTCAGCCATGAATTTGGAATAGGGTTAATATAATTTAGGAGAGGCGATACAGAAACGTCAATGATAAGCCAAAAAACTTGAAGACAAGGTGAAATAAAATACTTTAAATGTTACAATTCATAAGTGAAACATCTACAAAGAAGAAAAATGTTCCTAAATGGCTACCTGTGGTTTTCTAACTTAAAGCCTTCTGTGGGAGAAACAGTGATTTCTCCTTTCTTGCTTAAGTATCTCTAAGAAGGAAAGCAGATGTGTCTTCAAGCATGTGTGCACCTGCCATGAGACAAAATGAATAGTTACTCTTGAAAGCTGGCGCTGGTTGTTTTTTATGTTGCTTGTTAAATTAAAATTCTCTTCCTGGCAAGTATAGGTTTATAATTAAGTCATTTATCATACATGTCCTTTTGGCTACATTTGAAATTTGGTGATATACAGAAGCAAAATGTGGGTGGTTTCATAGAAATGAGATGAATGAGTTATTTTATTAGCATTTATCATTGATGTATAGGTTCTTCCTGTTTACACCAAACACGAATGCTGACTAATTATGTGCAACTGAAGGAAGGTGAAAGGTCCTGGTCCTAAAATACATTGAGAATTGTAGTTTCCACCTACTAACACTTGAAGAGTGTGCTGTGTAATAGAACCATACTCTGTTGACATCATGCGAAGGAGTCATCTTTGGAGATATGGATTCTGTATTTCTTGCCTTTGATTTCACAGACGCCTTCTTTGTCTAATTATTTCTCCCACTACCCACTTTACTCCTATCCTCATTTATTTTTGAAGTCTACACACCTAAAACTATACTCACTTAAAACTTTATATTGTTTGGTACTCTTTACATCCTGCAGATTATAGATAACATAAGCAGGTCCAGAAAGGCTCACCAAATTCTTATGTTCACACAGTACTGACTAGCAGACCTGGGATTTGGAACCAGGTCTTACTCCAAATCTTACCATTTTTCTACCGGCTCACACCATAGTTTTTCATGGACTATATCCTGAAATTCATATTTGTAATATGGTGTTCTTCATTGAGTTGCCTTAATTTTTGAAAAGGATATCTGAAGGATGTGGGCACATTTAAGTTATATTATAGAAATGTGTATTTATCTGGGTATGCCTTTAATCCTAGCACTCAGCAGGCAGAGGCAAGCAGAGCCCTATGAGTTCAGGGGCAGCCTGATCTACATAGTGAGTTCTTGACACGCCTGGTCTACATAGTAAGACTGTTTATAAAGTAGGAACAGAAGAGAGAAAAAATGTGGGAGGGAAATAATGAAAGAAGACAATCTCTACTTAAGATCCCTTAATGAGTGTTGAATCTCTGCTGTTCAGTTGCTAAGAAACCAGCTCCTGACAAATGGTATTATTTATTCTTCATCTGTGTCTTTAAATTGTCTGCAGTTTAGTTTTAGGCCAGGTTATAAAATTATAAAACCATGTACCTGGACTCGGCCACTTTTACTTTTTGTGGAAATCCATCCCTCTTTCCCATCTTCCCTCCTCACTTTTTTTTTTTTTTTGTTTTGTTTTGGTTTTGATGATGGGGTGGGGAGAGCACTTAAATCGTTGGTCTTCAATCATGAATTCTATAGGACAGTTGAGTGAAAATCACTGTTTTCGTGATTTATTTTTCTTGAGGGGCCACACAGTATATTACACTACACTATATCACACTGCCATTGAAATGGCCTGAAGATGAAATCCTCCCAGATCTCAGGGTCAGGAAACAATGAATCATTTGTAAAAATTCATGGAGTTACTATGAATCTTACACATGTTGTGTTTGTGCAGATTTCACTTAACAATCACTCAGGAGTTAAACTGTGTTTTTGTCTGTGCTCTTTCATACTTGTTTATGTTATTTGTGTTGAATGAATTTTTATAAGTTACCATAATCATTTCGCCAATGATGGATATAAATATGCAAATGACATGAGTAGGCCAATTAAGTTTTTCTAAGTTGATAACTAAATCACATTTTTCTGGGGAGGTCATAAGTTTGCATTTCTCTTCCTCATTTTCCATTGTTAATTTTGAATTTCTCATTAGTTAGTATATTAGTTCAAAATTGTTCTATTTAAAGAGCTATTTTCCTAAAAACAGATTTGTCTCCTATATTTTTAATTTGTGTTTCTTATTAAATATACACACTTAATGTGTAGGAATAAGTTTTGTTTCCCTAAAGAAATTTAGCCAAATGAAATATGTTTTTGGATAGCATAGACATAAGGATTTGGAGTCTCGATGGTATGCCAAACACAGAAGTTTGGGGAGAACTTATATATAATTAATAATTTTCAGCATGTTTTCATGAAGAAAATGTCTTATCTGCTGTCTAACTGGGTGTTCGTATGGCGCTTCAGACCATCTAAAGTCTCAAATACTGTTTTCTCCAAGGTAGTTTTTCCCTCCCTCACACCGCTTCCTGTTTTGGCGAACGGCACCCCTAAACCTGTTCTGTCAAGTCATATATGTGTCAGTCCTGTCACCCTGTGCTAGTCGGTCTCCTGGTTTGAAGCTGACTCTTTTCCATGTCTGCCATTACCTTTTCCCGGTGCCTTGTACCTGGTCTTTTTTAATAAAACAAGCACTAAGAAATATTGGTTGGAAACTGAAAAAAATAATTTATGAATTCAGGGATGGCTGTTGTTAGCTTCATTGTTTCTATCTGAACTAGTATAAAACCCTACTTTTCGAGGAACATGGGATGTACTCACTCATATTTGGTTTCTAGCCATGAATAGGGGACGTTGAGCCTATTATGCGTGATCCTAGAGAAGCTAATTAAGAAGGTGAACCCAAAGAAAAACATTTAGGCCATGAAAGGAGACAGAGACAAAGACCCACATTGGAGCACCGGACTGAAATCTCAAGGTCCAAATCAAGAGCAGGAGACAGAGCACGAGCAAGGAACTCAGGACCGTGAGGGGTGCACCCACACACTGAGACAATGGGGATGTTCTATCAGGAACTCACCAAGGCCAGCTGGCCTGGGTCCGAAAAAGCATGGGATAAAACCGGACTTGCTGAACATAATGGACAATGGGGACTACTGAGAACTCAAGAACAATGGCAATGGGTTTTTGATCCTACTGCACGTACTGGCTTTGTGGGAGCCTAGGCAGTTTGGATGCTCACCTTACTAGACCTGGATGGAGGAGGGTGGTCCTTGGACTTCCCACAGGGCAGGGAACCTGGATTACTCTTAGGGATGATGAGGGAGGGGGACTTGATGGGGGAGGGGGAGGGAAATGGGAGGTGGTGGTGGGGAGAAGGCAGAAATCTTTAATAAATAAATAAATAAATAAAAATAAATAAATAAAAGAAAAATAAAACCAAGTCTAGCCTCTAGTCTAAAGGAGGACACGCTGACTGGCACCACTGACGCCAGCAAGCAAAGGTAGCCAAGGACGGAAGATGGCAGGCCTACGGACAGGACAACTGTTGCACTATGCACTTCTTAGAAAGAATTTTGTATCATCTTGCATTCCCACCAGCAATGCAGGAGTGTTCCCTATTCCCCACATCCTCTCCAGCATAAGTTGTCATCAGTGTTTTTGATCTTGGCCATTCTTACAGATCTAAGACGGAATCTCAGAGTTGTTTTGATTTGCATTTCTCTGATGACTAAGGATGTTGAACATTTCCTGAAGTGTCTTTCAGCCATTTTAGATTCCTCTGTTGAGACTTCTCTGTTTAGATATGTACAGCCCCTTTGGATGTCATTGTGGCGATTTCTCAGAAAATTAGGAAACAACCTTCCTCAAGACCCAGTAATACCATTTTTGAGTATATATCCAAAGGATGCTCAATTGTGCCACAAGGACATGTGCTCAATTATGTTCATAGCAGCATTGTTTGTCATAACCAAAACCTGTAAACAACCTAAATGCCCCTCAACCAAAGAATGGATAAGGAAAATGTGGTACATTTACACAATGGAGTACTACACAGCAGAAAAAAATAACGGCATCTTGAATTTTGCAGGAAAATGGATGGAGCTAGAAAACATTATTTTGAGTGAGGTAACCTAGACACAGAAAGACAATTATCACATGTACTCACTCATAGGTGGTTTTTAAACATAAAGCAAAGGAAACCAGCCTACAATTCACAATCCCATAGAACCTAGACAACAATGAGGACAGTAAGAGAGACATACATAGATCTAATCTACATGGGAAGTAGAAAAAGACAAGATCTCCTGAGTAAACTGGGAGCATGGGAACCTTGGGGGAGGGTTGAAGGGGGAAGGGGAGAGGCAGGGAAGGGAACAGAGAAAAATGTAGAGCTCAATAAAAATCAATTTAAAAAAGAGAAAAAAAAACCCTACTTTTCTATATTCTTCCCCCTTCTGTGTGTGTGTGTATACTGAAGATCAAACTCAGTCATTCTGTACCTTTGTGATCTGTGATTGTATATTCACAGTATCTACAATGTGATCTATGATTACATATTCACAGTATCTACAATGTGATCTGTGATTGTATATTCACAGTATCTACAATGTGATCTGTGATTGTATATTCACAGTATCTACAATGTGATCTGTGATTGTTTATTCACAGTGTCTACAATGTGCCCATGAAATCTGTCGCTCCTCTGCTTAAAGTGTTAATGCTTCATTCAGCTTCCAGGATTAATTGGGCATCAAGAGTTTTCTCCCACCCTTTTCTCTACTATCTTGATTTCCATTATATGCATGTGTATCCCCTTTCCTGTTCATTCACGAAATACCTGACGGAAAATTGACTGTACATTTGATCCAAATGCTTTTCTTCCTTGTTCCCAGAATCCTTTGTGTTCGATCTCACAACTCTTCCCATATGGGACTTCCTTATCTGGGTGCTTTCTCTTGATCAACACAGATTCTTCTATGCAGCAGCCAACATTTAGTGAATAACAAATGCTTGTTTATTAACTGGGACTGTTAATAAACAAGTGCTTGTTTATTCTGGGGCTGGAGAGATAAGTGGGTTAAGGACACTTGCTGTTCTTGTAGAGGACTGGGATTGGATTCCTAGTATTCATGTCTAGCAGCTCACAGCCGCCTGTACCTATAGTCCTGAAGGATCGGACACTCTCTGGCTTCCACATGCACAGAAATAAAAATAAATACATCTTTCACAAAAGAAACTTTAAAGAGTGTGTGTGCGCGCACACACACATGTGGGTATCAAAGCAGCGCTAAAGAGGAGACCCTGCAGCAAAAGCCTGAGTGAAGTGAGGAGCTATGCTCATGGTATACTGTTGGGGAGGGAAGGTTCTGGTCAGAGAGCAAAGCATTCCTATATGATTGTTATGTAGCAGACACGTGCTAAGGCCTTGGAGACAGCAGTGGACTACACTGTTCAACATCAGCATTGTTTATTGTTTAACTATGCCATCTGTTCTTTTTCCACAGTATATACTATGATTTAAACCCTTTGTTTCTTTAATTGCTTGATGTTTTTGAAGTTGGAAAACCCAACATGGGAAAGTCCCTTAGTTCTCCCTAGCAGCTTATCACTTCGTACTCTTTCCTGCTGGTTCAACCTGATGCCCTGGCATGAAGGATACAGCTTGAGGCTACAAACCCTCACTCTACCTGTACTTAATCATCGTTCTTAAGGATGTGTGGAAGTGTGTTATGTTTTCAGTGCCTGGGGTTTGACCCAGGCTGTAGAGACATATAAAATTCCCTCGTCATAAGTAGATGGAGATACTATTGGCTGCTCATAGCTGCCTGTACCTATAGTCCCAGAGGATCTAACATTCTCTGGCTTCCATGGGCACCTGCACACATGAGTTTACAAATACACATGCACAGAAATAAGAATAAATACATCTTTTAAAAAGGAAACTCTCTAACATTTGTGTGTGTGTGTGTGTGGTGTGTGTGTGTGTGTGTGAGTGAAAGAGAGGGGGAGGGAGGGAGGGAGAGAAGGGAGGAGAGAAAGAGAAAGAGAGAGACAGAGAGACAGAGAGAGAGAGAAAGATCCAGCCTATGACCCTTTATTTTCAGCAGTAGAAATACATACACACAATCATAGTTTGAGATTCTGTTTGCTGTAGTTAAGTAGGCTCCATAGCAGTTTCTCAATAGTCAGAAGGGCACTATTCTAGGTAAGTTGTAAATTCATCTTTAATAAGTCCTCATGCTCCTGAAGGATAAGAGCTATAGGCATGAGGAGAGAAGGGGAAGGAGAGGAAAGGGGGAGGGGAGAAAAGAGGAGGAGAATGAGAGAGAAAGAGCAACAGACCTGTGCAGATTTGCAGATGACAGGTGGAGTGACAACCCAACCAGTAACGCTGGAGCCGTTATGATATGACAGAACCCAATACTGTAACTGTTCCATTTAGACAAGATTCACGTGAGGTTACCCTGCTCTGGCATTGAGAATGACCATTTGAGCAGAAAGGGTTTGGTTTCTAAGTTTAGAGCTGCCAGACAACTGAGGGGAACCGATTAAATCTGGAAAGAGGCAGCTCACCCCACAGGCTTCTCCAGGCACCCCAAGGAGAATCAAAGATAAATAAACACTGTTTTATGAGCAGAGTGTGGGATGAGAGGGAGGGCCAGGCAGGAGTTAACACTTCAAAGGAGAGGGAAGTTTCCCGACTTTCTTCCTGGTCAGACACTTGTCTTATGACTCTACTTACGCTTGGGACAGTTCGCCCATGCAAACATGTGTGAGTTTTCTTGGCAAGGAAGAAGATAGACTCCAGTGTCCTTATTATAAAGGCAAACATTATCAAATGTAGAGGCCTTTGTTATGAAATGAAGCTTTACGAACCATCTCATACCTGTAATACCAAAATTTGGAAGACTGAGGCAGGATTGCCTGGAGCTTAAGACCAGCCTGTGCTACATATTAAGTTAGCCAGCCAGAGATACATAGGAAGCTGCTGTCTGAAAAATAGAACAGACAACAAAAGTGTCCTGTTTTATAAGTCACAACTGATATTTACTTGCTTATAGATTTCATAGTATATCACATAGGAAAATTCTGGCCCATGGCACAAATGTTTAATTTTGGGAAGTCTGTAGTTTTTTAAGGTAGAGTTTGTACTTTTAGTATGGGCCTTCTCTAGAGCTCAGTAAGTTACCCTCTTGTTTCCTGGGTGTGGATCCTAGTTTCTCATCCTAATGTTATGTCTTGAAAAATCTTTGTTTAATTTTATTTAATGAATAAAGGCAATTCAGAGGGGTTAAGAGATGGTTAGCTGGCTAAAAATGTTTCATTATTGTCATAGACTTGTGGAGTTTGGAGCTCTCTCCCTCTGTGTTGGCCATTTCCTCCTTGTTGAGGGTAAACTGATGTCCTAGGAAGAGTTAATGGCTTGGGGATGAGCTTTGCACCTGTGCATAGGCATTCAGGAACTCCACGCACTCTCTGACCCCATACTGCTTTTCCTATACCAATGTGTGGCATTTGAACTGCCGAGAGTTTAATATTGTGTGCAGTGAAGGAAGCTGCAGCAGTTTGCTTTAATGACTTACAGAGACTAAATTAATAAAAGAATAAAATAAATTCCCTTATAGTACAAAACCTCATGAGTCATCAGAATAGTTTCAGCCTTTTCCCGTCACATCTTGTATGAGTAACTAGGAAATAAGTCCTCACATGGAGTTCTAATTTGTTGTGGGATTTGTCCCTGCTGTGGAGAGTAAGATGATAAAAAAGCAAACCCAGTAGCCCCAAGTCAGGCAGCCAAAGGCGAAGACCAAAGCCAGAAGGCTTAGATTAGGGACCTGTGACTGAGCTGCTCAACTCTTGTTCCTCTCAAGACAGGGTGGCTTGCTGGGACAGTGCTTTCTGTCTGGCCCCACCCCTAGACTCATTTCTCCCTCTTTTTCCCAGTATACAAAGTCAATTCTAAATGTGAGTACAGAGAGAAGGAAAGGATAAGGGGAGGAGGCTTATTATTATCAATATTATTGATTGACTCATACAGATCAATTTAGATAGGGATCAGTCTTTAAAAACTAAGGGGCTGGAGACATGTCAGCAGTTAAGAGCACCAGCTTTGCTCTTCCAGAGGACCAGGATTCAATTCCCAGCATCCACATGGCAGCTTGCAACTGTCTATAACTCTAAGATCCAACACCTTCACATTGACATATATGCAAGCAAATATATCAGTGCACATAAAGTAAAAATAAATAAATTTTGAAAAATTAAACTTAAAGGGTGTAAGGAGATTGACTCCATTATTAAAGTGCTTGTCATGTAAGTGTGTTAAGGACCTGAGTTCAATCCCACCTTCCATCCTACCTTCATAAAAAACACACTCACTACTGAACAAAGAGTACCAGTATGTAATCCTCTTGCTGGGAGGCAGAGACAGGTGGATCCTTGAGGCTGGGTAGCATAGTCTTATTGGTAAGTCATAAGTCAATGAAAAGAACTTGTCTCAAAACAAAAAAAGTAAGAAAGAAAGAAAGATAAAAAGGTGAATGAGCTGGTGAGATGCCTCAGTGGGTAAAACCATTTGTTGCCGAGCCTCATACCTGAGTACCACATGGTAGAAGGAGAGAACTTTTTCCTGCAAATTGTCCTCTGACTTCCACATGAGCACAGTGGCAAAAGCACATATACACACTCAAAGTAAATAAGTGAACCTAAAGAAAGAAAATAAAAAATAATGGGAAACATTAAGGAAGAAACTCTTATTATATGATAGCCTCAGAAGCAGGTGGACACACATGTACCTACGCACAAACGTGTGAACAAACACCACAGACCAAAAAAAAAGTTATCATCATTATGTATGAACAAAATAATCAGTGCTGTAAAATTATGGGGAATTTCACAGGTTTGGTATATTTTGTTTTCTCTTTGAAATACTAGGTGGCATTTATCAGGATTTGCATTGTGATTTGGGGTCCCTCCGTCTATGTTCATGTTAAGGAACAGAGTTCACTTGGTCAGTTTTGTAAAGGGTCAAAGTAACCTCCTTTGGTGAGACATTTGTACTGTTTATCTTGGAGATGGTTCCCAGAAACCCAAGGGAAGAAGTACACAGAGGGAGAATTATATCTGGGAGATTTTTATTTGGCATTTTTACTGCTAACAATCTACAGAAGTTTCAGTGCATCATGCTTAAGGGGTGGCGGTTTTTAATTTTTGTATGACTTTGAAAGATTTAAAGAATCAGCAGATGATTATGTAACATGGGTTGGGGAATGACAACTCTGGCTTCTATAGAACCTCTCCAGGCTCTGCTTTGAGCTGCATTTATGCTTGTCTTGAAAGAACTCAAAAAAGGAATAGTAGCTCTTTGAACAAGTCTGTTTTACAGACTTGGGAACACTGCCACTCCAATAAATAAGACCGTGTCCGTCTGATGCAGAAAGCAGGCGAACTGAGAAGCTGCACTTGGAAGGTCATCCTCAGCAGCCCACTGTATAGTGCTGTTGTCCAGCTGCCGCTACACTGCACATTCTGCCATGGGCTCTGAGCCCCTTGTCAGTACAAAGGCGCCTCAGCAGACTCAGCGATGGGGGGGCAGGGTCATCTCTAGACGCCATGGACATCTTGTCTCCTCTCACATACCGACAGGATGAAATCTGGCCCATGGGATTCTTGTAAGTGGATTACAAGAGATCCATCATAGAGTTCATTCACTATGGAAAATCTGAGAACTTTCTTTCTTGCTCTTCTTAATGAGATCCTGCTATTCTTGTATCACACAGATAGGCAGGTTGGGGCTTGTGAGCACTCTGAATTCTTAAGGTACTGAACTAAGAAAATTAAATCCATGATTTTACTGTGCATGCCCAGGAATTAGCTAAATTCATAAGGTTTATGTCTGATTTTTACGTTTTATCTTAAGAATACAGGTGTGAATATATCTGTCAGATTTGCCCAGGAGGCATAACTGTTGTTTTAGAAGAAACTAGATTACTCCCTCCTGCCTCATGCTACAAGCAGAAACATTAAACAATGAAAGAAAGTCTAACAGTTTACCACTTCTTCAGTTTAATAGCTCCCATTGAGAAAAATATCCTGGAGTCTATTAACAAACAGCAATATCTTTGATTTCATACAAGGAGCAAAGTGCTAGGGCCTCAATGGTATTAGGATAGCGCTAGGAGTGCCTACCTCTGCTTGATATGCCTCGTTACCAGAGTTATGAAACAAGAGCCTGTTAATGGTCTCTAATGTTATTCTTAGCTCTTAGGTTCTCTGATCACTCTTCTAGAGTCAAACAATGATAATAAAATGAGAGGTATGCCTTGAACGTATTGGCACAGGAGATCACTTCCTAAATATAACCCCAGCAGCATAGACACTGAGAACAACAATTAATAAATGGGACCTCCTGAAACTGAGACACTTCTGTGAAGCAAAGACATGGTCAACAAAACAAAACGGCAACCTACAGAATGGGAAAAGATCTTCACCATCCCCATATCAGACAGAAGGGTGATCTCCAAAATATACAAAGAACTCAAGAAAATGGTCATCAAAAGAACAAGTAATCTATTAAAAAATGGTGTACAGACCTAAACAGAGGAATCTAAAATGGCTGAAAGACACTTAAGGAAATGCTCAACATCTTTAGCCATGAGAGAAAAATGCAAATCAAAACAACTATGGGATTCCGTCTTACACCTGTAAGAATGGCCAAGTTTAAAAACACTGATGACAGATTATGCTGGAGAGGATGTGGGGTAAAGGGAACACACCTTTATTGCTGGTGAGAGTACAAACTGGTACAGCCACTTTGGAAATCAGTATGGTGATTTCTCAGAAAATTAGGAAACAACCTACCTAAGACCCAGCAATACCAGTTTTGGGTATATATCCAAAGGATGCTCGATCATACCACAAGGATATGTGCTCAACTATATTTATAGCAGCATTATTTGTCATAGCCAGAACCTGGTAACAACCTAAAAGCCCCTCGACCGAAGAATGGATAAGAAAAATGTGGTACATTTACACAATGGAGTACTACACAGCCCGGGGGGAGGGGGCAGGGATAATGACATCTTGAAATTTTCGGGTAAATGGATAGATCTAGAAAACATCATATTGAGTGTGATAACTCGGACTCAGAAAGACAAATATCACATGTACTTACTCATAAGTGGCTTTAGATATAAAGCAAAGAAAATCCAACCTACAATTCACAATCCCTAGAGAACCTAGACAACAAAAGGGGACCCTAAGAGAGACATACATGGATCTAATGGGAAATAGAAAAAGACAAGATCTCCTGAGTAAATTGGGAGCATGAAGAATCATGGGAGAAGGTGGGAATGAAATGGGGATGAAGGAAGAGGAGTGGAGAAAAATATATAGCTCAATAAAAACAATAATAAAAAAAGAAACTTTTTTCCTACATTTTCTGTTATTCATGACACTTGATGACCACACACTGGAAATATTTCCTGGCTAAAGCACAAGCATTCTGGAGGTCAGTGTAGAAATGATTCACGGTTTGATAGAACGCAGTCAGGTAGACTATGACTTTTATAATGTGGCTGTGAGCCCAGTTTATGATATGAATTTATACATTGCCTTTCTATTTTTAAACATGCTGCTATTCAACTAGGTTTTATTTTTCAAGGGCTATGGCACAGTGCTAGAGAGAAGTACAAGTATCCTACCCAAAGCATTATAGAACAGGAAGCAACATTTTCTGAGGGAAATAAGGAATTTAGAAGACAGAAGATAAAATCTCAACTGAAGACAGCTCTTTTCCATTGGCATTCCCACTACATGTTCCCAGGGGTGTGACTGGGAATTCTCTTCTGTAATGCCTTCTTATTGAGAGTGATTGGATAAAGAAACCAGTTATTTGGGGCCTGGTTTGTAGACAGCAAGGAGCCATGGTTCTGGATGTGGTGTTTGGCCTGGGCATCCTTACCAGTGATGAAGATGTGGGGCTGGAGGGGAAAGAGTGAGTAGAAGTACTTGATAACACAAGATGTTGGCACACTACCTTCATTTCTGGTACTCCATCTTAAAGTAGGTTGCATTTTAGATTCTTGTCAATTGAATGTTGAACATCCCTGTAAACAGTGCCTGCTAAATTGTTGGCATATTTGGGGAGAGTTCCACACCACAGCTTCAGTTTGTAGCCACATTTAAATTGCTAATTTTAATCAGCTATTTTGCTTTGCCCAATGCTCCCTCTTCATGGTTAGTGTTTCTTCCAAACTGTATCAATAGAATCCTCCAATTTAGCTCCCTTAGTTCTTGACTTGCCTTTTAATTGTTGATTCCAGTGGTTCTATGTGGAGATGGTATATTTAAGATTGGTTTTTCTGTTTATTATTCAAACCAGTTTTGAATCTAGGTGAATAGGTAATCCGTTTTACCTAAACCAGACTAGATTAATCAGCTTCTAATTGGCAATATCATGGCTATTCCTTCACTTGAGTTTCTGAAAGATGATGTGGGCTTGAATTGGAAAGTGTTTGTTGCACTATCTTTCTTTTAGGTAGAGTCATGAGCTATCACCATTTTCTTCCTAGCAGAGTGTTTCATCTGAAACAACCTAAGATAATAATAGTCAGGTAATTCAAAAAACATTCTCTTTAAGAGCTAACTCATATCACTTACTATTTTTCATACTAGAGAAATTGTGGCAAAATTTCTTGCTTTGATTTCCTCTGATAAGGTTAATTCAGTGTTCTCATTTGTGTTTCCCTATTATTAGGTAGAGATTAAATATGTGCACCCTCAATATGAAGCAAGTCATTTCCTTATACTTTGTGCTAAATATTTCACTCTTGTACAGGACTCTGTGTTCAAGAAGGCATGATGGGACAAGTCTGTAATCCCAGCACTTAGCAGACAGAGGCAGGAGGATTGCCACAATTTTGAAGTCTATATAATGAGTTCCAGGACATCCAGGGTTATATAGAAAGATTATGTTTCAATAACCAAAACTATTCCATATTTGCCTTTCAGATGTATGTTATTTAACTTTAAAAGTTGTGCTTGAGTTGAGCATAAGAAGGTCATAGAGGCTGACATGGTGTTATGTGCCTACAAGCCCTTAATCCCCCAGGCTGAGGCAGGGCTATGACAACTTTGAGGATAGCCTGGGTTGTATAGCGAGCTCTGGAGGAAAACAAAACAGAAGAATAAAGGGAAGGGGAAAAGCATGAGAATTCTAGATTCTATTACCTAGTAAGAACAATATACTATTAGAACTTGGGAACTCTAACCCTAATTCCACCCAAGTTCCTAACTAAATCTGCCATCCAAGGGGCTATCATATTGAGGAGTTACTCTGAAATTATTCAAGTTCAGTGAAAGTAAATTTAAATATTCTGTGGAGGGTAGAATTTAAGATAGGGACAAATCTGTCTGTAAGAGGCACTGCCAGCTCTGTTCTTTAAGATACCCTGTGCCACCCAAAACTCAAAATTGTACAGTGAGCATCAAAGGGATGGAAAGCAGCAAGGCACAGCTGGTTAATTATGGAAAGAAACTGGGGTGTCACCTTAGTCCCTGGTCTTTTCTTACTGTTTCTATGTTGGTAAAGGGATGAACAGAGACTTTCAGGTCCATCTCAAGGTTGCTTTTGCATATTTGGATCCTGAGTTTTGTTATTGGGAATTTTTTTTCTCATGACCATAATGAAAATAGTAATAATTAGTATTTATTGAGCATAAGAACTGTGCCAGACTCTTTTAGCACGTTCCTTACTTTATACAACTCTGTTGTATAATGATTTCTCTACTGGTTAAAATACTCAAAGAACTTTAAATAGTATCTGGAGTATACACATCCAAGAAATAATGTTGATGTTTAGACATGAAGAATATCTTCGATCTAACAATTACACAGTATTTTGTTTCTCTTTCAAGAAGCCAGTTCCTTTACCAAAGCCTGCCTTGTTATCTTCCTATACAGTCTAGGATCATATTTGTTTAATTCTATCATCTGATTAGTTCCATTTTTTAAGTTGTAAATTCTGTGATTGTCCCTACACCCATCCTAGGGAAATTCATTTTTCAAGTTATCAAGGTCTGGGTCAGATTTATTTATTGAGAATGTGTTTTTTTCCCCCCACAAGATTTACAAAAGGCAAGTAAGATAACTAAATGGAAGGGTTTGCTCAGGCTCCTTTGGTGTGATGGTGGCAGTGATGGTAGTGTTGGTGGCTGTGGCTATGGTGGCGGTGACGGCAGTAACGTGATGGTGGTGAACCAGTCAAGCTCAGTACCACCACTTGCCTAACTTACTATTCTGGCAGGATAGCCAAATTTTAGGTCAAAGTTCAACTTTTTTTTTAATTGTTAAATTCTTTCATCATCACCAGGAAACTAGAGAAAATGAATTCTTCACAGTGTGCTCAGGCATGCAACTTGAAACTGCTTGCACACTAAGTGAAATTCAATGAAAGCCAGCTGTTTGGGAAAGAGCTGTCAGGAACTGGTGGGGTCTTGTTAAAGGAGAATTGTCTAGGAATACATTTTCAGAAACAGGATATCAGTCGTAGAAAAAGCAAGCCCATTTACATACTCGAACTCCTGTGTGATTCCAGTGTTATGTCATTTTAGCCCCTTCATCTCAAATTATTATTTGTTCTGGTGGGTAGGGGTCTGCTTTCAGGGCTTCTGTTCACATGTCAAGTGTGTGGCTGCTCTTACTTTTCTGAGAAGTAAATACAGCCCAGCCTATTACAGTGTCCTAAGTGCTTTGATTTTGGTTAAACTGAAAACTCACATATATTTACCAAACCATTTCCTTTACACAGTACTTCTCTGTTTTTGCCAACCATGCCCACCTTGGGCAGCTTGCCAGAGGTGCCATCCAGGTCTCCTGAAATGGCTGCCAGAAAGAAGGGAACAATTATATCCCAGTACAGACTCAAAGCAGATGGTTGTCAGTGGTGAGGAATGTCGCATCACCAAGCCCTTGTTTTGTGGCTGTTCTTTGTGCTTCTAGGTACTGTGTGATACGCCCCCTGCTCCTGCGGTCTTGCTGCTCATTGCATAAGTATCTATTAAACCGTCTACACTAAAAGCCTCACCTAGATCCTTTAACCCCACTTGTATAGTGGTTGGTTCATCACACAAACTCTGTCAGGTCCTCTAGCAGACCTATGGATTATACATTTAAAGACATTTTAGAGAAGCCATTTCGGGTTTTATTATTGAAGCATAACCCATTCACTCAGGAAATTCGGTTAGCATCCAGAGTTAGGAATCCTAGGATAGTGTTCCACTCATGCGGCTTTTATCTCTGGACCCTCTCCTTATGTTGCATCTTTCTGTTTTCAACCCCATTTAGTCTTCAGTAAATCCTTTGAACCCAGTCTCAGCTGCCTTCCTTGGAGGTCTTGCTTGCTTTTCTCTCAGCATCTTAGTATTATTATTTTTTAATATAGAATTAAACCCATAGTCCCTCTTTGGACTGAGATTGGAAGTCACACGGTCATAGGGTGTCCGTTTACATCTCCTTTTACAGTATCTGCCCCTGGTTTCTAGCAAACTGGCTATTGGCAGCCAGCACAGGGGTGCATTCAAAATGAGCCACAGGAACCTCCCAGGATCCTGCAGTTTCCCATTTATAAAGCCATATTTAGAAATGAGAACAAGAGAAAAAAAAGTTTCAGCAGGCCTTACTTTGTCTAGACCCAGGCTTTTCTTCCCCCAGGAGATAGGGCTAGTGAAGTAATTGTGTCTTTACCATTTCCCCACCTCTCTGCTGTGACTGCACTATATATGTGAGCAAGGGAGTCAAAGGCGACATGGTGATTGTGTCTCCACCCCTGTGCTCACCAGGTGAGTCTCACCCCTACAGAGTGACAGGGTGGGCACTGGGTCAGAGGTGCCTGAAGGTTTCCCTATCTTTAGAAAGATGTCTTCCAAAGCAGAGACATTGACTGAAAGTAAGCTGTGGATTTACCAGTAAGCATGTTGGTGTGAATGTTTGCTTCTTAGTTCTGCACTGCTTCTGGTAACTTCCGTGGGCATCTTTCCCTTTTCCCCCAGTTCAGTGCCACAATTGACTCTCAGTATTCTTCCTAGTAATCAGGGTATCATAAAGCGCCCATTCTGTTTGTGGTGGTTTGACTAAGAATGGCCCCCATAGGCTCATATGTTTGAATGCTTAGTCATCAGGAGTGGCACCTCTTGGGATGGATTAGGAGGTGTAGCCTTGTTGGAGGAAGTGTGTCACTGGAGGCTGGGCTTTGAGCCAGGCCCACTGGCTTTCTCTCTCTTCCTCCTGTCCGTGGGTCTGGTTGTAGAGCTCTCAACTACCTCTCCAGCACCATGTCTACTTGCACACTGCCTTGCTTCCCACTGTAATGAAAATGGACTAAGCCTCTGAACTGTAAGCCAGCCCCAGTGAAATGCTTTCTTTTATAAGAAGCATTGTGCCTCTGAACAGCAATAGAACAGTAACTAAGACAGTGGAAAGGTATTCTATTGATTTCTCTGCATGGCAGAGTTCAGTTCACCTTGCCCCATCATTGCCTAGAGAGCTGTTTTTGTCACTTACTGTATCTCCTTTATCATTCAGAACATTTTTATTTAGCACTTCTCATGTGCAAGATGCTGTGCTAGGACCAGTGTCAGAAACTGATAAGCTCTGGCCCCAAAATAAGAACACACAAATTGTATTCTTTTAAACACTGCTTGACCCATTAGCTCTAGCCTCTTACTGGCTCTCATATTTTGTCTAACCCATATTTAGTAATCTGTGTAGCACCAGTCTTACCAGGAAAGATTCAGCATGTCTGACCTGGCGGCTTGCTTCATTGCATCTGCTCTCGAGAGCAGCAGCATCGCGTCTGAGCTCACTTCCTCTTCCTCCCAGCATTCTGTTCTGTCTACTCCGCCTACCTAATTTTCTGTCCTGTCAAGGCCAAAGCAGTTTCTTTATTTAACCAATGACCTTCTTCCATCAAGATTGCATTATTAGAAACAATTTGTGGGGCTGATTAATGGTTAAAAACACATGCCGTTCTTTCAGAGGATCTAGATTTAGTTCCCAGCACCCATACCACCAAGTGCCCTTAAGTCCAGTTCCAGGGGATCTCAAGATATTCATGCAGTACACTTACATATATGCAGGCAAAACACTCATCTGACTCATTTGTATAAACTACAAAGTGTCTAGGCCATAGAATAAAACCTATTCCTTACAGTCTATGTAGTACAATTGAATGGCAGCTTTTTAAATCTACTGTTTTTATATGATAGTTATTCATTTATTATTATTGGTATATGTGTGTGTATATCATAGTGATCATGTGGAGGTCAAAGGACAACATGCACAAGTCATTTCTCTCCTTCCACCATGTGAATCTTGGGACTTTAACAGATAGTTAGGCTTAGTAGCAGGTACCTTCCTCCTGAGCCATCCTGAAGGTCCATGATAGTCTTCAAAATGGCGCTTTTGAGGGATACACACAACACTTTGTAGAATTTATGCAGTTACCCTTGATGGTGCCTGTGATTTGTTTTCTACTACATCGGCATAGTAACATCTCAGCAAGGACATTTGTTTTGTCAGCTTTATCCCTTTCTATGGGTTTTTCCTTTTCAAATACAGGCTAAATATTTCTCAGTTCGTGTTTCACAGTTATATGTCCAATATAGAAGCAGAAACACTTATATTTGTTAAGTTTTCAATAATTAAAACAGCAAATGATCTGACAGAATTATTATTATATTTTATGTGTGTTACTGCTTTTTTTCTTTTCTTATTTTTTTTAGGGAGTGGATGTTAAGACAGGGTTTTGACCTGGCTGTTCTGGAACTCTCTCTGTAGACCAGGCTAGCCCTGAATGTGCAGAGCTCTGCCTACCTCTGCCTCCTGCGTGCTGGGATTAAAGGTGTACACCACACCACCCAGTCATTTCTGCTTTTTAAATTTCTTTTTTCATTTGTTTTTAAGACACCATAGAAAATAATGGTTTCTCTTATGGAATACTTAAATAATTTGGTTTTGTTGACCTTCTTCTCTTCCCTTATCTCTCTGCAATCCTCTCTCTTCTTGTCTTCTCAGTAGCCTACTCCACTTTTACTTCACATGTATGCCAAGTTGTGTTTCTTGATGGTTCACACATATCAGGTACTGTGCAGGGTATTCTAAATAGGAGCTCATTTAATTGTGTGTGTGATTGTTAATATGAAATTAGGTTTTCAATTTCCCAAAAGTTTCAGATGGTAATTCATCAAGAAAGTGAATATAATTAGAACAAAGACCCAAGACAATTAAATGTTATTTATATATAAAAATTATCTTTATCCTCTGAAGAGTCTGCACATTGATTAGTGAGAAAATGCAGTCTTGTTTAGAAGCAGAGCGTTCAGAAACCATGGCACTCTATGGAGAACTTTTACATCTTTTTAGCTCTCTGTTAACAACTCCATTTCTGTTGAAATTCCCAGCTGGAAATACTGAGTGAATGTGGCACCTTGATGGATGAAGCATGTCCCTAGGTTCAGAGGTCAGTGACCACCGCTCAGCCTTGGGTCAGCCCTCATGTGTTTTCCTGGCTCTGCATTCTGTTGAACTGGACTATGCTTATATAAAGAAAAGTCTGTGAAGCCACACAAAAAAAGCTGAAATTTCTTCCTCGGGGGAAGTCTCAAATGTAGAGTTATAAGCAAATATTAAGTTCAAAGAAGGCAGCATAATGAGTACATTCAAGGAACAAGCAAGTACTTATGTAACATTTTGTGTTTGCAAAATGTTTTACAACTCTATTATTAATTTCCTTAAGTCTCCTGGAAGGTAACAATGTTATTACATATGTTTTATATGCAAGACAGGAAAATTAAGTGGCAAAAAGGAATAGAACTTCAGACATTGATTTTTAAGGTTTGAATTTATATCCTAAACCACAGTGCTTCATCAGGAAGATAAATAAAATGTTTCTTTTCCGTTCAAGACTTGGGAGTGGTGCCCATTTGGGCAGTTATTTCTGTGTCTTTAAATAGCGGTTCAATGACTTCCAACTTGTAATCCAGTGAATGACTAGCTAAGCATTTTAACTAATGGTTATAAGTTCTCAATAAAATGTGGCATGTGGCATGTGGCATGGCTGACATATTAGTGACTAGCCAGGGGATCTTTGGTTTCTTCTAGTTAGAGTCACCATTAGACTAACAAAGGTATGATTTGGAAGAGCTGGCACTAGTGACTGTCCACTGCCTCTCCACTTTTTCTCTGTTACTAGGTTTCTTTTTTTCTTTTTTTTTCCTTTCTCTACCCATAGAAAGGCAAATTTATATTGAAAAGTAATAAAAATTTCTTAAAACCCTCAAAGAGTAAAATATACAAATTTTTCCATAACAGAAGAAGTTGAAATGAACTATGACCTTTACCTTCGAAGGTGGAGAAAAACATGATAAATTATTGCCTTCAGATAGCTTTTCTTTCATTTACAGAGTATCCAAAAACCTCTTTCACACCCTGAGGTGTGACCAGAAGGTAATGAAGAGTGATTTTGTAAAAATAAATATTTCATAAGGTACCCTGGTTTAAATGAGAACTGTTCTTTAACATAGTCACACTTTAACTGATCCAATGATGTTGTCATTACAAAAAATATTTTTAGAACTCGTCTTTTGGATGTCTTAAGTCATTTATGAACTGTAAAAGAAAACAGTCTTGTATTTTTTTTAATTAGCCCCTCCCTTGCAAAGAAATGTATTATCCAGATAGGTTCCTGGTTCTCTTTTTAGCCTTTGTTCTACATCAGTTTTTCTTTTCTTGTTTTGTTTCAAAAACTGAGTCTAAAATTTAAAAAATAGCAATTTGAAATTAGTGAGGATTTTTTTTTTTTTTTTTTTTTGGTTTTTTGAGACAGGGTTTCTCTATAGCTTTGGTGCCTTCCTGGAACTAGCTCTTGTAGACCAGGCTGTCCTCGAACTCCCAGAGATCCGCCTGCCTCTGCCTCCCGAGTGCTGGGATTAAAGGCGTGCGCCACCACCGCCCGGTGGATATTTTCTTTTAACTTTCTATTTTGAAATGCTTTGGACTTAGAAAAGAGTTATGTAATAGTATAGTTTCCTTCATCCAGCTTCCCTTGATTCTCTACTGAATTTCTTTTTAAAATGTCAGTTTCTTTGTTATAGAAGCCTTTAAATGTTTATGTTGCAGTATAAAGTTCTCATCAGCTAAAGTAATCCTGAGGTGATAGGTTAATTTACTCATTGAATTACACACACATACACACACACACACACACACACACACACACACACACACGCAAACTGTACTCTGTAAATAAATGCAAATATTACATCAGTTAAAAATAAAAAGAGATCAGTGAGATGGCTCAGCAGTTAAAGACGTGTCGTTTTTGCAGAGAACCCAAATTTGATTCTCAGTGCCCACGTTGGGTAGGCTGTTACTTCAGTTGATTCCCAGCACCCACATCGGGTAGGCAGTTACTTCAGTTCCAAAGGATCTGATATCTCTGGCCTCCTACGGTACTCTGTTACACAGCCCCCTCCAGCCCCTGCCCAGATACTTGAATAAAAATTAGTGATGAGACCAGCACTTGGGAGGCAGAGGCAGGCGGATCTCTGTGAGTTCGAGACCAGCCTGGTCTACAGAGCTAGTTCCAGGACAGGCTCCAAAGCTACAGAGAAACCCTGTCTCAAAAAAACCAAAAAAAAAAAAAAAAAAATTAGTGATGAGAAATGAGGAAAGTATCTTTCTTTCTGTCTATCTATATAACTATATATTTAAAAATCTGTATCTTCCCATGCTCAATTAAATGAGATATTTGTCGATTTTATTAGTTTCTTCAAGGATAAATTTCTGGCCTTTTGTTTTTCTGGTGCTATAAATCAAGTGCAGGGTCTTACACATATTCATGCTCTACTTGTATTTTTAAAATTCTCCCTCTTATATCTCCCTCGTTTCATTAATGCCGTTTTCCTTATTTGGGCCTTCCTTATATTATGTGTGTGTGTTATCTTTTGTTTTTCTAACATTTTGCTTTATTTTTATTTTTTAATATAAACCATGCAAGACAATACATTTTCTTCTAAGTACCATTGTAGCTATATCCCCCAAATAAGAATATATAGCAGTAGGCCGGGCGGTGGTGGCGCACACCTTTAATCCCAGCACTCAGGAGGCAGAGGCAGGCGGATCTCTGGGAGTTCGAGACCAGCCTGGTCTACAAGAGCTAGTTCCAGGACAGGCTCCAAAACCACTGAGAAACCCTGTCTCGAAAAAACAAAACAAAAAAAAAAAAAAACAAAGAACAAAAAAAGAATATATAGCAGTGTCATTAATTTGATTGAAAGCATCTTCTCCTTTTCTTATGATTTCTTCTTTGACTTAACCCTCTCAGTGGCTCCTGAGAAGCTATTGTAGGAACCTTCTGAGAGGTTTTGGAGGCTATGTTAGAGTTCATTCTTTGAGGATCTCAAAGGAGGGGAGATTCCTATTTGCCTCTCTCAGGTACGTGTGACCACTGTACCTCAAGGGATACCAGAAAACCAATAGTCTAATGTTAAAGCTAATATCTGTGGCTGTTTTAAATTTCTTACCCTAAACCTTATTAGCTAGGCTTTAGTTAGATATGTTCTTGGAGGAATTTGTTACTTAAGAACTTTATTATTAACCAAGGTGTAGAATGTTTCCTGACACAAAACAGGCACATGGGGAATATTTGTTGAATGGAGAGGCCCCCTTTTTCCTTTGTTAGCCTGTGGCCATCACTAAGAAAGTTAGGTCTCTTCATCAGGGTGTGTTCCTCCTACCTGCTGAGGCTTGGAATCACTGTCTAAAGTGAGGGTTTTACTTTCTTCTTCCTCTGTTTGGACTCTGATTCTGTCTTCTGTCCCCCACCTGTGAGTATCCATTGCAAGCCAAGCAATGTTCTCTAAGTTCACTAATGTTCACTAAGGATTGGCAGCTACTCACAGGTGAGAATCCTTTTAAGATTTTTCTAAGAATTTTTTTCTCATTGTTTCTGACCTATATTTCATTTCTAGCAGGACCATGTTACTAAAAGATATAATTTTCATTGCAAATGGAAATTTTGTGCACAACGTCGTTTTCTATTTAATTGTGAAAAGGAGGATTCTTTGTAAGAATTCACTTAGACGAGGAATGGTGTTGAAGTAAAGAGTGAGTACCCGTTATAAGAGAGCGTAACAGTCTGTGACATGTCCACTTTACTCATGGAAAAGATAGGGCCTTTCCCCACTTGTGTATTTAAGTTCAGTACTCCTCATAAAGTGATAATACCAGCTGACACTTATTGTCTCTTGTCCATTAGACACTTTACCCATGTTATATCATGAGTCCTCAGCAACAGCTTTGAATCATGCTGTTAGCTCTTCTGTAAAAGTGAAAAGGGAAAGGAGGAGCACTTCTCCAACTTTTCCAGTGGTCCAGGAAGGACGGTCTCAGCATATGTTCTGTGGCATCTCCTACTGTGTGCTTTGAAGGGACAGTACTTCATCCTACTGAGGGGTAGCAGCCATAATTTGTGCCATATGAGCCCATTCCTATGTTGAGAAGGACATATACATAGTCTTTGAAAACAAATGATAACACTGTATTTTTCAATTGCCTCCTTCATAAATCAAGTATTCATACTTAAATAAGAATTACAGCTTCAGAGACAGCACAGTAATGTCCTCTGTAAAGCTGTTCCACTGCTTCTTAAACCTTCAGGTATTTTTTATTAATTAAATTTGTTCATTTATTTTGCAATCTTCAAGTAGTTTTAAGACCAGAGAAAATAGGAATAAAGCAACTGTAGGTTTGAAAATCCCCTGCTCAAGATCGGTAAAGTTAAAGCAACTGTAGGATATTGACATGGGTTTTCACTATGTTAGAGAGATCCAGAGTCAGTAATAGCACTGTACAAAGATACATTTGTTCTTTACTACTAATTAGTATATTCATTCAGTAAATCAGTATTTGTCGAGCACTTTTTGTGCTCAACCTTACACTAAGCTCCACAGATAGAGCAGTTAACCAAACATATTTAATTTGAGCCTTTGTATAGTTTACCTTGAGAAACAGACATAAAACAAAGAATTATCTAGATCATTACTGAATTTGCAAAAGAACTATCAAAAAGAAATAAGATATCTAATAGAAGGATCAGAGAACAAAAAACTACTCTTAAAAATACATGCTATTTAGGTCTCATTTATTATGCATGCAAGAGTTTAAAAATGAATATCACAAATAAATCTCACTCATTGTATATAGAAAACTAAATAAAATCTTAATGAAACGAATTTAGCAGCTTGAGGAGTAAATACGTGGCCAGATGAGATTCATTGTAGAAATGAAAGGGTATCAATAGTAAGAAATCGCAGCATAACTTACCATGTTAAAACAGCCGAAAAAAATTATATTTTCACCTCTATGATAAAAGACATTTTATTTTTTAATTAGTTAATTCATTTGTGTGAGGGAGAGTTCTCAGCCTGAGGGTGAGTGTCAGAGGTCAATCTGTGGTTCTCTCCTACCGTGTGGATTTCTGTCATGGCATTTAAGTCAATCATGTTTGGCTGTATGTGCCTTCTTGCCGAGACATCTGGAAAGGCCATTAAAAGTATTTTGTTAAAGTCATCATCTAAGTCATATATGTACGATGTGCATGTGTGTTGTGTGCACATACATGTGGAGGTCCAAAGTTGACTGCCAGTTTCTCCACTTTATTGGGGTAGGATCTTTATGAACCCTAAGCTTATTGAGTCAAGCTAGTGTAGCTACCTAGATTGATTTAGGGATCCCCCTCTATCTCAAGACTTAAAACAGGCACAATTTTCCTGGTTTAATATTTATTTTAATTATGTGTCTGTATTTTGGAATGTGTACATGTGCCGGTGCCCTTTGGATGTCTGAAGAAGACCTTGAATTCCCTGGCACTAGAGTTACAGGCAATTGTGAACCTGATGTGGGTCCTGGGAACTGAACTCCCATCCTCTGAAGAGAAGCAACAGCTCTTAGCTGTGGAACCATCTCTCCTGCCCCTGCCTGGCTATTACACAGGTTCTGGGGATTGAAACTTTCCTCTCATGCTTGCTTAGCAAGGGCCGGGCAAGGACAAGATTCTTAGTGCTGTCTCCCCAACCTACCATTTAAGTCTTAATTAAGATTTTTAATATCCAGTCACCATGGTGTATGTCTCAGTCTGAGGACTTAGATGGTAGAGGCAGGAGATTCGGCAGTTCCAGCTCTTCCTCCACTACATAGTGAGTTCAAGGCCGAGATCCTTCCTCAATCCTCTTTTATCTCCCTAAAACTCATGAAAATAGTATGGGTTTTATTGACTTTTCATTACAGTTTAAGTACTTCTCTGCGTACTGTGTGGACTGTAGCTCCTCTAAACCTCCAGAAAGCCAGTTTCCGTTTAACTGCAGTCGTGTTAATACCTTCAGAAAGACCACACAATTGATGTGTAGAACAAGTTCATTCTGCACTCTGCTTTTAATCACTGTGTTCTGTTGTCTTTCATGTAAGGTACTGACAGATAGCCTTATCCTCAAATAGCAGAGTAGAATAATTATTTAATTGTAGAAAGCATAATCAGGTATTTTAGGGGGGAAAAAGCCAGACTATTTAAGATAATCTCTGCGTGAGAAAAGCTTTTCAACATATAATACAAAACCTACATACCATAGACTACAATATAATCAAATACTTCAGAAGATTAATGTATAGCTAGAGAATCCATTATAAGCTGAGTCAAATGACAAATGAAAATCCAGAGAAAATTTCTCACACCACAGACTTCTTTTCTAAAGCATAAGAAACATCTACAAAATAAGCAAGAAAATGGTGACCAACAACCTACGAGAAGGTTTAGTGAAAAGCAGAGACAAATCACATATTAAAAAGCATAAATGTTTTTCAAATTTTTGTTTTGTTTTGTTTTGTTTTTTTTGAGACAGGGTTTCTCTGTGGTTTTGGAGCCTGTCCTGGAACTAGCCTCTTGTAGACCAGGCTGGTCTCGAACTCACAGAGATCCGCCTGCCTCTGCCTCCCACGTGCTGGGATTAAAGGCGTGCGCCACCACCGCCCGGCTGTTTTTCAAATTTTTATAAAAAGATACTTCCCTCTCTCATAGAGATAAAAATTCAAATAATATCATTTGATTGATTACAAATAAATATTCATCTATGAAGTTATTGAAAATACTTAAATTTTGTTCAAGACTGGGTTGGTTTATGTCCAATGAAATGCTAAATTGTTTTATCTTTTTGTGGATTTTTGTTAACTTTAAATACATTTGTTCTTTCACTCAATAATTCTACTTTAAGGAATTTTCTTCATTTACTCTCACTTGAATAATATACCTGACTCTAGCATAAATATTATACCATTGCATGGAGAACAGAGGATTACAGGGGGATGATCATCAACATGGGATTGACTAAATAGATCAGGGTTTGTCATGGAATAGTACAGAAAATTTTATTAAAATAATGTGTGGTTTTTATGGTAATAAGCAAATCTAAGATGTATTGTAAATAAAGCAAAAGCATGACACCTATATGCTGCCATTTTGCATAAATCACACTCTATCTATCTATCTATCTATCTATCTATCTATCTATCTATCTATCTATCTATCTATCTATCTTTACCACCAGACTGCTGTTTCCCCTTCATCCTCTTCCCCTAGTCCCTCCCTCCCTCATGCCCCACCCCATCCACTCCTTCATTTTTATTCAGAGGACGGCAGGCCTCCCATGGACAGCAACGATACCTGGCATATCAAGTTGAAGGCTGGACTAGGCAATCCAGTATGTCCCAGAAACCAGCAGAAGAGTAGAGACAGTCTCTGCTCCCACTGTTAGGAGTCCCACAAGAAAGACAAAGCTACACAACTGTAATATATATGCAGAGGGCCTAGGCCAGTCTCATGCAGATGCCTGGTCATTGAGTTACACACTTTCTTAGAAACCAATAACCTGTTTTTGTTATAATACTATTTCAGCCTGGGGAACTGGTATCTGGAAGCAAGTGACAGCAGGGACTTCCTTTCACTGCCTATCTCTCTATACTTGATATCATGTTCAGGTGTTGCCTATTCCATTAAAATAAAATTAATCATAGACATGTAAATAATCTGGGATTGTAATCAATTCATGGTAGAATGTGAAAAGTTTTATTGAAAAGACCTTTGTGCACAGGAAACAGCGTGGGCTTTCATTTTTCCTTCTTGGACAGCAAGTTAAGCTGGCCATGTTAGGATTCATGTTTCTACGGGTCCTGAGCACTGTGAAATGATGCACTACCTCCCTGGGTTCTGTGATTAGTGAGCTGTGGGTCAAGGACCTGTGCCTGCTACTTGATTATCTGGCACAAGTAGATGTTTGGAGAGTGAATTCTTTTTCTCACTTTTAGAAAAAGAACTGTGATTTTCAGTGGAGGCACATCTTACTATAAGCATGTATGAAGAGCAGCACCTTCATCTTGGAAATGTCTTCATGGAAAGACGAAAGTGTGACTGGAAATCCCACCTGACAGTGATGAGCCAGCAGAGCCCGGTCATCTAGCAGCAATGTCTGACTCCGGCATCTGAGAAGAACATCAACCAGAGAAAATGAGGGAATTAAAAAAAGAAATAAACACAGGACAATCCATTTCTCACTCCCTGATGGTCTGCAATTCCAAGTCCTGATACAGCAATGAATTCTGTTTTGAATGCTGGGCAAACGAGTGCACATCACTGTCCTGTATCCCACCATTTTCTTGTGTGCCGAGGAGTGGCCTCAGCCTTGTTTTTCCATTCTTATCACTGAGCTGTGAGGGGACGAAGTAAGCGGGTTCATCCCATCTAGTCAAGCCCCTGCATTCCTAACGGCAGAGTGGATGTGTGTGTTAGTATTGTGTTGGTATTCAGTGGCCAATTAATGCGATGCAGTAGCTCTGGTTTGTGACCAGACAAAGAAGGCTTCTCTGAGCAAGGAATGGGATTTCTCATTCTGTTCATGTGGTGGTTTTGTTCTTTGAGGCCATAGAGATCTTTTCCCTGAGCTAGAAGAGCAGACTAGCTTTTTGGTGTCACTGAGTCTACAGATTTTTTTTTTTTTGTTCCCTTTAAATGATGAATAGGCCTTGCAAATCCATAATAGTAATAAGGAAAAAAGAAGTCAGGTTTTCTTATTCTTGTTTTAAAGATGGGATAAATGTACAGTTGAAAGAGATTATGCAACTTTCCCAAGCTCTCATGAAAAACAGGTGACAAAGCTAAATTTTCCCACATAATGTCATATTGGGTTGAGAAATGTGCCCTTACTTAGAATATTACATCAGTGAGTCATATGCTTTACGGAGCACCCAGGCCAGCGGGAACACTGCTGAGCCTTCTCCTCGGCACACAAGAAAATGGTGGGAATACGTTTGCCCAGCATTCAAAACAGAATTCATTGCTGTATCAGGACTTGGAATCGCAGACCATCAGGGAGTGAGAAATGGATTGCCCTGTGTTTACTTCTTTTTTTAATCCCCTCATTTTCTCTGGTTGGTGTTCTTCTCAGATGCCAGAGGCCAGCGGTTGCTGCCAGATGCCTGGGCTCTGCTGGCTCATCAAGGGGCTGTGGCAGCACTTGTTTCCATGAGAGCTGGAAGAACAGATGCAATGGAAAAAGCACAGGCGGTTGTTTCTCAGTAGCTGGCAGCGTGATTCACAGTGCCCTGTATAATGTGAATGGAATCCGAGCGCTCTTGGAATCAGGCTCCAGGAGTAAAGTTACCATCGCTGGCAAGCCGAGCAGAGGCTGAGCACTTGGTTAACATGTTCACTTCCGGGCTTTTAGGAATCATCTCTCTGTGCAGTTTAACTTCTCCTCATTTGGTTGTCTGAGTAAAGTAAGATACGCCTGGAAAGGGTATTGCCTAATTTCTAGGGGTAGTTAAGAGATACTATTTTGAAGGCAAATCCCATTTTGGGAGGTGAGTAAATCAACCTTAAACATCCTGTAATCGGCCATGAAATTTGATGGTAGGTTGTTGTTAGTATTCAACCACTAAACAGGCTCAGTGGCTCATGCTTGTAGTCCTACCACTGGGAAGACTGAGGCTGGAGGGCCCAGAAGTTCATAGTAAGTCTAGGTACTATAACCAATTCTTGTCTCAGTCATGCAAAACCAAACAACAGCAAACCCTTCCACTTCTGGTGAAGCCTATTCTCAGAGTCATTTCAGGCGTGAGATGTATAAGAGGCCACAGGCTCTCATAGGGCCATATGAAAATAGAGTTTGCAAAGTAGTTGTTTAACTACCTATGGAGCCAAAGCAGCATAATAATTCATAATAATACTTATGTTTTCTCAGGGATATTGTGATGCTAGTTCTGACTATGACATAATAGTTATAAAGAAATGGAGACTGCATTATGTAATCTGTGTTTTGTAGTCATATAGTTTCTTTATGCTGATGTTGTTTCCTATAGTAACAACAGAAATATTCTCATCAGACTTTAAATGTTCACAGCCATAGCTAGTCATTTTCTTGTTTATATGACCTTATTTCCTAAAACATTCACTTCCTTTTTTTCCCTATTGCCATTCATGCCCTCTTTCTTTTTCTGGATAACCTTTTAGCTCTTGTATATGGGAGAAAAAGCTCTTGGTAATTGCAAAATTGCTTGCCATCCTTATGGGCTAATCTGTATTCCGTAGTCCTAAATCATCACAGGTATTATTGCAAGTCACAGTCAGAAGAGTTCTAGGCAAATGAAAATGGGTTTTATGTTGCGACACCTCTGTCAGTCTAAAATTGCTGAGCTGAAGAAGAGGCTGTGCAGTGACTCTCGTGACAGCCGAGGTGCACTTTCCTCCCTTAATGCCTAACCTCCAGCATCTGGTCCATACCCAGGAGTGAGCAGCTTGTTTTCCAATCACGACATATTCTGCAATTCGACCTGTTTTGGAAATTAGGTGCACTTTCCAACATATATGCTGAGAGGCCCTTGGGTATTTGAACCATTTCCTAGTCTACTTTCCCAGACATAAAAGATACCATGTGTGAAGTATGTGGAATGAAAATGTCAAGGTGTTTGGGCGGGTTCTTTCTACAGAAAATACATTGCTTATTGCAGTTCTCCGTGAAGACTTTAAAGTAACTCAAGGACAGTTTAAAATCACCTCTGCAGAGCTGAAATAATTTATGTCTGCTGTATAAATAGAACCTTGCGGAATATAAACTGATGAGCCACCTCAACTCCCACCTCTTTTATGAAGCCTGCCTCGGTGCTCTTGTTAAAAGGAATGCAGTCATCCTCTGCTTTTCTAAGCATGCTGACCTTTCCTCTCCTATCTCGGTCTGTCTCAAATGCCACGCCTTTCATCTCTTTCCTGTCTCCTTATGAAATTAGAATAGGAATTTTATCATACTTTTTTTTTAAATTTCTCCATCTACATGTCCAAACTGTTGGATTAGCTTCCCCACCCCACTGGTTTCCTCTTGAAGGGGCCTGCTTACTGCTTTCTCATTGCTAAGGTAGTATAATCTTAAAAGCACCCACCATTCACATACTGTGGAATGACTTGTTTATATAGCTGCCTCTTCTATTAGACTGTAAATTCCATGGGGGTAGAAGCATGCTTTTTCATCTGTATTTCCCCATGGCCTAGCATAGTGCTGGAACACAGAATACTCATTACTGTTCTATTGAATGAATGTTGGACTTCATTCCGTGGGCTGGAGTATATTAATTTGGAAAGGTAGTGGCCTATTTTCCACAGTTAACTCTACTGCAAAACAGTAAGTTCCAGCTAACCACCCCATCTTATAATGTACATACATGCACATCTCTGGAGAACTGTAAATACCAATGAAGTATGCTGCTTTATTGGAGTCAGTATGTCATGGCGGGAAGGCTATCTTTGTTTCCTTTTACTTCAAAACCCAAAATTGGTAATCTATCATCTCTCGTGGAAGATTAAAAGGTGACCGCTACAATTTTTAAATTTTTTGAGTTCCCATTATACCTAATGATAGAATTGTTTGGTAAGTGGTCTGTTCCCACTTCTCCAACCTAAGAAATATGGGCATTCTGTGTGTAGAATCTCACCTCATGCCTAAGTTCCTACCATAGTGCCTAGAGAGTATGGAAGATGATCAGTAAATATCTACTGAATGAAATGTTAAGTGGAGTCTGTGAGCAATTTAAAAAGCCTATAGAATTTCTTAACTTAAAAGTAGAAGTTCTTGCCAGGCAAGGTGAAGCACACCTTTAGTCCCAGCACTCGAGAGGCAGAGGCAGGCGGATCTCTGAGTTCGAGACCATCCTGGTCTACAGAGCGAGTTCTAGGACAGCCAGGATTACACCGAGAAACCCTGTCTCAAAAAAGAAAACAAACAAAAGTAAAAGTTCTTTCCATGTTTGGGAGGACTTGGTGAGGTCTTAATGACCTTTCAGAGAGATACTGGGACAGTTTGAAGATGATACTGCAGACCTAGAATGTGAGTCTGATGTTAGTTGTTTTCAGGTTCCTCCTCCAATGATGCTGCGTCCTTCCTTTAGGAACTTAATCTTATTTGCTTTCCTATTGCTTGAACATCTCTCTAGCGAAAGAGACCTTCAGAAAAGGTCACATAAGGAGACAACTGGACCCCCACAGGTCCCAGCCAGTACATCTTCTGGAACTTTCATGTCAATTCTGACACTGTGCAGGTTTCCTTGTGAAGGGCCTAGAGATAATTTTTTTTTGAAATCTCTTCTTTAAGGAAATGACTTTGTAAAATTATATAATTTTTAGTAAGTAATTCTCTTATTATCAGCAGCATGAGGAATGTTAAACTCTCAGGCTAATTTTAGCAACTCCTTATTTTAAAATTTAGTAAATAGTTTATCATTGAAATATTTCTTTACCCCAAAGATAACTGTCTCGATATGAAGTCTTCTTTTCTTGTTTGGGATAAACCAAGCTACTCATAGAGCTGTTTCTACTTTCTACATTTTTCTAGTGGTCTCAAGGACGCTGGCCTGCTTTTGAAGGAAACTACAGAAAGATCCAGTTGCAGTAGATCTTAGAGACCACCATTTTGGGATTTTTGTTTCACCAGTGAGAAAACTGCCGCCCTCAAGTCTTAAATGATTTGTGTAAGATTACACAACCCGTCCTTGGCTAAGTCTCTTGAGAGCTAGTTCAATACTTGCTTTTCTGCTATGACTCATGGGATTTCTCTATGTAGTGAGGAAGGATGCTCACTTCCAGGCAAACACTGACTTCTGAAACTGTAAAAATTCTGTGGGCTAAGCCTTCAAAGGGACAACACACAGCTAAAAACCATTGAAATACATCTAATTATTCTTTAGGTAGAAAGCCACATACTAGGGGAAACCTACACACCACAGGTAACCAAGATACGTGCTTTTCATTAGTTTGGGAAATTACGATCTTACTTAGTTTATTCAGTTGTGCTAAGCCACGGGATATTTTCAACAGTTGTCTTGAAGAGTATGATCCCAAAAGGACAGAGCTGACTGGAAAGTAAACAGCGGGTATTAACATTCCCAAGGAAAGAGCGTGTGTGTCAGGAGAGCTCGCACTTGGCTCCAGCAGCACAGGCCACCTGGCTCCTCCCCAGCATGTGCTGCAGCAGCTTCTATGCAGTGTGCCTGAGAATCAGTGCGAGGGATTGCTGAACACAGAGCTGGAGGCCTTGCTCTCAGACTCTGATGTGCAAGTATTTGCAGCTTTGGACAGTTTCTCTGTGAAGAGACTAGAGAGATGGCTCAGCCGCTAAGAGCCATGCTGTACTTGCAGAGGACCTGAGTTCGATTTCCAGCACCCATATTGGGTGGCTCACCACCTGTAATTCCAGCTCCCGGACATCAGATGTATTCTGGCCTCTTCAGGCACCCACATGTATATACACCCCCCCACAGACAAATGTATACACTCATAATTCAAAATTAAAATAAATCTTAAAATTTCGCATGTGATATGGAGTCTAGTTGGCGAACTATGACTTGGACTAGAAAAATGGCTTTAAACAAATAACTGAACATTTTGTATAAGTTAATATGAACGCTTTTATTTTAGTTTTATTCATGATTTTAATTGAAGAAAATCTATACAATGGGAAGTTGAAGGGCAGGTTGGGAAGTAAAGCAGCTGGTTTAGTTGATAGGAGTCCATTTCTGATGGGGTGTCGTCACCAGCTGAGCAGGTTAAATCAGAACTCATTCACAGCGCTCAGTGCCGGAGGTCAGGAGTCTGGGGCAGTGTTGGCAGCGTTCTCTGTTCAGCCTGAAGTCAGGGTGTTGGCCAGCAGTTCTCACCTGAGTGTCTTCCTATTATTGTCAGTAGTCATCCCAAGCAACGGTAAAAGTGAAGTCCTGGGGTCTACTACCTGCTCCCTCAGGCTTCTTGGCCATCCACAGAGGACGCCTGTCAAAGGAAGACATGCTTCTCTGACTGTCTCAAGAGTCCCTGCTTCTAGGGGGCTGGAGAGATGGCTCAGAGGTTAAGAGCACTGGCTGCTCTTCCAGAGGTCCTGAGTTCAATTCCCAGCAACCACATGGTGGCTCACAACCATCTGTAATAAGATCTGGCGCCCTCTTCTGGCGTGCGGGCATACATCGAGGCAGAATGTTGTATACATAATAAATAAATCTTAAAAAAAAAAAAAAAAAAAAAGAGTCCCTGCTTCTATAAAGCAGTTGACCTTCTTCCAGGAGATTAATGAATTGGAATTGTTACTGTGTTCATCTGCTGCTGTGAATGTATTTGAAGTGGGTCTCCTCTTGTTGTGTTGACAAGATTGGGTTTTAAGACTTTTTTTTTTCCATCCTGGATAAAGTTAAACTCACTAAGATGAAATGCAGTGTTGGGAGCTAGTCCAGACAGCTTATCTAGACATCATCTCTTTATGGCTTTACCATCATTCTTGTTTTTCTAATATATCAAATTAAAACCAAGATCAAAATTAAAAGGGGGAATTTCTCAGAAATTCAAACATAGTGTCTAGTAATTTTTTAAATCACTCTCTTGAAACTTTCTCTGTGTGAGATTTGATTCTTTGGTTTTGAGATCTCTAAGCAATATAAAATTCTTGAACTGCTCAATAGTAGACAGTGATAGAGTAAATCAGAGGTTCTCAACTTGTGGGTCACAATCCCTTTAGGGGCCACATATCAGATATCACATACTCACATTACAATTCATAACAGTAGCCAAATTAGTTATGAAGTAGCAATGAAATAATTTTATGGTTGGGGGTCACTGCAGCATAAGGAACTGTATTAAAGGGTCACACAGTCTTTGGAAGGTTGAGGACCACTGAAGTAAATGATGTGCCATTTTAAACACCTGGTCTAAGTGCCTGAAGTGTGTATGATTTTTATTTACCGTATCATTTCTTTAGCCACTTGGAATTTTCTCGCTTTACTTATTCTGATATTAGTGGATCAAGGAGTATGCTACATACGTTTACTTAGTTGATTCTTATATATAGTACAGACATTCAAACGCAGGATTCCTTTAGAAAACACTGGTAAATAGTAGTTGTTTCTCACGCTATCAGAGAATAAAACTGTCAGCCTTTGGAGACTTAGCTGAGACTTATGGGCTGAATTGTTAAGATGTAAGCTCTGTTTTAAAATGTAAGCTATGTAATGTAGGGCAGCATTTGGCTTTTTAAAAAGTTGGTATGAACAAGACTAAAATATTTAGTTGGCTGTAAAGTAAATGTCTGCCATTGTGACACATGCCATGGACCTTAGAGCTCATTAATAGAAGCACATGGCTAGATCTAAGATGAGCTTTGTTCTTCCTATCTATGTGAAGGTTCAACCATTTTTTTCTATGCTGCTATGTGTGTAGAATGGGTTTTATATATAGTTTGTATGAAAATCAATGAGATTTCAGATTAGAAATTGTTTTCAAGAAAGAGTTCTTAGCCTAAAAAAGAGAGGAAAAAAACTTAGGGGTATAAGAAAGAACTCTTGGCTGTCTAAACTAATTGATTAGCCTAAACAGTGGCAAACCTGATTAGATTCCTGAGTTAACTTCAGTACCGGAGTGCCACATGCTCGGTTATTTTTTTTAACCTATTCTTTTTTCTTTTCTGAAACAAAACATTTGTCTGTTAATTCTTCAGTTGTAGAAAGACAATATCCATTTTTCAGTTGGCGATAGGCAGGGCACCATGACCACAGTTTCAGCAGACTGCATTCAATAGGCTAGAGATTCCCTTTAATGGACCTCTAGTATATAGGAATGATGGGTCTAAAGTTGTGGGGCAGTAGATCCAGGCTGGCTTGCTGTGTTTTATCGTGAGGAAGAGCATTCTAGCAATTAGGGCTGCACTGTAACATTATGGATTCCCTTCTATCACAGGTTATTCTTTTTTGATTGCATGTGGTAGAAACATGGCCTCAAGTTTGTTCAAACAGAAAAGATACTATTAAGTACTTATTAGAAAGAGTCTATAAATATCTCATAATAGAAAGGATTGGACAGTCAGACTGTGGGAAGACAGGCATCCACTTGGCCTCACAAACAACTGGAGGCAGAGACTCAAAAGCAGTGGGCCTTATTTCTCCTTTTTTGTCCCCTTCAACTCTGCTCCTCTAAGAATTGTCTTAGCTTTCTTGCACAGTCGTCTTGGTTTTCTGTACATCATGTAGACCATTCAGAGTGCCTGAGTTTCTCCTCTCACCACACTACAGAGAAACATAGTCATATTTAGTGAGAAAAGCCTTAAGACTGGTTGAACTTGACCCTGGTGCTCAACTTTGGACAAATCAGTCAAGGTGCAGCCTCAGGAACCTTGGTTATAGTTTTAGTGCCTTTAGGACAGACCTGGGGCCTGGGGGAATACTTGGGTACCACATTGCTTTTTGTGAGTTTTTGTTCAGGACTACCCCAGAGACCTCCAAAATATATAGACAATTGCTATTGTTCTTGGTGGTCCACAAGCATTTGATGGTGAGACCCTGTTGTTGGACACAGTCACACTTTGGTCACAGGACATGGAGAAGTAAAGCTGGTACTTACCAGGAAGCTTCCTCCCTACGGGCTAGCTTTCATAGGATATGAAGTTGCTCTGTAGGCTGCTGGAAGAGAAAAGTTGCCAGCAGTCTTACCATGCTCTGAAATTTGTGAGTTATAAAAATGACTGGCAAGGCAAGATATGCGCATAGGTACAATAGTGCCATGATTATTATGAGGGCAACTAGCAATTTCTGTCTGAATTTAAGGCCTTTACCACAGGAAGAGATGTGTGTCTGGTACTGTGAAGCTAGTCAAGAACCATGACTGGTGAGCACATAGGCCCCAGAGACAAAGTGCTATGGTTAGTTTGCTAAACTGACATAGTATCAGACTGCTTTCTAATACACCCCTTTACGCATAGATTAGTGCAGCTTTCCATACTCATCAGAGAATTGTCTTTACTCCGTGGAGAGAAGCTAGTGTAGAAACTCACAACACATCGAAGTGTAAAGATTAAGTGTCAGTGAACATTGGCCTGAAATGGGACCTCTGTGCCATGCCTTCTTTCTCCAGACGTCAGGTGACACCGTGGAAGAAGGTCCAGAAAGATAAGAACCAAAGACTGGGGAGGACCAGGCAAAACAGCGTCTTCTGGACACAACAGGACCACTGCACACACAAACGTAGAGCCGCTGTAGTGACCTGCATAAGATCTGCGTGAGATCAAGCCATTTAGTGTTCTAGCACAGAGTGGGGACGGGCTAGTGGTCCTTATCCCTAGAGGAGAAACTGTGGACAGACAACGGCTGCTGGAGGAGGAAGAGTCAGTTTTCTTGAAAAACATGGTCCCTTGACTGTTCTGGTGGATGGCCTCACACCCATGCATATCAGCAGCATGAAGTGGACTCGGGGTTATGAAAAGGGGACAGGCATAGGTTGATTTTGAAGGACTTAAGGGGAGGAGTGGAGCTGAATATGTTCAAAATACATTATCTGCATGTATGAACTTCTCAAAGAATTGATAAAATTACATCTAAAACTTTTTACCTTTAAAAAAGTACAGAAATGTAGAAGTGTACAGAGGGCCCATGCACTTCCACCCTGACTCCCATAGTGTCACTGTCTTGCACAAATCTCATAAAGCAATAAAACCAAGAGACTGACAGTGATACAATTCACATATTTATTCTGTTACTACTTACTTTTGCATTTATTTGTGTGCTTTTCATCTTAATAACACAGGTAGTTGTATTTACCTGTCACCACTGCCAAAATACCAATAATATCACTTAGAGACTCTAACGTACTAGGCTTTTGCAGCCACTCTTACCTCAACTACTATCCCTAAAATCTTGTATCCATGAATCCATTTCTCATCTCTTGAACTGTGTTGCTTCACAAATAGTCTATAAATGTAATGATGCAATATGGATCCTTCTGAGATGTCTTTTTTCACTTAAGGTTTGTCCTTTGTTTCTTATTGCTAATGTTTCTTATTCCAACATACCATAGCTTTCTTAACCATTCATTCTTTTATATATATTTGGATGGTTTCCAGTTTGGGGCTCTTAAGAATAAAACTTTTAAGAATATTGATATGCATACATTATGTTAAAATATATTTTCATTTGTTTACTAAGAGAGCAATGTGGGCATGTAGAGGAAATCTGTTCTTAGTTATAAAGGGACTGTTAGACTATCTTATAGAGGACTGTCCCATTTTATATCCCCACCAGCAATGTCTGAGCACGAGTGGTCCATCTTCTCATCCTTTCTAGCATTTGGTGTTAACAATAATTTTAATGTTAGCCATTTTAATAGGGATGTAGGGCTATCTCAATTTGATTTTAACTTACATCTTCTTAATGACTAATGATGTTAAACATCTTCTCATGTGCCTAATGTCATCTGAATGTCCCTTTGGGGAAAATGTCTGCTTCTTTTCTAATTGGGTTGTTTCTAATGTTGATTTTTGAGAGTTCCCTTTATAGTCTAGATGTAAGTCTTCGGCTGGATATATTGCTTTGCAAATAGTTTCTCTGGGTGTATTCTGTCTTTTTGCACTTGAATATGGTTGTTCACAGAGTCAAAACCCTTGTTAAAGACTGTCTCCATCCTTGAACTTGTGATTTTTGTGCCTTAGGCTCCTGAGTGCTGGATTACAGCTGTGCACTGCCAACTTAGTAAGTTTTAACTTTTGATGAAGATGCCTGTTTTAATTAGTGAAGAATAGATTTTGCACATTTATGATTGAGTTAAATAATTTTAAATTTCCACCTTCTTCTTTAGCCTGGATGTTACATTATCAGTGCAGATGTAGTTAAACTGGAGATAAGTAAAGTCATTCTATTTATATTACTCAAATGTAGTGGAATTCTGTGTATCTGACTCTGTTGAGACACATGTTCTTCTCTTTGTGGTGTTTTATTTCAGGAAAAAGGGAAAATTCAATTCCATTAAGGAAGCAAGTTTTACACACTAAATGGACCTGTAGTTTTGCTTGTCCCGCTGATTTGTGTAAACAGACAGACACCTCACGCTAAAGAAATGCAGCTTTGTTTATATATGCTTTGCTTTTAGGCTCTCCTGAAGGGAGCCTGCTGATTTGTTCTAAAAATACCGAACATCTTCCAGTGGTTGGAATGGCACACATTGGATTATGATGGTGAATAGAATAGATGTGGGCTCTGTGCCCACGAGCTTACCACTTTGTATCTTCTTCCACATAGGCCTGTGGTGTCTGTCAATGATTCACTGATTCAATTAAGTATCCTCATTTCCCACCTATCACAGGATCTTTATTGCTTTTTCAAAATGCAGCTTGTCTTAAATCGCGAGTGACTGATTTAAATGCTTTAGGAGTGGCTACATTCTGTGAAAATGAAAACCAATCCAAGCAAGTCACTCTTGCAGGCGTGTACATGAGAATATATTATAAGAAGGAAACTGTCATATTAATTACTATTTCCAGCTGGGGAAATATTTTTGCAAAGCCTTAAGTTACCTCAGAGTGATGGAAAATTCTAAATATGAGACCCCAAAGCCCATCGTTCCCTTTATTACATAACGAGAAGCCCAGCCACTTGAATGAGTCAGATAGTCAAATCCCTCTTTCAAAGTTTACATTTTTGTTTCAAATGCTAAGCCCATATCATTTATAAAAACTTGATTCTATTTTAGTTCTATATATTAGATTATTTTTCCATAAACTCGCTGCCTTGTTTATAGTCTGATTTTATTTTGATTTGCCCAAACACTAGAAAAGATTCTACAATAAGTTCTAAACTCTTAGCTAAAAGTCAAAATTAGTTTTGAATCAACATTGTGAAGTTGAGTGTGGTTCACATGCCTGTAATTTCAGCAGTCAGGAGCCTGACAAAGGAGGATGACTCTGAGTTAGAATCCAGCCTGGATTGTACAGTACGTTCACGGTCAACTGAGTTATGCAGTGAGACTATTTTAAAAAAAAAGTCAGCATTCCTAATGGAGGTTTAGTTTAGAGTTAAATTGTTATCTCAATAATTAACAATAGTTATCTAATTGTTATCTTATTAGATAGCAATTTTGTTTTGCCTTTACTGTTTTGTTTCATTGTAAGCAGGATCTTGTATGGCAAGCCACAGTGGATTTGCTATGGTTTTTACATTATTTTAGCAAAGGTATATTTGTGGTTTTTGTAAATATTAATCAAATTTTCGTGATAAATGTGTGAGATAGATGTTATTAATCCCACCAGAGCTAGGAGCATGCTCAAAGTTACACAGTTAAAAAGAGCCTGAGTGGTGTCCAAATCTAGTCCCTCTAGTTCCAGACTTTGCTTTTGACATACCCAATAGTCCCAAATTGTGGCTAGTCAGGCATTTTCCCATGAAATACAATAAAGGCATTGAGCTGAAACTTGAGTGGCAGTATAGTAAAACAAAGTAGATAAAAAGTTTTTGATAGAAACAAAATTAGACCTAGAGTCAGAAAACGTGTCCTCTTACACCGCCATGACAATGAGACTAACTCTATGCTAGTTTCTTATTGGTACCTATCACACATTACAGTAGACTTAATAGTACAAAGCAACATGAATTTATTCTACTGAAATTCTGGAAGTGTGACGCTTAAAGGCAAAGTGTTGTCAGGGCCGCATTTCTGTTGGAGACTGGAGGGAAGATTTCATGTACTCATCTGCCTGCTTCAAGAGTCTGCCTGCGTTTCTGAGCTTATGGCTCTGCATCTCTAGAGCTTATCACTACAGCTTCTAGCTCCATTGTTACAGCTCCTTTCTGTTCTTAACCCATTGCACCCTCCCCCCTTCTTTAGACAGAGTCTTTCTCCATATCCCAGACTGGCCTTATTCGTGGAAATTCTGCTTTACTTCTGAGTACTAGGATTCCAAGCATAGCCCCATCCCCTTCCTCCCTCTTATGAGATCTACAGCAACATTGGGTCTATCTGGTTGACCCAACATGATCTTCCACTCAAAATCCATAACATAATTTTGTCCCTTTCTCCCTGTCTCTCCTCCTTGGACATGAGGATGTGGACATCTCTGTTGGCTATTTTATTTATCAATCACTTTATTTTTGTGAACCTCATTTTTCTTAATTATAAGGTGAAGGGACTGATCTAATTTTGGTCATTGAGATTTCTTGTTTCCTCCATTGAGTGGAAATTTTTTGACTGAAATCTTAATTCTAAAATATTTTTTCTTCCTTCATTTCCAATATCAAGGGGAAAGTGATAGTTTAAAAATTAAGAAGAAGGCCGGGCGATGGTGGCGCACGCCTTTAATCCCAGCACTCGGGAGGCAGAGGCAGGCGGATCTCTGTGAGTTCGAGACCAGCTTGGTCTACAGAGCTAGTTCCAGGACAGGCTCCAAAGCCACAGAGAAACCCTGTCTCAAAAAACCAAAAAAAAAAAAAAAAAATTAGGAAGAAGGAGAAACTAAGATGCTTATGTCTGTACAAGTGTATTTTAGCTGAGATTTAACAGGAAGATGCTGTGTACTGGAGGCTTCTTAAAGACTTTTTAAGCAGTATATTGGTGAATTTAGACTTTTATTTTTAGAAAAAAGCACTTTTAATTTATTTGTATGTGTGAGAGTGTTTTGCATGTGTGTTTGTATGTGAACCATGTGTATGTGGAAGCCAAAATAGGGCATTGTATTGAGTTTTAGATAGTTGTGAGCTACCATGTGAATGCTGGGAAACAAAACCGGGACCTCTGCAAGAGCAGCCAGGGCTCTTAACCACTGAGCCATCTCTCCAGCCATTGGAATTATTTCATTATAGAGTAATAAAAAATAAAGTTCAGTTGCTAGTTTGCATTACATAAAACTCTGTCTCTAAATGGTGTAAGCCATAAGGACATTTGCCATCTTGTTACATAATGAAGGTGCAGGGTTGGCAATACTTTAGCTCAGTTTTTTCATTTCAAACTCATATTTATTTCAGTGCTAATCATTTCTATGAAGTGAGCTTTGCTAGCTGCAGCAGAGCCCACAGTGCCTCGGCATTCTCATCTGTGTCTCAGGCTAGCCACTCCAAAGCCCACCAACCTTGGAAACCATACACTAGGAAAGGATATAGATGGTACCTGGGTTTAGTCAGCCATTGACGAATTACAGGTCGTTTATGTGAGCTAGGTAGTGTTCCAAGTATTGAAAAGAAGGCAAACAGGACAAGATCCCTGTGGCACTGGAAAGTATTGTAAGTAAATGAGTAATGCACTTCCAGATTGTGGCAAATATTAAGATGCAAACAAAGACTGAGTGAATGAAGTGATCTGTCACAGTTGTCCAAACCCATGGCTTTCCTTGGAGAACTCAGGCGATTTGGGGTTTTTCTCCAGGAAGAAGATATTTAGGTGTATTTACTTTTACATCAAAATAAATAAATAGGCTTAAATGTTTGCTATTTGCTAAAAAGAAGGAAAAGTCAGATGTGTTCATGAGAAGTAACTGATTTCCTCTGCTAGGCAAAGCTTGGTTTTGCTTGAGATGTTCTGGCGAACCCTGCACAGCCCAACACAGAGCAAAGTTTATTTCTCATTTGAATTCCCATATATCATTTGCTTTGTCTGGAGAACTTTAGCTATCTCTAGTGGGTTTCTGGCCTCCAGCTTTCTCACCGTAAAGTAGGATTATCATCATAATATTTATGAATCATACAGCTCTGGAAAGATCTGTGATTAATCAAAATGATTATTAAATATCTCATAAACTTGTAGGCCAAAGAAAACATTTAACATTTTTATTAAAATTGTGCAAATCATTCAGCAAGTTCAGGTTTTCATTTTTCCCCCAATTTTAAAATAAAGAAGGTATAGGATTGTCACGAATGATAAGAACTAGATCCCCACAAGAACGGTAGAAATAGAAACAAGCACAGCCTTTCTGGAGAGCCAACTGGCAGAACAACAGACAAGTCTCTAAAATATTCAGATTTACATCTTTGCCCCTAGTATAAAATTGATTCGGTGTTCAAAGGCGTACGTTTGGGGGCATTCGTCATAATGTTGTTCATGATGACAACAGACAGCACACAGCTTGATTGTTTAACTATAGGGTCAGTTCACTTGTGTTCAATGTGGAATTTGTGTGTGGCTATTAATGTAATGATGGCATTGATAGGAATTAATGGACTTGGAAAGAAGTTCTCAGTGTACCAGCATTTATAGTGTCTGTGCTGCTTTTCTCTGAGCAACTGCAGTCAAGGATGGTAATTATGATCACTTGTAAAAACCTTGACATTAAAGCATGTTACTGTGGAGTGCTGAAGGGTCCCGAGCAGTATGCTGAGTCTGGTCAAATGTTATCTCAGTGAACTTTCATCCTAACTCCTCTGAGCAGGCAGTTTGGAGTCTTATTTTGTAGACGAGGGAGCCAGCTCTTAGAGGAATAGAATACTTAAGTAAGGCCTTATCCTCAGTGATCACAGAGACAGCATTTAAATCCAAACATTTGTCTCTAGCACTTATATTCTCAAAGCTAACAGAGAAGCAGTGTATTCTAGAAGAATGTCACAAAAGGCATATTGTAGGAAACTCTTTTATATCATTTCCCATAACTACCTTTATGTGAGGTCCACGTATGTGGCAAGGAAGAGGTGGGTTAATATTTAATAAATACACAGATCAGCAAATACCCACTCATGGGCCAAAGCCAGTCTGATAGTGGTCTTTGTAAGCCATAAACTCAGCTGCCTCTGCACCTTATTGACAGAAATGATTAGCTTCAATAAAGATTATGTGGCATACAGAGCCTAAAATTGTTAATATCAGGTCCTTTACAGAAAAATTAAAATTACAAAGCTTGCTTTTTTTAATGCATTAGAAGCCTGGACGAATGCCTATCCTTCGTTGGAATGATTGCTTTTCTGTTTAAGAGTTCCTGTTCCGCAGTAGGTACAGGCCACGGGTGTCCAGATAGTCGATGGAGGTTTTCTGAGAAGGTAAACCACCAGCATACTTCAGAACTTCTGGGCCCCACTGTGCATGGCTGACTGGCATTCTCTAACTGGGTCTTCTGTGTTGCCCTGACAGACTGTTGCTGCTCCTCTGAGATGAACTGTGTATTCACAAGTGAGGGCTCCATTAGTCACGGAGAATTTCCTGGGCCCTGGAGACATGGTTATGACATCACCAAGAGCCAATGAGAAGGGAGCCTCTATAGTGCCAACCTTCAATCCTCTTTGGAAGACTATAGACTATGTGTTCTGTTCCTAGCCCTCGGGGTGTGATTTGAGACTGCCTCCCTCATCCAGCCATATTCTGGGCACCAAAGTCTAGCTTCTAGACCCGAGAGGCAAGGGCAAGCTTGAAAATCTGCAGAGCTGGAGGCAGATTCCCATTGACCATTTTTTTCCAGAGCTCAGGTTTTTCTTCCCACAGTTTTCCACTCCAAATGATGTTGTTGCTTTATGTGGCAAAGGGTGAGTGGCGAAGGATGAAGTCTGCCTTAGATAAAAGATGGCTGGCAGTTAAAATTTCTGGGTAAGTATAGGTTGGTAGCATAACAAAATCAGAAGCATATTTTGCTGTTTTGTTACATTGCTTTGTGTGTGCTTTAACAGCTTTTAACAGCAACTGCTCCTAGCAAAATTAGTGTGGCTTAAAAACAGGGCAATTACCAAGGAGCTTTGCCGAGGGGTTTAGGAGTACCTCATTAAATCTTTTATCTTCGAGAAGAAAAGACCCCCTCCACTTCTCTTTTTTTGAGATTTAAATATTTTAGATTTGCAAGCCTCTTTCTTTTCCTTCTTTTCTCCCTCCCTTTCTTTCCTCATCTTTTTCCCTCCTGCCTCCCAATTTACAAAAATAATTTGTAGAATTTAGTTTTAGACGTAACTTTGTTAACCCTGTGTTCAAGAACATGCAATCAAATATATGTTTCTAATTGGTTCAGTAGCTTGTTAATAAACTAAAATAATAAAACACTTTTTAAAATTGTTCAAAGCTCACATTTGTAATCATAGCACATCTGAAGCAGGAGGATCTCAAGTTCAAGGTCAATCTGAACAAGACCTTGTCTCAAAAAAAAAAAAATCCTGGAAATTGGGGCTTGGAACCTAAGGCAGGCATGATTACTTGTGCCTGTAATACTTGAGTCTTAGACTGAAGAACTGACAAAAGTTCAATGTCAGCCTAAGCTGTAGATAGCGATATTTTTTCCTTAAAACCAAACTGAAACAAACACAAACAATCCCCAAAACAACAAAAGCAGCAACCCCTCCCCCAAAAGTCCAGCAACCAAAACCAGAAAAACTCTTTATGTGGACTTCATACAAAGTTTTATAGTTTAATCCAATAAATGAAGCCAAAAATTATGCATAGTCAATCTGTTTCGTACCTTTCCATGAAATCAAAGATAAATGTCAGAGTAGCCTTCATTATTAGTTCATCTACAACTGCTGAACACTGCCTCTGCCATGTTAAAATTTGTCCTTGTTTCTGCAAGATGAACATAGTGATGTTATATGCTTATAGGGGGTGTATTTCAGAAGCATCTTGAGAGCACAGAAATTGATCCTTATTTTCTGAGAACACACATACTCATGACTATAAACACAGCCTGTAGAACCATGTAATATACTGCAAATGAAGCTTTTTTTAAAAAGCCACTGTAGAGTTTTTCCCTTAAAAATCTTTATCCCCAAGGCTAGAAAGGTGACTCAGTGGTTAAGAACACTGGCTGCTTTTCTAGAGTACCTGGGTTCCATTCCCACCCAACCATCTGTAACTCCAGTTCCAGAGGATCTGACACTTTATTCTAGCCTCTGTAGGCACCAACTATTCATTTGGTACACAGACATGCGTATAGGCTAAGCACTCATACACATAAAATATAAATTAGAAAATTTAAAAATCTCTATACAATTCAAAACACACATCATTAAAATTTCAAATGTGTGTGATATATTCTAAATGATTTCAGTTTTTATAGCTGAGGAAACCGAGGTGTAGACAACCTGAACCTTCTACCAGATGTCATTCTCAGAAGTAGATACCGAATGGGAAAATTCATTGTTTTAATGAAAGCCCTTAGAGAACAGCACTTTGTGTGATCTCACATATTCAATCCTGTTTTCCTTTACTACGTTAAAGCTTTTTGTTATGAACAAAACGCTCATTTTTACAGCCCTCTGATTGGTCTGAAGCAGCGGGTTGGTGTAGTGTAGGCAGCGCTGGGACAGGTCCGCTAAAATGGTGGGCTCTCTGTGTGGTGGCTGCACTCTGTGAACTCTTCCGAGGCCTGGTTCTTAGCAGAAAATGCATTCTACTCACCCCCACACCAGCTCTCCCACCTGAGCTAATATTTGCCAACTCTTTCCTCAAATGGTTGTCATGGCTACTGATGATTTGATAGCGTGCTTCAAGGCTTTTGGAAGTAAGGTCTTGTTGAAGTGCCTGGTCAGCACTGCCTCATCGACCTCCCTCCACCCCGCCCCAGGTGCCTGACAACCAGGTTAATCACACTCCTGGCTTTGGTGAGGCTAGGCCTTGGGAGTTCTACGACTGCCTTGAGAGAACTCTGGTTTCGACGCTGAAAGCCAGGCATATCTTAGAACAACCGCACAGCAAGGTCTCTTTGTTGCTTCTGTTTTCTGCAAACTTGAGACATAGCAGATGCCGCCCTCGGAAAACTCTCCCAGAGGTCCAGCCTGCTTTGTTGATCATATCATTAAGCCCTAAACCTTTTCTGCAGAAGAAAAATTCTCCAAAGTTCCTTCCAGAATATGCAGTGAAAGGTCAGGACAGACAATCAGATGAGTGTATGAAAAGTTAAAGAGGAGCTATGTCACTCCGAAAAGGGCTGGCATCGATTTATTACAAAAACCAAACACAGGAGGAAGAAAAGCCTTTAGTCTCATTAAGGAATCCAGACAAAAATCCCACTTAATCTGTCTGCTTTTCCTTTTCCTCCAGTTCAGCTGGTGTGCAGGTGTAGGGCAGCCTTGGCAGAGGCTTTGAACACTTGGAAAAAGGAGTCATTACTGAAAGTCACTGACACACACTTCCCTTGGAATGCTGCTGATGTCATGGAAAACCAGGACCTTAGCAGTAACCCCTAACAACCAGAGCTATGGTAAACACTAAATGTTACCTCCACCAAGGCATTGGTTTTTAAAGACTTTTAACAGGCTAAAGCTTGCCAGCCACAACTCATAAAAACGTTCTTATAATTTTGCTCTCCTTACTAAAAGCCCTGGATAACTGCTAAGGTTTCTTTGGCACTCAGGCACACAAAGCCAAATTCACGTCAGTTTGAAGGTTCACTGATCAGATTCTACAGCACTTCTTTTCCAGTCCTCTTCATGCCCCCTGCCATGCTCCCGGGGTGAGGCCTTGGCAGACTTAAAATCGTGCTTCAAAGAAGCCCCTTGTCTTTCTGTATTGCCTCAACTTCTGGTGGTGAGGTGAACTGGTGTGTGGGGGTTTGCCTAATGTTTTGTTAAACTGGTGGTTAACTCAGTCTGTTAATTGGTAGCCTTAACTTACTGGTTACATTTCAACCAATTTGAGACATTCGAGCAAAGTGACGTTCCATCATTCAAACTCTTAACTTGGTACAGAGCAAGAAAGCAGCAGCATGGGCTGCTGTAGAGAACGGTTCAGAATGGCAAAAGACACAGAAACTATGAGATTAGAGATAGTTTTCTCCCAGCCTTGGTGAAATATCATTATTTAAACAAAATCTAGTGTGGCTTCCTTCTGACCATCCTCAGGTGGGAAGAGGCAGAATCCTTGCATGGCTTTTAAAAGGTATCTTCAAGGTGACCATAAACTGTATCACCAAATTAGGATAGCTTTGAGAAAGAAGGAGCTCTTTTAATAGATGCCCTGTTTTAAAAACACCTCGAGACTTCTGAAGCAAAAATAAGGCATATGGTCACCCTCCTCATCATGCTAAACCCCATCTATCCCAAGCCGTTTGAGTGCTAGAGACCAGGCCATCCACACAGTTGAACTTCTCTATTTACAAAAAGGTAACTCCAATTTTAGAATTGCATGATTAAGTCATGGACTTTGCTCCTTAAATAAATCTATAAGTAAGTCTAAATAAGTCTAAATCCACAATCGAATTTGCCCAGTTTTGAACATTCACTTCTACAGCTAGGGGGACCATGGTTCTTAACATGTGACCTTGGGAGCCTGAGGGCCACTGAGATGCTCTCAGTGAGGCCATGCAATGCTCACCCACATCAGAAGACATTATCTACCCTTCCCGTCTTGCTCTTTTCCTGCTGTATACACCCCAGAGCCTAGGCTGATCTTAGAAGACAGGTGTCATCTGAGGTTAGACCCTCAACAGATTTGTAAGAATGAAAACGATTTTACTCTTGTACTAAGCCTTCTTTTAGAAAATAGTTTTTTTCTTAATAGAAAACATGTCTGAATTAAGGCGTTATGGGCTTCTTTTCTATTATGATTTTATAATTTTAACAAAATAAATGCCTTAAAAGTCATCAGTTATGGTTTCTTATATGATAAACGTAGTCTTCAGGAATAAAGTCTCCGCTGGGCTCTAGTAGTGTTCAAAATGTGTAAGGCTCTAGACCTTTATTTCTCCCCAGGAAGGGATTTGCAGATAAAATGAATTCCATAATAAGAAAGACCAGGCACTCGTCATGTGTCTACCTCAGTGACTTGTGTATGGCTCATGTTCTCACATGAATATGGGTAGGCTAAGCTTCTGTAGTAGTTGCAAAGTTTCCATGTTCTCTGATGTTTGGGTATTACATTTATTCACATTGCTATGTTCTTGAATTGTTGGTATGTGTGTGTGCATGTGCACGTATGTGCATTTGCATACATGTGCATGTGAATGTGGAAAACAGAGGTTGGCACTGAATATTTCTCTTGATCGCTCTCTACCTTATGTTTTGAGAGTCTCCCACCACCCCTGGCACTTAGTTACTGTCAGTGAGCTTTGGAGAACCGTTTGTCTTGCTTTACACGGAGCATGTGCTGTCTCACTGAGACACTCTCAGTCTGGGAAGGCTTGTTGGTTGTTTTAACCTGCCCCATTCTGCCCTTCATTTCAGCTGTCACCTTCAGTTTTTCTTCCTGGACCAGGGAAGCCAGGCCAATCCACAGGCCACCCAGTATGTCTCATCACCCTCTATTACTGTGCCTGCTAATCTGCCTTGGCCCACTCACGTTTCGGTTTTCCTTGGCTAATTTCACGTGCCTTTATGTCAGAAGAGAAACTTTATTCTGTTTCCCCAGATGTAAATATAGCTGTTCTTCCTTCTCTGCAGGGGATACTTTCCAAGGTGCTGCCTGGGTGCCAGAAACCAATGACAGTAGTAAACCTTACATGTTGGTTATAGTTCCCCATCTCTATGTATACTTTTGTGTACTTATACACATATACATACACATATTATTGGCTAAAAACTGGGCAAGAATACACTGCTATAGTACGTGATAAGAATATTAAGGAACATTTAAGTTTAAATATATAGGAAGAAGGAAAACGAGAAATTTAGCTACTCTACTAAAGTGTTATTTTTCAATGTTATATAATACAGATTCTGTGAGTCTGAAAAACACTTTCATTTGGAGTAAAAGAAATAAGACTAAGGAAAGGAGACAAATTTCATTTTGTATTCTAATTTTGCAAGTGTATGTATATATAGTCACACGTGTGGGGTGTACATGTGTGAAGGTATGTATACACATGTGTGCCAATAGAGTCCAGAATTTGATATCACATGCCTTTTCTCTGTTTCTCTCCAGTTTATTTACTGAGATAAGGTCTCTCTCTGAACCAGAGGTCACTGATTTGACTAGTCTTGCCAGCCAGCTTGTTCCAGGGATCCCCTGTCTCTGCCTCCCGATTGCTGGGACTACAGGGGCAGCTATCCCTGCTTGGCTTTTATGTGCTAGAGACCCACACTCCAGTCATACTTACTTTATCCACTGAGCCATCTTCCCAGCCAATACTCTGATTTTTAAAATTGTTCCATAAGTTAGAAATTCTGTTTGTTGTTGTTGTTCTTTTTAAAAATTCTATTTTTAATACCTACTTGCTAGATAGATATATGTCAACTTGACACAAGCTAAAGTCAACTGGAGGAGGGAACCTCAATTAAGAAAATGCCTCCATAAGACTAGACAGTAGGCAGGCCTGTGGGGCCTTTTTTAAATTAGTAGCTGATGGGGAGGGCACAGCCTATTGTGGGTGGGGTCATACCTGGGCAGGTGGTCCTGAGTTCTACAAGAAAGCAGACTAAACAGGCTATGGGAAGCAAGCCAGTAAGCAGCACCTCTCCATGGCCTCTGTATCAGCTCCTGCCTTCACATTCCTGACCTGTTTGAGTTCCTGTCCTGACTTCCTTCGATAATGAACACTAGTGCTATGGAAGCCCAATAAACCCTTTCCTCCCCAAGTTGCTTTGGTCATGGTATTTTGTCACTAAGATACCTACTTAATTTGAAAGATGTCTCCAAGGCTTAAAATTAACCTGCTGCTTTTTAAATCAACATTACAGGGAAAGCTGAGGCCATAGCTTCTTTGAGTAGCAATTTCATCTCCATGTGTTCACAATTACGTATGATAAATGAAACTCAAAATCTTAAGTTTTACCACGGCACCTTTTAGTGACAAGCATTTTGTTTGGTTTTAGGTTCATTGCTTTTTAGTATTGTTAAATTATATAGGTCTCTAGGTTTGTTTGTTGCTCCCTCTGGAGAAGATAGCAAGCCTTTTGAATAATTACTCGCTGAGAAATGCATTCTGGCTCAGAACGCAGAGTCAGAGAGGGCATCATTTTTATAAAATCAATGTTAACAAGGCGGATGGGAGTAGATTCTCTGGCCTGAAACGAAGCCTTGGAGAGAGCTGATGTTTGTGGATAGGCCTCTGGCTCCCTATGGGCTGGGCTGGGGGTGCTGGGTGCTTGTCTCTCCTTTGCTGCTCTTAAGTGTTAGTGTTGTGTTAGCAAGTCCCTGTCCTTCCTAACTAGCGTTGGTTTGCCCATCTGTAACGTGAGGTAGGATCGAATGCTCTCTAACATCTCTGACGGAGGAAGCATCTCCTGTTCGCTCTATGCTATGTCATGAGCTCGCGTTCTCCATGTCCTTGGGTGACAGATATGGTGTGCGAGGAAACGATACACAATGCAGCCCCGAGTGGGTTCTGACCACACTGATGTGCTAATCCCCGAAGAAGAAAACGCAAAGTGGTCCAGGGATTGAACATGAAAACGGTGACAGTGAGAGAAACATTGAAGCAGACACTGAAAGCCTCATTTCCTGGCCTGTCTGCCATGAGAAAGGACAAGCCTGCCAAGTCCTTCAGGCCGCCAAGGCCCAACACTTGGGCTAGCTCTTATTTTCAGCTTCCCACACCACATGCCCAAACCGCACAGGAAAGTTGTCTCTCCCCCTTCATACTTGTGCCTTTTGGCTACACTTCTGTTTATGCCAAGCCCTTGCCTAACTCCCTTCCTTCCAGCTGTTGCCTTCTGGGGCCTTCAGAGAGCAGCTCCAGTCTTCAGGGGTGGCACAGGCTGATGGGGATGGTGACGGGGCGTTGGTAGGGTGTGTGGACCCTGAAACTGCAGTCATTTCTACCTGGTTTCTAAACAGTTCCAGCAGTGCTCTTGCTGCTTCGCTTCTTGGCAAATGTTAGCACTGATGGCTTTAATTTTTTCCCCTCTCCCTCCCTCTTGGGGAGTCCCCACCCCCCTGCACATTCTTTGGCAATTGGGTCTGTGAACATCCTGTGGAAGATTTGGTTTGTCTTATTTTCTTTTGCCAGACTGTTCATCATCTTTTCTTCTCTCACACAAAACATATTTATCTATTGAGAGACTTTTAAGGCCAGTAAGACGGAGACAGCCACCAGCCTCACAAGCTTAGAGATGTGATTCCACGTTCCAAGCCACTTGTCTGTCCAGCCCCAACTGTTGTGGTGGCCTTTTACCTCTGCCCTGTGATGTTCTTTCGTCTGCATCTACCTTCTGTTGGCTTAGTGATGGCCGCTAGGAAAAGACACATTTTCTCATTGTTTAAGAAAACCCAGGAAGAATCAGGAAATGTGACTGAAGAATCTTGGCTGGATAGAAGGAGAAGCCATGTGTTATGAAAGTTTTAAATTGTTCTGCTCTCCTTGGTCTTTGTCTGCTGGCTCAGTGTGGAAAGGAAAACCAAACAAAAGCCCCACACAGTCATTGTCTTCTGTCTCCAAGCATTGTCTTTTGTGGAGGAGTGGAGCTTTTGCAGAAACAATGGCTTGTTCTCTACCACTCTTTCTGGAACCTCCATGAGCTGCTAAGCTCTATGTCTCTCTGCCAACTCCGACCCACGCTTGTTTCTAAGGGGAACTCCACACAGTTTCAGGATCTCATTCAGCAAAAAACAAACTCAAAGTGTATTTGTACTTGGGTTTGTCTGATTTCTCCTCATCTCTGTCTGTATTTTGTGTTTTACTTAAGTAGATGAAATATTGCCAGATGTTAAATTGAAACAGGCCAGTGTAGTTGGCAAACCTTTAGTTACAGGTTTTGTGTACTTGGTATATGTTATGTAACGTCTTCTTAATAATATTGGTGATATAACCCCACAAAGCCTCTCTTCTTTCATTTCTGCCTGTCTACTTGGTTTGGCTATATTGTATCTTGTAACCAGTTAAACTTTCTCTTAATTTATCTTTCTCCAGTTCCATATTTTTACATCGTGTATAATGCATAGAACTCGAGGAGGCTAAGGCAGAAGGATCACTTGAACCTGGGTTCAAAGTCGTCCTGGTCTACAGTGTAAGACCTTATTTCTTCAATTTAGTAAAACACAATCACTTGTAACATAGTTGATCTTCCTTGTGTGACCTCTAGCTGCCAAGGGAATCAGAAGCTCGTTGCCATGGTTATAGAGGAAACTGTCACCTCTTCAGGGTTTAGATAGAAGTCTTAGTTAGAGGAAAGTGCACATGTAGCCAGAGTAGTGCACAGAGAATGTTCCTTGTGCCTGCTCGTACCTCGTGCCATAGTCCATTAAGAGCTCTAGCTGGTGACCCCTTCAGGATATAAACAGGATATATGATTTTGGAGGGATATTGGATAATCAAATATGGCTGGAAGTAGAAGGTGGTATTTGGCTATATTTTCAGTTCATTCGGTTTTGGGACCAGACCCCAGAATTTGGTAAGCACCAAGACTTACCACTTAGAACCACACTCAAATAGTTGTGGTAGCAAAAGAATTTCTTCAGGAGTCTTACTCTGCTTGAGGCATAACAGCCAGAGGTTTCTGGCCCTGAGTCCAAAGTTGGTGAATGTTAGAAAAAAATCAAATGAAATCTATAAACTCATGAGAAATCATTCAATCAAATGAGAGTATGTGCTTCTGTAATTTTCATTGAGAAGATATATCCTGAGTACCTGTGTTATGGATACCAATCTCATTGCCTCCTACTGAGAGTTAATGTATTCTAATTTAAAATGAAAACATCATTAAGAAGGTAAATTTTAAGACCTTCCATTTGACATCTGTATTGTTGAAATTCTGACTTATAAACCTGGCCGTATATTTTCCCTTCTTTCTTCTCTTGCCTGCTCCACCTCCTTTCCTCTTTTTTTTCTCCTTGTTTTCATTCTCTTTTTGGAACAACGTCTCACAATGTAGTCCTGGCTAACCTAGCGCTCATTATGTACACTAGACCGGTCTCAAACTTGCTATAATCCTCCTGCATCTGTCTTCCAGGTGCTGAGATTACAACATGTGCTACCGTGCCCAGTTAATCTTCCCATGTCTTAAGGCTTTTTGTCAAGAACTGTTCATGATCCTAAACTTGGCCTTCTTATTTAGTCATTCCTTGAGCATTTTTACACTCTAGAAAAGAAAATGACACCCGCTATTATAATTCATCACCATCAGTATTATTTTTCCCTTATAATTTGACAGCACTACTAATAGCATCCAGTGGCTCCCAGTTTACATATAATGGGTTTTTAATAAGTATTTTTAATTTAATGATGAATAAAAAATAGTTCTTTGTGTTTTAAACAACTGACTATCATGGAGAGACTAACTACACTGGAACTTCTTTATTTAAAATTTGAGGGCACACGCTCACACATTCACACGCATACACATACACACATTAATAGTCAAATAAAAGAGGCTAAAAATTTGAGAGTGAGGAGGTACTTGGGAAAGACTGGAAGGAGGGTTATGAGAAGGACTAGAGAGAGGAAAAAGGGGAAGTGGTATGTTTTAAGTAAAATATATTTGAATAAAAAATTGAACATAGAACTAAGCCAAGAAATTCAAGGGAATCTTTCAATAATACTTAGTCATTTCAGGCCAATTAGTAAAATTTGGTGAGTTTTAACATATGTATGTATGTGTGTGTGCATTAGACCATAATCACAATGAAGATGAGTATGTTCATTGTCCTCAACAGTTTCTACAACACTCTCCCATCTGTTAATGCCTACCATTCTCTTCAAGTAAATAACTGACATATTTTTGTTATTCTAAATTATATTTTATCTTCAAGAGTTTTACATAAGTGGATTAAGTTTTTTAGTCTGAATTATTCATTCCGTTTGTATCAGTATTTTATTTTTATTGCTAAGTAATATTTCACCATGTATACATATCACCTGTGCTTATTCATTCTTCTGTTGATGGATAGTTTGGCATATATTATAATTAAAAATCACTTTTACTGTTTGACTATAAATTAGTAAGTAAAGTAATGCTTTCTTTTCCTGTGAGTGGGATGACTAGATTATGGGATGAATGTTATGTTTAGCTTTGTAAGAAGTCACCGAAGTAATCATTTTGTCGCTTCGCATCCACACCAGCACTCGACCATGTCACTGCCTATATTTTAACTGTTCTGGTAGATGTTTATGGTTTCTCATTGTTTTAATTTGCAGTTATCTTGTATCATATGCTTATTTATCATTAAACAAATTTCTGCTAGTAGGACTGGGAATTGAACCTACTAACCTAGGGCCGTTTAAATGATAAGAAAACAGAAAGAAGGAAAAAGAGAAAGAAAGAAAGAAAGAAAGAAAGAAAGAAAGAAAGAAAGAAAGAAAGAAAGAAAGAGAGAGAGAGAGAGAGAGAGGGAGGGAGGGAGGGAGGGAGGGAGGGAGGGAGGGAGGGAGGGAGGGAGGAAGGAAGGAAGGAAGGAAGGAAGGAAAGAAAGAAAAGAAAGGGGTTGGAGAAAGAAGAAAAGAAAGAAAGATAGGAAAGAAGAGAAAGAAAGAAGAAAGAAAGGGAAAGAAGGGGGTAAGAAAAGAAGAAAATTCTTTTCTATGGAGTATGGAGTTATATCCCCAGCTTTTGTCTTTATTATTTTTTTTAGTTTTAATCTTCAGTATATTTTGTATATAAATCCAGTATCATATATGCATTTTGAAAAAAATTTCTTCCAATTTTTGGATTATCTGCTTTTCGTCTTAACATTATCTTTCTATACAGGAGATACATTTAATTTTTAAAAACTTTTAGTTTTTTATTTTATTATTTAGTGTGTGTGTATGCCATGTGTGTGGGGACTATGGTGGAGGCCAGATAAAGGAGTTGGAGTCTCCCATCAAAAAATCTGGAGTTACAGGCAGTTGTGAGCCACCTGATATGGGTGCTGGGAATTGAACTCAGGTCCTCTGGAAGAGCAGCAGGTGCTCTTAATTGTTGAGCCATTTCGACAGCCCTGAGAAGTGTTTTTATTTTACTAAGTTCTACCTGTCTTTTATTTTTGTGGATTGTGTTTTTGATGTTCTATCAAAAACGTCAGTGCCAAGCTCAGGTTACTTACGTTCTTCCTTTGTTGTTGTCCTAGCTCCTTTTAGTGTTGCTTTGATGAAATACCCTGATGTTAAGGGAGAAGAGGGTTATGGTTTGAGGTTGCAAGTCCATCAGGGCAGGGAACTCAAAATGGCTGTAGCTTGGAACTGCTGGTAGCATTGCATCCTTAGTCAGGGGGAAGAGAGCCGTGAGCGCGTATGCGCAATTCACATCCTTCTTTTAACACAGCCCAGGAGTATGCTGCTACCCACAGTGAGTGGCTCTTCCCACCTCAGCTAACTTAATCATTTATTTTATTTGAACATAATTATACATGAGTTATAAAATCCCACTCTATACTCTTGTTTAGGCAATCAGTTGTTAAAATATACTTAAGTAATAAAAATATATAGTTATCAAAAGTTACCATTCCCAGGGATTACCAAACCTTTGTGTACACCCACATTTCCACCAGTTTGCTGAATCTTAGGCATTAAACTGAAGGATTTCTTTCAGTCCCTCCTTCTCTATCTTCCTTTTTTTTTTTTTTTTTGTAGTAGGCAAAACTGTCTACCTTTAAGGTGTATCTCTTGTCCTTTTTACATATTTTATTTTGAGGTGGTCTAACTAAGTTGTATTTGCTGGCCTTAGACTCAATCTGTATCCCAGGTTGGCCATGAACCTGGCCTCAGTCTCCCTAGCTGGCATTACAGGCCTGTGTCACTAGGCCAACATCAGGCCAGGCTTGTCATCCTTTAGTTCAGGTTGACGCACTGGTGGTAATTTTAGCTTTTGTATGTCTTAAAGGGTTTATTTCACATTAAAGTGCTTCCATTAGTTCTTCAAGAATTTCATAAGTCTATTTTGAGGATAGTCACTTCCCCTCAGCTCCTCCCAGATCTGTCCTCTCTACCCTCATTTGTCTGCCCGTCCAGCTTTGGATTTTCTTCTTTTATTTGTTGTTTAAACTCATGGAGTCTCTGTATGTTGCTCAACTACTCTTGGGAGTATAGCCTGCCCTTCAGAAGTCACACCATTAAAAAACCAACAACAAAACAAAACTGATTCCCTCTCCCCAAAACTATCAAATGATCAAATGTCACCTTTGCTTTTGATAGATACTTTCGTTGGATATAGAACTCTGGGTGAATTTTATTTTTCTTCCACTTTTTCAGTATAATTTTTTTAAGGATTAATCTATTTTGACCCTATTTTTCTTGTCTGTTTTTCTGGGTGAAAGATGTTAAATAGAAAACACACCTGTAATTCTAGCACTTGGAAGGTTGTAGGCAGATCTAGAGTTCAGGGCAGCCTCAGCTACACAGTGACTGCTAGGCCAGCTTGGGCTACGTGAGACATTGTCACAAAACAACAGTTTTGATTGATTTTGGATGGTAGGGTCAGTCTTGTCCATGTTGGTCCCTCTTGGTCAGAAGCAAAAATTCTATAGGGAGCTTCCTGTAGGTTTTCAGTATCATAGAAATGACCAGTAGCAAAACAGAGTCAGTAATGGAATTAGAAAGGGAATTAACTTTAGAATTATGATACTATATTCTCCCTCCCCCATCCTCCACATTTACATAATAGATTTCCTTGTCTGCACTGTGGATCACACCAATGGGTAAAGTATTGAGTTGTGAGAGGGAAACATGCTTAAGTTCTCTGAATGGGAAGATTCTTTGGACTGTGTTACATAAAGAAGAAATGATACAAAGGATCCTCATTGGTGTCATGACCTTGAAACAGTAAATGGCTCAGACATTCTTGGTTTTGTTTATTTTGGGGTTTTCCTTGGGGAATCAAATGACTTTTGTTGTTGTTTTTGTTTTAGAGGGCTTTTTGACAAAGGGGGACAGGAAAAAAAATCTTAAAAAATGCAAATTTTTTTTTCTTGTTCTTACATCTCTTGTAATGTCAGCTAAATCAGTGTCTGTAAAAAATTCAACCTTTTTTTTTTTTTATGAATAGTTTCAAAAGTAGAGGCATTCGTATGTAACAGTGACTAACTGCAAAGTGTAAACCCAGATCTTTGCAGTTTGCAAGTGTGAGTTTGGGTTTGACTAAGTCCTCAGCGCAGAGATGATTAAGCCTGACGAGTAATGCACCAAGGTTTGGAGCTTACGCTGCCCACTTCTGTGACTAATTAGCAAGTCCCATTTTAGAAGTCAGTGAAGGAAGAGCTAGATAAATGAGAGATTTTTCACTGTGTCACGTCCTGCTTAGAAGAGGGACACAGGGTGTTGAATTGCAGTGAACAATGAAACAGACTTTAAAATTAAGCCCTTAGTGTGCTGTTTACTCCCAGCACTGCTCTGTTGTGGCTGCAGCAGGCCCAAGAGAAAATGCCACTGCTGTTTATTTGTTTGCCTCCACACAATTTCCTGCGTCATCACATTTTTTGTGGACCAAGTGTTTGAGGTCGATGATGCCGATGGAGCCCTTACAGAGTGGAAGAGGTTCATCTCCATCAGGAAAAGCCTTTGTATTTCAACTTTTAAAATTCCAGATCATTTAGCTGTTAGTGTTGTTTTTCTGTGCCTTTGTGGGGGAAGTTACACTGCCTTCTGTTAGCCTTTAGGAAGAACCTTCTTTAAGTCAGCCAAACATGTGAAGAAACCATGAGCCCATATGAAGCTCTTAGTAGCTTCAAGCCCTGGCCCTGCTTGGGTCTTATAGTTTGGTAATTAAGATGTATGCATAGTGGTCTCAAAGACTTACTTTTTTTGGTTTTAGCCTTAGTCATATTTAAATTTCATTCTAATGGGGTCATTATGTCCTATGTGATAATTTAGTTCCAGTTATTCATGAAGTGTGTTGGGAAAGCATATGTTGAGCTTAATGAATTATAAATTCTCTTTATTGATAATGGTGCCCTTCCCCCAAGCTGATTCTTGACAGTTTCAAAATAGGAACTTTGTTAACATTCTTTTCTTTCAGAAGCATTTTGCACCCCTGAACATGAAAGTATAAGCCTTAGGCATTAAGAGTTCCTAATATAGGGGCTGGAGGTATGGCTCAGAGGTTAAGAGCACTGACTGCTCTTCCGGAGGTCCTGAGTTCGATTCCCAGCAACCACATGGTGTCTCACAACCATCTGTAATGAGATCTGGTGCCCTCTTCTGGCCTGAGGGTATAAATGGAGGCTGAACACTGTGTACATAATAAATAAATCTTTAAAAAAAAAAAAAAAAAGAGTTCCTAATATGATTCCAGTAACATCTCTTTGATTCAAAGTGGGGTGTAGTTTATACAAGACTTTCTTTGTGTACTGCTGTTGGGATGGTGGGGAACAAAAGGGCAAAAAGATTAAATATTCAAGTATTTAGACCCCATTGTAGGTCAGCACTCCATAAATGACTGTTCTGAACGTTTGAAAATGGCCTGAAGTGGGGTTTGGAAAACTAGAAAGACCTTACTTTTCTTCTGATTTTCATTTTTTAACTGATATCCATGAGCTATATGTCAGTCTTTCAAGTTGTTTTGCTTCTCATTTTAACAGTTTTTACATAATAAGTGGATTGTGAAAATGAACATACTATATATAAGTCATATAGTAGCAGTTATTGAGCTGGGTAATCTGAGGATTGTAGAACTAAAAGAAGTCTCAGGTCTCTTTCAAACCCCTTATGTAATTTGATAGCTGAGAAAGCTGCTGTTCTGAAGTGTCTCAACCTTGCCCAACAGAACTAATAAGTTCTTAATTCTGATGAAGATGGCAACCTGGGCTGCCTGAGTGCCTGCTCACTGTTCTTTCTACCACCGACCGAGTCTCTCTTCTTACCCAAAATGCTGGAACCCAAAAATGTTTCGAATTTCAGACTACTTTGGATTGTGGAATGTTTGTATCTACAGGATGATATGTCATGGGGGTGGGAATCAAATTTAAATGGGCAGTTCACCTGTTTTTTACATATATCTCATTCACACAGCCTGAACATAATTTCAAACACAATACTTGTAATATGCCCTGTGGGTGGCCTGTCACGTGAGGTCAAGTGTGAAATTTTTCCACTCGTTGCATCATCCTGCCCTCCAAAAAGTTTCCAGTTTTGGATTTTAGGATTAGGCAAGCTGAACCTGTAGATTTTAGTTCCATTCTGCTATATTTTAGAAATATCAGTTCACCAGAGCTCCACATATTAAAGAAAAGCAATCATGTTGATAACCATTAATTTTTAAATATATCAAAAGCCTATTTGTTTTGGACTCTTTTAAAAAAATGTTAATTTATCTTTGGTTTGTCAGAAAGCCACAATATTACTTTCCAAGTTGGCGAGAAGTTCCTGGAGAAGACCTCTTCTTGTATAGACTTCTAAACTCCTCGTCTGGGGGTTTAATAATCTGTGATTTCCCTGTGGTAGTCTTAGAAGACAGCCAGCTCTCCTTGAGATCACAGAAGAATAAGCATTCTGCTTTTGGCATCTCCCATGAGCTGACTAATAGACAACTTTCAGGGAGACGAGCTCACGGTGGACTTCCCACCACACCCTTTGCACAGCTTTCCTCCATGCTTCTCTTACCAGATCCCAACTTGCCTTGACTAAACTCAGTGAACAAGACCATTGTATGAATCGGAAGGAAAATGTCTAAAGCATACAAAGTTCTAATGACTTGGTAAATGCTGTAAAAGCTCTCTGAGCTGGAAGTTGCATCATTTGTGCCTATGGCACTATGGAGTGTGCCCAAGTGGTATAATTCTTCAGTATAACACTGAGGTAATTTTTTTGCACCAGCCAAGTCAATGGTTTAAAGTTTCAAGCCTATGAAATGGCAAGCTATAATTGTTCAATTCCAGGGAGGCACAGGTGTGTTTAATTTTCGTCCTTTATTTCTCGTTGTCTTCTTTAGGTAAGCCAAGCCAAGCAAGGAGTGTGCTTGTCTGGATCTACAAAGTGAGCTTTAAAGTCTGTGAATGCATTTGAATGCCCACATGTTACACAACACAGTTTTCTTTTAAATGTAGGAAACTCCTTAGAGCATAAGTCTATTCCATTTAGAGAAAAGAATTGTTTTCTATTGGTAGCAATACGAAGGAAACTCCTTAGAGCATAAGTCTATTCCATTTAGAGAAAAGAATTGTTTTCTCTTGGTAACAATACGAATGGTGTAGGATGATGATAGAGAATCAGAAAATATGGATTTGTTTTTGCCTTCACTATTGATTTTTCGTTTGACCTGGGTTGAATAATTGATTTCATTTCTCATATCTGCTGAAAGTGAGTGCTAATAATATTAGTGGCTGCAAAGAGGTGCTGGGAGAATGAAAAATAAATTCCCCCCCAAAAAACATTATGTTGCCTAGAAGAAAGGCCTATTTAAACAACAGTCAATTTCATTTCCATCTTATTTTATAACAATCACCTACCGCAGACTCAGAAAAGCTTTTAAATTCATGGTCATTTTCTACAACTTCAGGTCTAGAGGTTAGAATAATTGCTTGCATTTTTCAAATATGGAAACTAAAGCTCCCAGAATATTTGCTTAATTCTAGTTTAGACTGAACATCCTTTCATGAGTGTAGGAAAAGGTACTACAGTTACGTGCAGTAATACTGGCAGGAGTTGGTCATTCCTCAAACTAGCTGTAATGGATGGATGGCCACTTACGCTGTCATACGCACATCTTCTGTGCTTGAAATTTCTCATGTAAATCTTAGTGGAGAGTTCTTCACTTTTCAAAGTTCAGCAAAAAAAAGAAATTGATCAACGTTTATATGTACGCAGAACCCAGTTTGTAGTTTTCCTCTTCAGCCTTTGTAGTTTGCAGCATTGAGACAGTTGCTTCTTTCAGCGCTTTGACTTCAGACATTGTGTTAGAAATTGCTTCTCCTCTTTCTTATTTTTGCTCCTGCTTGTCACCCATCATGTAGTTGTTGATTTTAGATTTTCATTTTCCTATCTGGAAATTGCTGGAAATTATAGGCAGTCATTTATTAACCCGATTACTTTATGCTTCAATGGACTTGTCAGTGGGTGGCCTTGTGAATTATTTCAGCTTTTATAGACACAGATCAACCATGCCACCCTATACCCACAACACAAAGCTGCCGACTTCTCTATTGTAGGACCTTGTAATTGAATGGCATTTGAAACATGTATGAGCACTCCCCCCTCTTATTCTTCCCAAATAATGCTTAACCTGGGTTTTATTTTCTCAGTAGACTTGAATAGTTGAAACTTGTCATTGCATAAGCTCCCAGATAGCACAAACGTTGAACAGGAATTACAACATACTTGGTGTGATTTATTTCTGGTCATCAAAAGCAATCAATTTTACAGTAGAATTGTAAAACTTCAGAGCAAGGTGTAGCTAATAACCAGGTATAGGCCTTTCAGTTTGTTTAAGGAAAAGCTCAAGATCAAAAAGGCTAGGTAATTTGTTAACACTGCATTCTTTAGTGCTGGTGAAGTTGGGACTTGAACCTGCGTTTCCTCACTTGTCACTCAGAATTCTTAATTAGGCTACTTCTCCCATGCTTCTGAATCCTTGACTCTGCTTTTGAATATCAGATGATGTCTCCACTTCGTACAATTTAGAAATGTGATTGTATTTGCTATTCCCTACCAAGCTATATTGGAACCTGAGTCAGAAATTACAGCCTAACTATCTTGACTCCATCTTTATCATGGACGTTCAGCATTAATTTTTAATTGTATTAATAGTTATCTTAATTATAAATGATTCATTCTAGTCCTGGTCCTATTGTTTTACTTTAATTTACAAGCTATAAATCCCTTCTTTCAGGCTTCTGAAATAAATAAGGACATTCTGGGGGATATTTTCTAGTTTATTAAGAAGTTGAATTCAAGTCAGAGGATCTGTTGTTTTCTGCTTCATTGTATTGTGCTTTGAGCCCTTGTATAACACTATATGTGCGATTTGTATGGATTAGGAATTGAAAGAAGCTCCTTATAGAGCAATTACATTCATTACCATGCCCTGTTCTCTCCACAGTGTTTGAGATAGGTACTATATTGGCTAAGATTTTTATTTTCTTCTAAGTGACACAGACTTACAATGAAGGAATTAAGTCACTCATCACTGCTGATGTGTCTGAGGACAGATACATCAGCATCATTTCTTCAGGCTCTACTTTCTTCTTTTCCCACTTTGAAACTCCAAGCTTAAACCTCTGCTATCAGGACAGCTGAGCAGAAAGAGAACCTCTCCTGATTGCTCCAGCAAGAGGTTGCAGAATTGAGTCTAATATATATATATAATCCACTATAGCCCACATGCCAGACATTAAGGCTTGGGGTGGCATTTATTTTACTAGCGAATTATGTTTCTTATACTCTACCCCAGGGCAGAGTCTTAGGACCAAGAGCAGAAGAGATTTAATTCCTCTTAAGGAAGAAAGAATACTTTAAGTCCCTCCCACATGAGATCCTAAAGTTGGACCTGGTGGTCCTGGCCTGTAATCCTAGGCATTGGGTGTTGGGAACTGTGAACCCCAGATCCTGAATTTCTTGTAAACAACTTGTTTTCCCCTGATCTGAGTGCCTACAGCTGCTCTGAGCATGAAACCCTCAGGAGTTCCTGATGGCAGGGGAGTGGTTTCTGGTGGGTTTGGCTGGGGCGTGGCTATTAGTTAAGGATCCTTGTATAAGCTGCCCCTGGACACAATAAAGGGGGCATTCTTGGGGCATTTTTGTTTCAAGAATGATCCGTGTCTTTGTCTGTGATTCTTTGTGTGTGTTTCAATCTCCAGCCCCTTGCCCAGTTCACAAACTGTATGGTGGCTCATAGAGCGCAGACGAGTGTGGTGCGTCGCAATTGGGGAGGATTTCTCTGTTTGCATCCAACCTAAGCTAGAGTCCAAGGTCACTGTGAACAATTTACAGAGACTGTCCTCAAAATAAAAAAATAAAAGTGTAGCTGAGGGATATAGCATGATGGTAGAATGCTTGCCTAGTGGGATGGGTGTGAGGACTAGTTTTAATTCTCAACTCGACACAGGCAGAATTACCTGGGAAAAGACTCTCAATCAGGTTGGCCTGTGGGCATGTCCGTGGGGGATTGTCTTGACTACATTAATTTATGAGAAGACCCCAAATTAAAAGTAGGTGATACCTTAACCTAGGATTGGTTCTTTAATTGTCTAGGGAAAGTAAGCTGAGATATAAGCATGCATACAGGTATTTCTCTCTGCTCTTGACTGTGGATGTGATGCATGCCCAGTGTTTTATGTTCTCATCCCCTTGGCTTCCCTGCTATGATGGACTGTAACCTAAATTGTGAGTTAAAATATGCCTTTTCTCCACTACGCTGCCCTTTGCCAGGGCATTTAATGACATCAACAGAAATGAAACTGGAATATGTAGCATGTGTGAGACCCTCACTTCAGTTCCCAATATTTCAAGAAGGTGTGGGGGTTAGTATTCTGGGCAGGCAAAGAGAAATGTCTACTATAATGTGATTATTCCCTTCCTCTTATGATGAACTTTGGGGAATCCTTAATTAGGAAGTCTAAGACCACACAACTGGTGAGCAGTAGACCTCTAATTTCACTCCATAGCTGACTACATGTGAAACCCTTCTCCTTTCCCGATGCTTTGTTGTATCTGTAGACACTTGAAAGTGTGACCATTCCTTAAAGCTCTACTTTCCAAGGGTTTGCCCCTAGAGGACATGTGAGAATGTTTGGAGATGGTTTTGGTTGTGGTAATTATGCATGGAGGTGGTAGGCATGCTGGTGGCTAAAGGATGGAGATGCTTTAACACCCTCCCAAGAAAACCCTTCCCCCGCCTGCAGTGTCACAGTGCCAGGCGTGAGAAACCCTGCTTTCTAGGTTCTAGTTTTAGACTAATTGCTGTTAGCCTAAATTTTGAAAGAAAGAATTAATATTGAACAAGACTAATTTTAACATCAAAGTAAAATTAGATAGCCTCATAAGTCAATTTTCTTTAAATTTCATAGCATCCAGCTTTAGAGTGATTCTTATTTAATGAATAAATTTAAATAAGCATAAATTACCTTAAAATTAATTTATACAAGTTAACTATGCAGAATAATTTTTATCCAAAAATAAGACATGTAATTTTTCCTTAAAGTAAATCTAAGCTCAGATGTGGTGAATCGGGCCTGTAATCCCAGCATTTAGGAGACAGGAGAATTATTGCTCATTCTAGTGAATTTAAGACCAGCCTGGGCTACAGAATAAAAAGAATGAGACCTTTACTTAAGTTTTAATCTCTCTCTCTCCGTGTGTGTGTGTGTGTGTGTGTGTATTACATACACATTTATGTGGGGTATTTTAAATTTAATAATAGATGCTTTTAAACAAATATTTAATTAAGGTTATCTTGGAAACCTTTAAACATTTAAATACTTTACATTTGAGGAAAAATTAACAACTATTTTTAAAGCTCTTGGCCAAAGCATTCCTAAAAAATTTTGATAACAAAAAGAGATTTTATTATGCTAGAAAATGCTCAGAATGTTTGTTACTGTGACTACTTTGTGGTATCTCCATGACTCTTTGTGCTAAAGTTGGCCATGTAGAATCAGGAGCTATGTGGTGTCTCCATGACTCTCTGTGCTAAGCTGGCCACGTAGAATCAGGAGCTTTGTGGTGTCTCCATGACTCCATGCGCTAAAGCTGGCCATGTGGAATCAGGAGCTTTGTGGTGTCTCCATGACTCTCTGTGCTAAGCTGGCCACGTAGAATCAGGAGCTATGTGGTGTCTCCGTGACTCCATGTGCTAAAGCTGGCCATGTGGAATCAGGAGCTTTGTGGAAGAATGATAGAGACAGAGGAGCGGAGTTAATGTGTTCTGTTAACTCTTCAAATAAATCAACCTCCATATCTAGTGAAATGAAAGTAGTTGAAACCATTTACCTCCTGCATACTTGAATTGAGCAGATATATCCAAATGGAACCTGGGAAGTCAGACCTCAGCTAGTTTTCCAGTAAAATAGCTGAGCGATGAGCATGCCACCACGCATGGCATTCACACGAGAAAGTTTCCGCCGTACAGTCACTCCAAGTTAGTGTTGGAGTTCAATTTGAGGCTCAGCATTCTTTCATTCTGCCAGTTTTGTACAAATAATTCTTAGTGCTACGTTCTAAATCCTCATGGCTGCTCCTGTTTATAATTATTAATGTATTCCTCTTGGACTCTTTTTGTCCCTGTTGGCCCTATCCAGAGCAACTAACATTTTCTCAGATTTCAACCAGTAATTCCTACTTGCCTTGCTTTTTCACATGGCTGACCCTCCTCTCACTCCTTCTCAGCTCTTGATGCTCCCGTGACACCCATGGTATGGTCTCACTACTTCACCTGACTGTACTATTTCATCCCAGAATGCTCATTGTTTTTTCTGTTTCTTCTCTTTTCCTTTGGCCTCTCTTCCCTCCTTAGTATTGAATTCCCTTCTTGCCTATTATTCCTACCTCCTTCTGTTTCTCAACCCCTAATTACTGGCTTCATATCCTTAGGCTTCCCAGCTTCTTAGTTCCTGTCTTCATCCACGGAGGTATCTGATGTCCACCCACCTAGCCCGTGTTAGTCCGGCTTGTGTGTTTGGAGAGGCCTTCCATTCATTGTTAATAGAATTCAATTTGCTGTTTCCTTAGAAACAGGGCAGCTGCTGATCTTCAGATTACCCATGATTTTCATGCAAATTCCTGTGCCACATTAGGAGGAGCAACATTTCTCTACAAAACATGTCACAAAAATACCTTAATAAATAGTGTGAGGTAAAATGGCACGGTTTATTTTTGATTCCAGCTCAGTGAGCTTATTGTTTCTTTGCAAAGAAAAAAAAAAAAAAACAAAGGTCTTGAAGAGCTGGCATTTTTATCTCTGATCTGCAGACCCTTTCCTGGCACTGTCAGAGGGTGCTCCTCAGCCCTTCCATGCAGTGTGGGTTTTACAGAGAGCACGGAGATGAGAGGTCACTTGACAAACAAGGGACTTGTTTAGGATTTCACAGCAAAGCTAATTGCAGAGGCCTTGAGTTTCCTGCCTCCTAATTTCTGCTGCATGAATAGAAAAGAGCTTATTATGCTCTGCTTATTTATATGGATGCCTCAGAGCATTTCCTTTGCTTTAATAAAATTGTGAAAATTATTACCCAGTAAAGGAATTGTTAGAATAGAAAACAAACTAGACACAGGGGCACCTGAGTTTTTTCCTGGTTTTTCATCTCATTAATGATGGAAGCTGTTAGTTCCAGGGCTTCTTGAACCTTGAAAACTATACTCGTTTTATTCTGCACGGTGAAGTTCCTTGAAGTCCTCTAAAAACCACAAAAACAAAATTTAAAGTACAAAGTGTTATTATTGATTAACTGAAATTGGTCCTTGTTTGTTTGCAAAGTTCCCAGGACTCCATGGGGCCGGGAGTTCCCCGTGGTGAGTTGGTGAGCATCCTGTGAGAACCAAGCATGTCTTAGTGATATAGTTTGGGTTTCTGAACTTGTCTTTCTGTTGGGTTGAGGTGAGGGAACAACTTGTGGAAGTCCCCCTGGCGCTGCCAGCAGAATGTTTGGGACCAAAGCAAGCATTCCAATAGTATGTTCTGGGGAGGTTAGCTGGTCAGGAAATAAACCCTTACCAAATGTAATGGCTCCCACTAGCATTTTCGGTAACGAGTACCAGATGTGGGTAGTTAATTATTCTCAGATCTGATAAGTACCTGCCAGCCAAGGCTAATTTTATTTTCAGTAAACGTGGCCAAAGGTCCTAGCTGTTCATTTGATAGGCTAGGGCCTGTTTGCACTTATCTATTAATAAATGCACAACACTCCTTTCGTTTTCCTTTCCCAGGGCCAGATAAAACATTTCAGACACTCAAAGTGTTTGTCTTAGTAAATCAGACAAAATAAACAAATCTGGTGATTAACTTGGTAAACAGAGAATGGTTAAGTGTTACCTTTGGAGTTTAACTCAATGCCAAATAAATAATATTAATCGCATGGCATTTTCAATAACCTTTATGAAGTAAGACAGGAAGGATTTTCCACCCTTTTTTAAACATCAGGGGTATAAGTATATCTCTTAAGTGCTTTCAGATGGCTTTCTGTAGGGAGATTGTGAAAATCACTTTAAAATGAGATTATTCTTATGTACCATGAGTAACTTGTTGGGAGCGTTGTACCAGTTAATGTTGCATGTAAACCTGGGAACCTCTGTTGGTCACCCCAGAGGGAAGACCGCCCAGTGACATGCCATCTTTTGCATACAGAGATAATAGCTTTCTGAAGGTTTGATTCGGATAGAACCCTGAGTAAATGGTCCCCTTTATACTAGTAAGGGGGTAGGTCACAGAAACTCATTCTTTACTCATCTAGACTTTTGTCTTTGGAGCCAAGGGCTCTGTTAAGAATTGTACTGTTTGTTGTTAAGAACATGGACTGATGTACATGCTTGTCTGGTGAGAACTAGTGAGAAATAGACCAGTTATTTCATACTAGGAGGCAGTGCTATGGTATCAAAGTAAGTCCCATCCACTTCAAGCCTGAACCAGATTTCACTGGTGATCCAGTATCTCTGCTTCCTGCCAGCTTTTCTGTCATTCCACTTTCTTCTTTCGTTTGATCGAAACCTACCTGCTCTGCCAAATGTCAGCTCTTTTGTGTTGGCTTTGCCCTTGAGATTGCAAGTAGCTCATGAAATTCCTTGTAGTTTCCCATGATGTATAGTAACCCGAATTTACTAAACATGGAGCGTAAAAAACATAGCTGGAATGCCTTAGAGAACAATCCCTTATCTGCACATCTCCATTTAGAATTTCTCTGCATTGGTGTCTTACCCCATAAGAGGGTGTCCTGGCACAGTGCCATCAGTATAGTGCAGGCACTCAGTGGTAACATCACACGAGTGGTGGCAGACACTAATCGTGTGGAGGAGACAGTGCAAACCTGGAGTTTGAAATCTGTTAACTTTTTCCAGCTTCTCTTTCAGGACCTGCTGGGAGGCCAGGTGAATTCCTTGTACTCTTTTTATGTTTTAGTTTCTGTAGCTGTGCAGAGAAGTTAACCGCTCTATCCATTTACCTACCAGACAGGCATGTCCTTAAAACTAACGAGAGAAAGTATCAAGTCCTTGTATCTTAAAGGGTGAAAAATATTACTACTACTACTATTTACACACTCTGAATTTTTCTTCCATACTACTTATTATTTTCTATTACATTTCCTAACACTTCCTTTTGTTATATACTAATGTACTTTATATTTGCTAAATAAACATTGTATTTACTTTATCCAATTTAGATTTACTTGTATTTAACAATCATTTGTCCTATTTTCTTTTTTCTTTATTTTTTATTATATATATATTTTTTATTTAATATATATATTAAGATGAGGTCTTGCCATGTGACATAGACCACTACCAAGCTCCTGTACTAAAGGTACTCTCCTACTTCTGCCTTCTAAGTAACTGAGCCTCTATGTAAATTACGACTGGATTGTAGTAATCAAAATTCTTGGCATATCTTTCTGGAGGAGATGTTTTATTTTCTATACCAGCTCTTCACTTAAGATCCTTTGAGCTATAAATCTAGTTGCATCTTCAAATATCTTTGATTATAGGTGATTAGATACTGCTTATATGGTAGGAGAGGCTGAGTGTTGGGGGGACTGCCAGAAGTGTTGGAAAGTTCATAATGCAGTAGTGATCCCCACTTCTGTGCTTCTGTACCAGATCTTTCTCCTGATCTCTACACCTCTAAGTCAAGCTAACCAGTCAACTTCTCTACTTGGCTGTGCACAGTATTTTCTAATGTCTCGCATAAATGTAATATCCTGTTTTTTGAATTTACTTTTCTCTCTAGCTAGAATCACCACCTACCCTCTCTGTCAAGACAGCAAACCCTCACCATATTCCCTTAATGTCTGTACATTTGACCACCTTGATGTTTTATGTCCTTTCTGTCCATTCTTGTTATGACTTTAATCAGGCTGTGCCCGTCTACCTTCCTGCACCAGTCTTGTTCCTTTGCTATCCTGTATTAGATTCAGGATAATAGTGCAAGTGTTGTGTCCTGATTTAAGATTTGTGGTGGCTCCTGAAATGAAGTTTACATTTGTTTCGTTCGGTTATTGAGGGCCTAATCATTTTCACTTTAATTTATCCTCACGTCTTCTTGTAACCTTTGTTGTAGCCATAAACTCTACTTTTTTTCTACCTGCTTCTTTGATTGGAAAATGTTTATTTTATTTAAAAAGAAAAAAAAAAACACCTCCTTCCACCCTGAGCTTTTGTGACTCAAGTGAAATTGGTTACCACATCCTTGAATCCCACCTTTAACTGCCTATACTTCTCTCATGGTTCCAGTGAGAGGCCCTTAATTTGCATATGTCTTTCCTCCATAATCCATTACCTGTTTACTTCATTTGCTTTTCCATGTTGAGAACTGTGGCTGAGACAGGGATAGAATGTGGTTGATTGATTCAATTGATGCATTTAAATCCTGCAGTGTATCCTTCCTGCTCAGATTTACTTTATTTTCAGTGCAGGGTTGAGATGACTTTAAGAATTCAGATTAGGATTTGATGTGGTGGATGGACTAGGTCTTTCTTTAATTGCTATGACTGAAGGGCCAGCCACAGTCTGAAAATTAGCCATAAGGACTCATGTATTAAGAAGCGATTTAATCCTCTGTGTGGTGGTGGCTCACACTTTTAATCCCAGCACTCAGGAGGAAGAGGCAGGTGGGTCTCTGTGAGCTTGAGGCCAGCCTGGTCTACAGAATGAGTTCCAAAACAGGCAAAGGCTACACACAGAGAAGCCTTGTCTCTGGGGTAGGGGAGTTCCTTAAGCCTCACACATCTTTAGATGTTCTTCATAAGTATTATCTTAATTTTCAAAATAATTATAGCACATAATTTTTATTAAACATATTTTAGAGATTAAAAATATAACTTCAAGCCGGACGGTGGTGGCGCACGCCTTTAATCCCAGCACTCGGGAGGCAGAGGCAGGTGGATCTCTGTGAGTTCGAGGCCAGCCTGGTCTACAAGAGCTAGTTCCAGGACAGGCACCAAAGCTACAGAGAAACCCTGTCTCAAAAAAACAAACAAACAAACAAAAAAAACACCATAACTTAGGAAGACGTCATTGACATCCCTGAGGACCTGTGATGATGGATGGTGTTTGAAGCTGGATCTACTGATCCTCCTAGCATCCTTTTCTTCTTAGGCTTCTTGCCTCAAGAAAGACACATTAATCTATTTGCAAGCTACATGTCAAGTCACATGTACATTAGTGAAACCAGTAGCTTTCTTCATGTGAAATCATCAAGAATAGAGTTCTGAAGAAATTCAAACTTTGGCTACTATACTGGGAAGGGGAAATAGTGTAGAGAATAGACAGAAGATAACTTTGGAGCTCAAAGAAACGTTTTTGTTTTATATGACAGTGACACATAAAACTAGGGTGGCTCCTAATATGATGCAAATGAGCCAAATTTATATTGCTTCATTAATCGTACCTCTGGTGAGCTCAATTTCATAAAATAATCTACATTTTTATTATCTAGATTTTATCAAAGTAAAATTCTAAATTTTAAAAATCATCTTTTATGTATATTCTTAGAGGTGTCCTTCAACATGACTGGTTTTATTGAGAACATAGGTTTTTTTTTGAGGTAGTTTAACATGACTGGTTTATTGAGAACATAGATTTTCTTTGAGGTTGTTAACACTGATGTGGTTATGATTTGTTCTTTGTCTTTCATGTTGTAGACTTTCTTCAAAAGCCTGATGATGTTGGGCAACCCTTCCACATCCAATAGTAAGGATCCATGCACACACACACAGGCTAGAAGCCCTGTGTAACGGGCTTTTCTTTGGGGCCACCAATTAGCTCCCAAATCATGACACAGAAACTTGTTATTAGTTATGCTCAGCCTTAGCTTAACTTAGCTTGTTTCTTGCTAGCTCTTATAATTGAACCTGTTTCTCTTTATCTACGTTTTGCCTCGGGGATTTTTACCTTTCTTTCCTGCTGTATGTCTTCTGCTTCTAGTGTGTGGTCAATGGATGCCAGCCTTCTGGCCTGAGGCGTGTCCCTCTCTTACGTTCTCATTCTCTTCTTTTTCGAGCAATGATTTCTCCTACTTATTCTGTCTGCCTGCCAGCCCTGTCTATCCCTCGCCTGCCTAGCTATTGGCCATTCAGCTTTTTATTAGACCAATTGGGAGCCCTAGGCAGGCAAAGTGAAACAAATTCAACACATCTTTACATATCTAAAATAATTTCCACAGATTCTACAGCATAAACAAATGCAACACATCTTTGCATAGTTAAAATAGTCTCGACAGCAGCCCTGGGTGTGGAGACAGGTTTGTTAATTGATGCTTTTATTAGACAGTTTGGAAAAAGATCCTATTGTTTAGTGGGGGAACACCCAAGATTCTGTGCCAGCAGCATGTCATGTCATCTCTTTGTCGGAGAACTTCCTAATTTTCAGTGACTCTAAAGCAAGTGATTGTCAGAGTTTGCGGGGCTGAGGGAGAGAACGGGACAAGATATGAGGATGTGTTTTCTCCCAGAATGTAAGTGTCTACTCTATCTCTCATTTCAGTTCAGGTTCAGTACCTCTCTCCCTAACTTCTGCCATATCTGATGTCTTTGAGTTCCCAACTCCTTTAGGTCCACTTTTCCAAAAGCCAGATAGCTAAGTACATGTAGGATATAATATCTAAGCTTGTAAAATGTATGTAGGATTTGAACCCAAGGAGATGGAAAGATATTTCCACAAAAGGAATTATGCTGGTGGGGAAAAAAATAACAGGGTAGGTAGGAAATTGCAAGTAATACAGTTTACTTGGAGTGAAGCAAGAAGAGAGATGTGTTGAAGGAGAAATAGAGCTGGAAATATAACCTGGAGCTTCAGAGACTAAACAAGAATTCTGCCCAGAATCCCTGTCCCCACCCCCAGAGGTGCTAAAGTGCCAACTCGTGCACACTAAAAGCTGCTCAACAGATTCTAAGTGCCTAAGTGTGAGGAAATCTGAGGTGCTGTGACTTTGACATTGTGCAGAATTTCTGCAGTTGAAGTCTTGAAAGAACAGAGATGCCATGTATATGGAATGTGAGCTTGCAGATTCTAAGGCTAGCTTAGTTTGTCTCTTAATTTGTATACATCTCTCAGTGAGCCGAAATTCTAAGAATGTGAGAGCTGAGAAGCACTGGCTGCGATCTTACTCACTAGATGTTTTCAGAGTACAAATGTCATCAGTGCCGTGGGCCAGCAGAAGCAGAGACCCTTGGATGAGAAGAGGTCCGAAGGAAGTACCACTTTGTACCTGGAATGTTACTACTTTTAATAGAAATCCCTCTCTATAGAAATTTTATTACATGTAGTCTGGAACAAGATATAAGGCAGAACTTTTGTCCATTACCCAGCATGCTGCTCAGCTGCATGGAGGTCAGTCATTCTTTCAATGACAACATGAGTGATGATTTAGAAGCTATTTCTTTCTTTCTTTTCTTTTCTTTCTCTCTCTTTTTTTTTTTTTTGCTCCCCCCCTCCCCTGCCCCAGGATTAAGCAGTTTTCTCCTTTTTTGGGTTGGGAGGAACAGTATTTGTATTGATACAAATTTCTCTTCTTCACAGTGTTTGCCTGCGCCTTAAAGATGTGGCAGGATTACGTAAGCTCTCTGGAATTTAGATTAAACAGCATTCAATTTGAAAATCTAATCACATCATCTAAATATCATTAAGTTATAATAGGCTGATTGATAGGGATTTCAGCCTGGTACTGCATGCCTTTCACTCAGCCAGCCTTTTCAAACCAAGATGTTGATAAAGAGGTCTATAAATCTTAATAGTTGGAGACAGTTTAAAAGCATAGTTCACTGGGCAAGGTCACACCCACTTAAGTGACCTATTTTGTATACTTTTCAAAAATAGGTTAATTAACTTAATAGAAATAATAGGTCCCTGGTATTGATGTGCAATTACCACAAAAACAGCTTTTTTTTTTTTTTCCTTTTTCCTTTCCAAATGAACACGATGTTCATGAAATTGAGGGCATAATAGCTGTGACAAAAACCAGGTTTAGCAAGGCAAGTCATGTTCAGCAAAATACATTTCAGACTCGCCCTTTAGAATCCCCTTTCTCCAGGTTCGGGGACGTGGGCACGCCCCCACCAGATCTCTGTTCCTGCTGCACCTTTCAGGAGGGCCTACTTTAGCTGTGGCCGCTTCCCTAATCGCTGTATACACAGCTTTTGTCCCCTGGAGCCTCCGCAGGCGTAGAGGGTGCAATGAATGTTGGCCTCTTTCTATTTAAACCGGGGCATTTTCTTTGTCGTCATGACACATGGTTCATGGGCTAGCATAGTTTCAGGGAAGGATACAGTGGAGAGGCAAGGGATGCCCAGTCCAGAGTCCTATTTGGGACTGGCTGCAACCTCCTAATGTATCCTGCTTTCTTTTAATGTTGGTATTGTTTGATTGTTTTTATTTTTGTTATTTGGTACTCAAGTCATTCTCCCAAACTATTTTATGCTCCCTTAGGTAGGACAATTATAACCTTTGTTTTCTATTATTGACTACTAAAATTATGTAATTTTATTTTTCTATTCATCTGTTCCTTAAGACCCAAAACCTTAATGTCTTATGGAAAAGGATGCTTATTATATTGTTCATTGGAACCTTTAAATGCATTTTAACTAGAATATTCTGTTTAGAAAAGTTAATTCCTAGCCAGGCACAGTGGCAAAATATCTGGGCTTTATAGGATACTTGGTTTCAGAAAAGAAGGAAGAAATGAAATGGGATAGCGAAAAAGATAAAGAAAAGAAAAAAACTTTCTCTCCTCTCAGTCAGATATGTGTATCACACACCACTCTCTAAATATGTGTCGCGAGTTTACGTTAGTTGTAGTTCACTGTGGCCTAGGGATCCTGAGGTATTCATTGGTGTGAGGCTCTTCCAAGGTGCTTGAGATGAGTACATTTTGAATTGATGGGTGTATTTTTAACAGCTAGGTGTGTTCTGCACTAGAAATTCTAGGGAGACTCCTTGGCCACTTTTCAGCAATATCACCATTCGCTTGCTTGTGCCCTTTCCTACCAGCCCAACCTTTCCTTTTCAAAAAAATACAATATTTTTATTTATTCTTGAACAAATTTATACATGCATGCAATGTATTTGTACTCCTTCCCCTAACTCTTCTAAGATATACCTCTACCCCCACCCCCTGTGTTTCCTCTTTTTAAAAAATAACCCACCAAGTTCACTTTATGCTGCCCATTCACTCATGGGTATGGTTGGACCTATATGGGGCCACATCCTTAAAGGAAACTGAATCTCCACTTCCAGAAGCCATCAGTTTCCATAGCTCCTCATTTAGTGGTGGGAAGCTCAGCCTCCTCCTTCCTCTTCATGCTAGAATGCTGATTGGCTTGATCTGGTGTGGGCCTTGTGCAGGCGACCATAGCTGCTATGAATACAGCCATCCTGCCATGTCCAGAAGACATTATTTCACTGTAGGCTTCTCCAGTCTCTGGCTCCTACAATCTCTGTGATGGTCCTAGGCCTTGGGGAGAGATTACAACATACACGTCCCATTTTTGGCTCAGCCCTCCGCTCACAAACTTATTCTGTAAGTTTCTGCACTAACCACTGTACCCCTCGTAAAGAAGCTTCTCTGCTGAGGTCTGAGAACTGAGAACAAATTCAAAGAGGAAACAATAGTCAGTGCACCCCTGAAGTTTATGAGCTCCCCAACCATGGCTTCTTGACCAGACTTATAGGACCAGGCATGCTTCTCTTCCTGTAGAGTGGGCCTTAAATTCCATCAGAAAATAGTTACCTCCATAACATTTATGCCACTCTAGTGTGATCCATGGGCATATCTTGTAATGCCTGTTGTTATTGTAGCTCACAGTGATAACAGCTGGTAAAACTGTTGACTTTTCTCCCTCAGCAGCCTGAGCATTACCTTTTGGTAGAGCCCAACATTTTCTCCTCCTCCTCCTCTTCCTCCTCCTCCTCCTCTTCTTCCCTTTTGTTTTGTTTTGTTTTTTTTGAGATAGGGTTTCTTTGTGTAGCCCTGGATGTCCTGGAACTCGTGCTGTAGACCAGGCTGGCCTTGAACTCGCAGAAATTTGCCTGCCTCTGCCTCCCAAGTGCTGAGATTTAAGATGTGCGCCATCGCTGCCCTGGTTGAGCCCACCGTTTTCTAAATGAGACAAATCTTGTCTGGATATGCATGTGTATGAATGTATGTTTACAGAAAATGTCACAAATTATACTGTTCTGTGGAATCTTACCAGAGGCAGAAGAGCCTTTAAAATCTCCCTGCCTTGGCTGGTTCCTCATCAGGAGGATGGGAAGATACCATTTAAACAGGGCTGTAGTGACGCCATGGTGCAGCACAGACGGATGAGAGAAGGGATGAGATGAGAGAAGGGTTTTTTGTTTTGGTTTGGTTTTCTGGATTTTTTTAAAATTTTATTTAAAAAAAAACTTTTTTTTTTCATTTTACATACCAATCCCTGTTCCCACTCCCTTCCCTCCTCCCATTACTTCTACCTTATCCCCAACCCCACCCGCCATCCACTCCTCAGAGAGGGTAAGTCACGTTGCTTTGAGGAAGGTCCAAGGCCCTCCCTACTATATCTAGGTTGAGCAAGGCATCCCTCCAATGAGAATGGGTTCCAGAGCGCCATTTATCCCTACAAGCTTCCATCAGTTGCTTCATGAAGGCTCTATGGTGACGTTTAAGATATTTATCTATCTCCACTACTGCTTAGGGTCTAAGCTGGGCTCATCAATGTAGATTCCTGGGAATTTCTCTAGTGCCAGGCTTCTTGCAAGCCTCATAATGACTCCCTCAATCAAGATATCTCTTTCCCTGCTCTCCATCAAAGAGAACCCTAAGAGAGACATATATTGATCCCCCTGGGAGGGGAAATAGACAAGATCTCCTGAGAAAATTGGGAGCATAGGGGTGGGGGGAGTAGGGAGGGTCATAGGGGAGAAGAAGGGGAAGAGGGAGGAGAACTTGAGGGAACCGGATAGTCAAGATGGGGGGAAAGACAAAGACTTCAGTTTTGTTTTGAGTGATAGAGTGGTTCACTCTTCAGTATGGGGGTAGGGTGAAGAAGGACCAATTCAGCTAGAATTTACTCTGCTCTTTTATTTCCATCTGTGTGATAGTTTACCCTTGAAAACAAACCTGCCTCCCCTGCCCCCAGTTTAGCATCCCTTGTTTGAAAGCAAAGATCTCCTTTCTTCTCTTCCTCGTCCTCCTTGTCCTCCTCGTCCTCGGCCCCCTCCCCTTCTTCTTCTTCTTCTTCTTCTTCTTCTTCTTCTTCTTCTTCTTCTTCTTCTTCTTCTTCTTCTTCTTCTTCTTCTTCTTCTCGTTCGTTTGGGTATCCTCTAATTTGCCCAATATAGGGTCCAGTTCAGAGTAAACATTCATTAAGAATATTTTAGTTAATTAACTACAAAGTATCTGGCTTAAGCTGGGGAAAGAATGACACATTGGTTAAAGGAAGTACTGACACACAGGGAAATTAAATAAAGAGGAAATTTTTCCTATTAGTAATTTTTTCTAATGATGATAGTACTATCCATTCCTTATAAAAAGTGTGGAAGAACAAAACTTTAAAAGAAAATCACATATACACTCCTAAGATGATACCTGAATAAGTTGTACAAAAACTGTTGGTAGCATTATTCACAATGCCAAAAAATGTTGAAACAACCTAAATGTCTGTCAATGATGAATGAATAAACAAAATATAGAATACATATGCAATATTATGTTGTATAACAATAGAAAGATATGATTTATGGGTACATGATCAATATGGGTGGACCTTAAACACTAAGTACAAAAGCTTATATGATGTCAAGGAAATCTGTAGAGCCAAAGTGAGATTAGCGGCTGCTTATATTGGGGGAATAGTCGATGGGTAGTACCTAAAGCACAGAGAATCTACCTCCTTTGCCCTTCCCTCCCTTCCCCACTTCCTTCCTTTCCTTTCCAAAAGTGCAAGGGCACAAACCCAGGGCTCCTTGCATGCTAAGGAAGGGTTCTGTTCCTGACTGTACTTGCAGCCCTGTAATTCCTTCTGACATGATGAAACTGTTGGAAGTAGATGCTGGTAAGGACGGCACAGCTCTGTGAGTAACTGTAAAGCTGCTGAAACATTTTCAGTGGGTGAATTGTTTAGAATGTGAATTGTATCTCAGTGAAGCTGCTATAAAAATTAATCAGAGCCCCACCCTGAAATCACTACTGTTAATAGCATCTGTTCTATTTTTTTCTAGACATATTTATACAAATCTAAACATTTTGTCTAGCTCAGTTCATATTTCACATGTAGTTTTTAGATATTTTTATTTTATTTTTATGGGTATGTGTGTTTTACCTATATGCATATCTGTGTACCACATGCATGCAGTACCTGTGGAGGCCTGAAAAGGACATCAAATCCTATTGAGCTGTTACTAACTCTGGTTGTGAGCCACCATGTGGATGCTGGGACATGAACCTAGGTCCTCTGGAAGATCAGCCAAGGCCCTTAACTATGAGCCATCTTTCCAACCCCTCACATATATATATATTTTTTTCAAGACAGGGTTTTCCTGTGCAGCCCTGGCTGTCCTAGAACTCACTCTATAGATTAGGCTGGCCTCAAACTCAGGAATCTGATTGCCTCTGCCTCCCAAGTGCTCCCTAAAATTTATATCGCCCGGTTATATAATTTGTAAATAGTAGTTTTCACTTATTATTTTACCATGAACATTTTCTCATCCTAATAGGCCCTCCCTTATAAACATTCCTGTAAAAGGAACAGCATAGTTGACCTCATAATTTTAACATAATTTCTGTCTCCATTCTTCTGAGGATTGGACCTTTAGATTAAGTCGATTTTAGCATGATTGTAAGTAGAAGTTTCAGTTTGGAAGGCTGTGAGGCTTGTCTTCTCATTCCCGAACCTACAAGCCTGATGTAAAAGAAACAGACAGAATGTATGAGAACAGTGTTTTCATGAATGTAAGGCCAGGGCTTCAGGAAATAGAAGCTTCGTGTCTTAGTTATGAACTGGGAGCAGAACAAGTGAATTTTCATCTGGTGAGACCCATGGGGAAGAGCCCCTGAACGGGACGCCTAGGCCCCTCCTCTACCCACAAGTGCAAAAATCTTGGCTTCCATGTGAAAAGGGCTCTAACATGTTCTCAGCCTGATGGCTCCATGACTGTATAGCAGAGGCTTTCGTTCTCCAGAAGAGGTTTTGAGTTATTGATTTGTCTTTTTCTGTTACTTTATAAGAGCATGGATGGATGGGAAGGCAATAGGTATTTCTGTAGTAGAATCTTCTTTGATGGAAAAAGGTTCAGGACCATAGAAATATTTTAATAATTAGAGAAATTATTAAACATCATAGTATAGGCACGAATTATCATTCATCTTATGTATTATATTTTATACCAGTAATTTAGGTTGATGAAAATATTAAATCTCAATACTTCTGTCATAGCCACTCAAATCTGTACATCTACCAGCTAGTATTTTCCCTGTTCTCCTTCCCTCTTCCTTTTTCCCTCTTTTTTTCTCTCTCTTCTGTTTTTCTCCCCCTTCGTACATGCTAGGCAACCACTCACCCAACTGAACTACGCTCCAGCCCCGTTACCAATTTCAGTATGCTTTCATTGTGTTCTGTTAGAACTTCGGCTGAGTAACTTCTGAAATTTCGCTTTGTACCTTCCTTCCTCTCTGCAAGCAGAGTTCTCACTTAGAATAGGTTAGGAAAAACACTGTTAGTTTCTGAGAAGGGATAAAGTCTGTAGTATTCTGCCCTTACATTCTTAATCAACTATAAATGTGTTTGTCCTGTTCTTATTAACTTGAACCCTGATAGCTTTGCAAAAATAGAAATATATTGATTGCTTAAGGAAGGAGAGTTGGGTTTATCTCCTTGCCAGCCAGAGCCCAATTCACAATTACTGTTTTCTAACGTGGGGAATAAGAAGCTTAACTAGATGAAAAGGCTTTTCTAAGCAACATAACTGGTTGCAAGCAGTTAAGACCAAAAATAAGAAGGCTTGCCAAAACTCCTCTACAAAATCCAGAAGCTTGTGGGAGCTCATTCATATGATATGTAAGAAGTTATATAGGCAAAAATCATAATAATTTAATCTCTCTACAGCCCCCGTTGAACCGGTCTACTACGCCAATTTTGTTTGAAGACTCTTAAAGAGCCGTCTTAAAGGATGAAAACATGGTGATGGGAGCACGGTTCCCTCTGCATCTGATTATTTCCTTTTCACCATTGATTGTGCTTTGCGCTTGGCTGGCTTCACTTCCAGCTAGTCAAGCCTACGTTATGAAAGAGAAATGAGACACTTAATCCCGAGAATGATTAACCTGCATTGGCTGCCCTCCCTAGTAGCTTGCCCTTCTTTTATTGTCGTCTGTTTACTCATTCTTGAGCCAAATCTCCAACCACTCTTATTATTGAGCCCAGGGACACCTGGATCACAGGGAGTTGGACCTTTGTTTTAGTCTGAAGGGGATCTCCTGGCATTTTTTTTCTGTTCATCATACTTTTTACTTATTCATTCATTTTTGAGACAGAATCTCATTACATAGCCCGGCTGGCCTCGGTTCATTATTCTGTAACCTATGTTAGTCCTAAACTATCTTCCCTAGCCCTCTTAAGTGCTAGGATGAGAGCATGTTCCATCATACCCAGATTTTCAAGTTTCAAAAGCATTTTTAGGTTCATTGCTTGCAAAATATCAGTTTTAAATTTAACATACAAGGAAGTCAAAGTTACAGACGTTTTCCATGCCAACCAAAAGCTCCACAGCGGAATTGAAACGAATGTACACTCTTACATGGCTACCTCAATGTCTGTGGGGGAGGGGATAGCTTTAGTTTTGATTTGTAGGGTCAACTAGGGATGGCTGGAGTCATTTGGAATTAATACATTTTAAATTCCTTGCCAGAAAGCTCTGCAATGGCAAACTAGCATCACACTGTTGCAAAAAGCTGATTGTCAACTTGTTATTTTGTCTGTGGGAGCCCCTGACCTTGGAACTCATGTCTTATTTCCCCAAACATCCGTCAGTGAGTGTGGGGACACCTAACAGGGATGTGACCCTTATGCTGGAGCTTTTGAATAGAAAATCCTATTCTGTATTTCAGAGATGGCAAGATCAGGGTGATTAGATTTAGATTCTTGGATGTGGGTATCTTCTGTGGGGTGAGAATCATGTGAAATGGGAGTGTTTTTTAGCAGTACTTGATCCAAGGGCATAAGCAGGGTTAGTTCTTCAGTAGAAGGAACTTGGTCAGAACACAGCTTCCTCATCAAATTGAAGAGCAGTAGCAGAATATGAGATGGTATTCATGTTTGCTGGCTTCTTTCCTCAAGCTGTAGACTGCACAGATAAATATTTACCCAAGGAAGAGCATAGTGTTGGAAGAGCAAAGCCTTAAAATGGCTAAAATACACAAGTCCCTCCTACATAGATCCGTATATTGACATCTGTAGCCACCGATTGGCCAGTGAAGGGGAACTCCTAGTTGCTAGAAACATGCTTTGCAGGGCGTCCACTGACTAGCCCTACTCACAGGTTAACCCTTTCATGTCCTTTCTGGTTTCACAGTGACTGTTTATATTATTAGCAACTGCCTAGCACTTCCTGATTTCCTTGTCTTCCTAATGACCTTCATTTTGCCATTTGCTTTTATTTAGTATATTCTACTTTTGCTCTGTTTAGAGTGTGATGGAGATGCTAGGGAATTGTACTCTCTGGTTGATTTCAGAGTTCATTATGAGTGATGGATAAACGTAATAATAGTGGTAAAGCAAACAATATCATTTTGACTAAGATAAGGCTATGGTCTCAAAAGACCTCAGTGTCTCAAGGCTAAGATAAAGGCAGCTTAGGTGTAGTGCCTGAAGCCCTCTAGTGAATATTGTTTTAAAATGGTATAGCCACAGTATGGGTATTACTGGTAACACTGAACAATGCTGGAGTGAAGCCAACAGCATGTGAGTAGCACTACCCAGTGGGGCCAAGACCCAGGAGCATTTGCTTGGATCAAGATTAGTGACTTAAATATTCTCCCCTGATATGCACATGACTAGCTCCGTCTCCCACCTCAAGTTTCTGCTCAAATGTTACCTTCTCCCATGAAGCATGAAAACCTATTCTGATCCACCTATTTAAACTCAGAATAAGTTGAAAGAACTAATTGAAACCTCATGCTGAGTAATCCTCTTTTCAGGGCCTGAGATGCATTACACAAGAATATTTAACATTTTAGTTGGTGAACTCAGTGATACAATCCACATAGACGTTTTTAGCGTTATTTGCCTTTGAAATAATAGTATTAAGTTTATATAAATATTAATGTTTGTCCATGAAAAAGGAACAGAATGTTCTCTCTTCCTGACTATACTTTGAATCCTGGAGATCAGCATTTCCCAGAAAGATTAAATTCTAAATGAAAAGAAGCAATAAGTTGGTTTAGTTGAAATATTAACATTTTGATATATGGATTTGATATATGGATATACCACATTCTTCCCTGTAATGTTTTTATTTTTGTTTTGTTTTTCAATCTCAAGCTTATAATGCCAACTCTCCTTTTCATCTCTGCTGTGAAGAAGAGGGAAGGAATTCAAGGATCATTTTCTGTCCCTGCAGAAAGGGTTATGCTCAGAGTAAAACTCACGCATACCCAGGAGATCCAGTATTTGAGTTTCACCAGCCAGGCAGAGTAATCGAAGTACTGAATGTGTCAGAAGAATTATTTTCTTATTCATTATTGGCATGGCTTATAAGAAGATGGTAGGTGTACCAGTCCGTGGTCATCCCATGCACTTTTGGGATGAGTTCACTAGAGGACCCAAGTGTAGCTGGCTAAGAGCTGACTTTAGACTGGGGAGGATGACTAAGAAATGCATGTTTTATATTATGTAGATGAACTTTGCTGACATGTTACTGGACACTTTTCTTTCTCACTGAGTACTGGGCATGCTGCTGAGGGTACCAGTGCCTCAGTAGTTTAGGTTCTTGTATGGTTCCCTAGCCAGATTCTAATTCTAGACTCATGTTTTCTGTTTACATTTCAAGCAGCAACCTTAAGTTAGCTCTTATACTTGGATTCACCAATGCCTACTAAGTTCAGAATACTGGTAGGAAATACATGCCTAATTTGACCTGGGTTCAGCCCTGTCTACTCCTCTGATCATGTGGCTTCTCCGAATGAACCTCTCTGGGCCTTCCCTTTTTTGTTTGTAAAACCCAGGTGTTCAAGTGAGTGTGGACTTTTCACCTACATATTCATTTTTCTGGAAAAATTGTGATAGTATTTGTGATATCTATTGCTGAGATGTTACCAGTTTCTCCTTTGTTAGCTCTTCCACCGTGGTCAGTTGCAGTAAAGCCTGCTTACTCCTTTATTAGTGAGTTACCAGGGTTCTAAGGCAATGACTGATACTCCCACTGTGCCTGGACTCCATGGGGATGCTCTATTCTGTTGTCTGGACTCTGAATGTGGGCAGACTTTCTAAACTATCTAATCCCAGGAGATGAGGTGGAGGCAGGCTGGATCTCAGGCATGAGTCTTAGAAAACACATCACGTATCACTGATTTACTCTTTTGGGGCTTTGGAAATTGAGACACAGAGAGGTTAAACTGAGACCCATAAAAACAGGTAGAACTGGAATTCATATCCTGACCCGGACAGTTCTAAAACATTAGTCTTACTCAATGCTATTCTCAAAGAATTAGCTTTTGAATTCTTCATCATTTCTAGAAATCAGATAATAAAGTCTGTTGCTGTGCTAGTAAAACCAAAAGATTTAGATTTCCTTCTGCGCTGTGCCAGTGACTTCATCTTTGGCAGCAGTAGTCATCATATGATTTCTCCATGAGGAAGTGACGGTCACAGTGGCTGTCACTTACGGGTAAGTAAGCATTAGAAACTAAACTTAATAGCACCTGTGAAAATACTGATCTCCAGAGAGCATGGGGATTGCTGGATTTATAACCTTAAATATTTCATGGTGAAAACTTCTCAAGTCAAGATGATTTGAGCACAGAAAGGTAAATTCTGGACCTAGGATTTCCTGATTCGGAAAACTAACTAAAACCGAACATGAAACATCCAGACGACGAGTCGGATAATGGAACATGGTCACCCAGGTCACTTCCACAGAAGGCCTCTGGCTTGTTTCAGTTCACAGAGACTATGTATTCCCAGAGACATATTAATCAGCCCACTGTGCCAACACTGAGCTCTAAGAGATCTGGTCTAAATCACTCTGTAATGTTGTCATCAAGTTTGCCATCCTCAACTGAGGCATGTCACTGAGTGAGCACAGGAGGTCTGCCAGACAGAGTGTAAGTACCAGAACAGCAGGCCGAGAACCCCAACTCAGAGGAATGAGAGTTGTTTCTGTGAAAGGCTTTCTTTCAAACTAGAATGCCACCAAGCGTTCAGTGCCACATTGAATCCAGGGGCAAACAGCATGAAATTCTGTTCACGAACTCACTTGGGGATGTTTCTCCTTTAAGCTTTTTCTAGGTGCTGGAAAGGAGTTCAGCTTATCCACTGCTTCCTCTGTCTGCACACGTGTCACAAATGTCTTGTATGGGAGTGCACACTCACACCCATGTGGATGTGCATGTGTAGGCACCAAGATGTTTTGTCCTTGTTTTATTCATATGATCCTTATGCTGGACCATAACCAGAATGTCTAGTTACATACACTTCACTGCTTCCTTATTACAAAAACCCATCTTTCAACTTAAGTAGAGTTCCTCAATGGCCTTTTCTACAAAAACATGCACGTAATCCCATGTGATTATCACTTCTCTCACTAGGAAACTTCTTGTCCGTTTACAAGAACATCTATGATTGCTTTCCTTGTGGCATTGTCACCGAGCTTCTCCAAGCTACTTAGATTGGTTAGGGCACTAGTGAGGTGAAGAAAGAAGAGAATGGGAGCAAGGGGCAATTAAACTTTAAAAAGTTAAGTTCCTGGCAACATATATAAACAAACAGATGCAAATAAGTCAAGTCTTCCAGCCAGGTGTGGTGAGTACTCCTGTAATCCAGCACTGTAGAGGCAGACATCATGAATAGGAAGCCAGCCTGAGTTACTTACACGTTCTAAGCCAGCTTAGGCAACACAGCAAAACCCTATTTCAAAAAGTCAAAAAGAAAAAAATAGTCACCTTTTAATGCTTAAAATATTTATATGGTTCAGACCTTCTAGCCTTTGTCAAACTATCACACTGTTCTGTTCATTGATTGTTGAGCCACGCTCGGGAGGATCAGATGCACAGTGCTCAGAACACTCATACCAAGTTGCCTTGCCTGGCATCATTTGTGTACTCAGGTGTCTTAAACTGTTCGGTGCACCTGGCCGTGGCCTGGCTTGAAAGGAGGCCACTCATTCGAGTCGGTAGACCTGGCCACCTCCACACCGTCTTCCTAGTGCCGTTTTCCTAACTGGCCTAAGTTGACATTCTGCACGTTTGCAGGACCTGTAGTTGTCATCTCCCCTTCCAGATACCCTCCTGTCTGCCCTGAGGTTGTTTAGCAACAACCTGCATAAACTTAAACCCATATTCCTTTGCAGAACTAGAAAATAGCATGATAATTAGATGTAGCTTTTTATAAAATTCTAGCTCTGGGCCCATTTACCACAATGCTAGTTTGAAATGATTGCTTCCTAGTAACTCAATTAATTGTAATTGTTTCTGGAAGCCTACCTTACCCTAAGTCTCACCCAGCCACTATGAAGACTGTGCACAATGCACTAATTACATGTATCTTGCTATACAGAAGAGAAGACTAATATGCCTTAGCAGGATTATTGTTAGTTTACCCTTCCAGCTTTGCAGTATGCTGGGCATGCTTTCTTTTGTTTCTGCGTTTGTTTTACTAGCCAGTTTCAGGAACAAAGAAGGGAGTTAACTATTTGCAAATAGTCACTTGAGTAGCTGCCATTGGAAACTGGATGCAAGTTTTTGGTTGTTCAAATAATTGGACTATGGTTAGTTGGTTGAACCATATTCCCTCTCAAATTTTTCTGTTTTAAAAGTTTGGTAGTAGGGTCTTTTAAGCTTTTCCTTGTTGCATTAAGTTAACAAAGGAATTTTTAAGCTGATTTGGAGAGTTTGGCTTCCTGGTGTTGGCTGATAGCTAGCATGTTGCAGATTGGCAGAAGGTGAGGTGAACAGAGGAGGGCATTCCTCCCAGACCCTCCATTTACTGCATCAGTTCCATTGCCTCTGATTTCATGTGGCTCCTGGCTAATAGTATTTGAGGTCGTTTAAACTACAACCATCTTATCCCACTTTTTCAGGTGAAGCAGAATTTTTTGAGGCTGGAAATAGGGCAGAGTATTTAATAATGTTGGAGAAGCTGAGTAAGAAACACTTCGATGGAGAGGTGAGATAAAAACGCTGCTCTGGTCTGAATCACAGTGAATGCCAGGGTTTGATTGTACAAGGGTTGTGGAAGTGTGTGTGCCTGTTGGCATTTTGACCAAGAACAGGTAAAATTAGTGCCACTTTTGTGCAAAGTGCTCTAAGGTGCCTCCTTCTTACATTCATCCTTTAGAGATACAGGGTCACTTTGTGTATATATTACACATCCCTTTGCCAATTAAATTACTGCTTATTGGTTTGTGATTTCATTCCTGTAAGTGCTGTGTGGTAGATGGTCTTTGTTATTTTCTTTTTTATCTAGCCCTAGACTTCAGGGTTGTTTTTAGGATGGATCTCTGTTAGTGTTCTCCTTTTGTCAAGACTTTCCCTTGCTAGGATACATTTTATGAACCCAATTAAAAAAGAAATATTTTAAATTTAATTCCCCCCTCATTTTTTAAAAATCAAAACATTCAAAGCACTTTGAGCAGAGGTCCTTAGTCCTGAGGCAGATGATTTTAGTTTACCTCTTACTTTGGGGTGGTAAGGCATCAAGACAAGAATACTAAGCACCTTAACTGCCCAAGCTCTCAGTAAACTTTGAGAGGGAGCTGTGTAAGAAAGCTTTGTTTGATGGAATTCACACGGTGGAGGGAACATCGTCTCATTCATTTCCAAGTCAACCCAGTGCCAATCTATTTCTTCTACAGCTTGCTCACTAATGACTCAGTTTACCCCAGATAAGTGCGGTTTGGGAATATGAGATCATTCTGCCCACTGTTAGAGGAGGAGGTTGTAAAGTAGCCAAAGGTAGAGGAGCAGCCTAGCTTTGGGAAGGACTTGAATTTGATTATGAAGTTGTCACCACACCCTCACCGTGTTCCTGTGACCTTTGTTTTGTTTTCACAGGGTCTTTCTATTATGTGTCTCTAGTTGTCCTGGAACTCACTGTGTAGACCAGGCTGTCAAACTCACAGACGTCCCCCTGCCTCTGCCTCCCAAGTGCTGATATTAAAGGCCTGCGCCACCACGCCTGTCACTCCTGAGACCTTTACATTTCAGTTAACTCACAGGACAATAAGGCCATTGTCTTAGAGTTTCTATTGCTCTGATAAAAACCATAACGAAAAGCAACTTGGGGAGAAAAGGGTTTCTTTCTGTTCACCGTGGTAGCTCGTCTCTGAGGGAAGTCAGGGCAGGAACTAAGAGCAGACGCCTGGAAGCAGAACTGAAGCAGAGACTGTGGAGAAACTCTGCTTATGGTCTTGCTCCCCACACTTCGCTCAACCTGTTAGAGTATCCAGAACCACCTGCCCTGGGCCCACATCAGTCATTAATCAAAAAAAAAAAAAATGCTCTGCAGACTTGCTTACAGGCCATTTTCTCAGCTGAGGTCCCTTCTTCTCAGATGAGCCTGTTTGTGCCAAGTTGACCATAGCTAACCATACAGTCATATACTCCATCCTTAAAACAAACGGAGGCAGAGTAGCCCTTTGCCATTTGCACAGCATCATAGGCAGTGGACATCAGAGCCAGACTGCCAAACCAGAGCGTCTGGCTCCAAAGACTGTGGCCTTCATGCTCTACTTCTTCTCCAGGTAGCCGTGGGGAGTGTCAGCTTTGTGAGCAAGAGTGAGGTAACAGCCTTCGCAGTGACTGGGTGAGTCCAGGGCACAGGCCACAGATAAAGAATGTGGGAAGGTGAAGGATTGCCCTAGGCTGGAGCAGCCATTCTGGCCACCATGGAAAGTTGGCGCTCACTGGTGACCACAGTAAGACTTCTCAGGACAAGTTGTGGCACGGAGTGGGGAAATGGCAGGATAAGAAGCCCAAACATCTCTCATAGTGGCAAGTGAGGAAAGAGAAGCAGACAGCAGAGACGTTTGCTTTGCTCTTGGGCGAGCATGCTGCTGCTGAGAGGGGAGAGCCAGGGCCTCTCCAGAGAGCTAGGAGAATGATTGAATTTGAGGGTGGGTCTTGGTCTTGACCCGGTGCCACAGCAAGCAAAATGAACGTCTCCTTGAGCCAAGATAATCAACATGAAAGTGTGTTTATACAGACGAACAGTGGGATTTATCCAGGATTTTGGGAGGTAATCCCTGGGTTCAACACTCCATGAATAGCGTGCCATGTTCCTAAGCTGAGAAATTACTGTGAGCTTTTACGAGAGTGGATTGTGGGAATCATCTAGGTGAAATGTACCCGGTTTCACCTTGAGTCCAAGGCCTACTAATGCACTCCAGGTGTGCAGGCTGCCCAGACTCTCTGTTTTGGAAACTCAAAGAAGAACTCACAGCCCCACGGGGAGGCTTTGAAGAACACCAAGGACCTTTCTATCTCTCCTAGTGTTTTGTATTCTTTCAGCCCACATTCGGTAATTGGAGATATTCGTGGTATTAAAGCCGGACTTGTTCCTTCTCAGCCTGCCCCTTCAACAGTGAAATCTTAAGCCTGTGGCTTCAATTGTGCTTGTGTGCAGTGGTGATCTCGCTGCAGTGTCCCTCGGATGTAAGAGGAGAGCAGATGAAATACTAGAAAGGGAGTTATAGGAAATCACCCAACAACAATTTTCCATGAATGTACATGCTTTCATCTGAGGGCAGGAGAAGCTGGAGGGGTACCTACAAAAGGAGTGGGTGCACAATTTAAAATGCTCTGGTTATAGACTGAGAACTAAAGATCAAAGGGCTGGGCCCTCAGAATTACACACTGAGTCACTGGAAAAACTGAGTAGAAGTTAGGCATCCTGTTCTTCAGTCATGGCTACTAAGAGCAATTGGCTTTTAAGTAGTACCTGTATTTTTTTTTCACTTAGACCCAATCCTGTCCTAAGGAATATAATTATGTGTACATTATAGATTGCCAAGCCCTAGAGCACTGTGAAGTATTTTGCCATGATAACATGGTGGGTGAGGTGAGAAGGTAATGAGAAGCCACACATCTGATGTGTGGTCCTGAGGGACTAGCCTCTGCACAACCACTGTTCCGGCCATCTCATGGATTCAATTCAGAGGTTCTCCTTTAAGAGAGAATTTTTCCAAAGCTAAATTGACAGCGATAGAGTCTGTAAACAACTGACTTTCTACAACTTTATCTGCTGTATGCCTTTCCGTTCATTGCCTACTAGTTTATACTAACTTTATCTCAAAGGGTAATGAATGCTTAACATGTGATAGACAAATACGTTTGCATTTAAGGGTGGCAAGATTTACTTGAACAGATAATATACAAGTACTGTAAATGTTTTAATATTCCCTTCAATCGAATTTTTTTGTATGCCCCCCTGTACATATGCCAGTTTTTGATAATATGTCAACTGCTTTAAAGACCAGGTAACCCAAAATGAAGATGACTAAGCATGAGTGCACTGTGTGTGTGTGTGTGTGTGTGTGTGTGTGTGTGTGTACCGTAAATGAGAGCCATAGCAATCTTCAGTCTTCTAACCACCTGCTGTGGGATGAAGGGGATGTGGAAATGAGTTCTCAGGCACCTTCCCCAAGTGACCTGGAAGAGGTCATCTCCTGGGCAAACATACTTTGTTTCTTAACCATGGACTTAGATAAGTAGGGCACAGGGCAGTCAGCACTGGGGGAACATTCAGGAAGTGTCTTGGGGTCAGGGGAGCTTTTTCAGCTCTCTTGGGATGTGTGCAAATACCTAGATAGAAAGGGGTTAGCAAGGGGAGAGCAAGTGTAAACCCTGAGCTGGCTGGATTAGGGCTCAATGCTGTCCTGCCACTTTCTAGATGAAGAACTCTTGAGTTGACCATTTAATTGCTGTGAACCTTAGATACCCCTTTTACAAAAATATGATGATAATAACCACATGGGTTTTTTTGTGAAGATTAGGTAGAAACATGTATGTACAACTTCAGGATTCTTAAGATTTGGTGTTGGTTTTGTTTTCTCTCCCTCCTGTTGTTCCCTCTTTTGTCCCCCATCTCCCTTTTTCTTCTCCTCCCTCCCTTCCTCCCTTTTTCCCACATTCCCTTTCTTCATGCAGAATTATATCCCTTAATTTTTTTGAATTATGGTCCATCAATAAAATGCTATCAAAATCCTCTCCAGACTTGCATGGGCATTTGTGTTGTCCTGAATCTTTTCATGAGTTATTTTCTAAAGTATGCATGACCCTGTATGTCAGTTGATAGTCTTAACCTGGTGAAACTGATGTAGAGTAAGAGTCCCAGCAGAAGCTAATGTAGCATGTGTTGGCGTTTGTCATCCATCAGGAAGCCTACAACCCTTGCCCTTGTAATCCATTCCCCTAAATTCAGTGGCTTAGTACATACAAAGTTATTTCTACCTCAGGTGAAGTTTAATCAAATGCCAACAGTCATGATTGGTGGAAGACTCTTTTCTAGGCGGTAATTCTCAGAATGGACATCTCAAGTTGTGACTCTTCCGCTTTAAAAAATAACCCCTGTAGTTACACTGGAAGAAGAGAGCGTGTGAAGAAAGATTCTGAAGAACGCAGATGCAAAGAGTGTAGGGGATACACCCTTTCTGCCCACATTGCATTGCTTGGAAGTTACATGGCTATTGGAATTAGAGGCTGTGGCCTGTCTTTGTGTCTAGGAAGAGGAGGAAATAGAATTTGCAGGCAGCAAACTCTAGCGAATGGCTGTTGGCTTCGCCTCCCTCTTCTAGGTCCTTTTCCCTCTTTCCCTGAGTCTTACACCAGGTTATAATGTTAGTTTATGATTCCAAGATTACTTTGATTCTGGGGCTAGAGAGATAGCTTAGTGATTGAGATTACTTGCTGCTCGTGCAGAGGAGCTGGCTTTAGTTCCCAGCACCCACATAGTGGTTCATGACTGCTTGTAACTCCAGTTCCAGGGGACCTATGCCTCTTTTGACCTCTGTGGGCACCAGGCTTGCATGTGGTGTGCAGTCATGTATGCAAACAAAATACTCATACAGATAAAATAAATTACATAAATCTATTTTTTTTTAATATTTAGTTTGTTTAACTCCTAATTGGGAGGGGTGTTTACTTGCTAACCCTCATCTGATAACCTATTAATCCAAATTCTTCACTTCTTGGCTATACTTCTATTTAAAAAAATAGAATTATTTCTAAGTTAAAATCTTAGAGACATTTGAGTTTTGACAGTCATTTTCATAGTAAGGTTGTCTCTCTAAAGATTACCGTTAGCTTTGCTTATGAATGGAAATAAAATAGAACATTTTAAAAGCTGTATTTAAAGCTTTCTTCTTTATAATACTTGGGCATTTTGAAAGACAGGTGAGTCAGAAGGAAGGAATTTCCAGGTACAGTGAAAAAAACATTCTTGGCATTTAGCCCTGAAAGCCATGTAAATGACTCATCTTGAAGTAGCTCTAATGGACTACAGAGAACAATTGGAAATACTGGAAGCCTCAACATCCACGTAGTAAGAATGTTGCACATGGTGGTAGAACTCTGATAGTTCTTTGTTTGCTTCTCTTTTTGTTTATAACTGTTCATTTCCCCTCTAATTTCTGACTTGGGATACATTCCCTCTGTATATTCTTGCCTTCCCCCAATCTTTGTTCGAAGGTGAAAACCAAGAAGAGAAAGTGCAAGGGTGGTGTCTAGCCTAGGCTACCTCATGAGGCCAGTGTTCTGTTTAGAATCCGTCTGAAACAATGTGGACGGGTACTCCCTGAAGGGTATAGATAATTACATGATGGCATTACCCGCTTTGCCTTAAATTCAGAGTTTCTATGAGGCAAATAGGACAGCTGACGTGCTGAGTATTGAAGTTCTTGCATTTGCAGTTTGGGTTTGGGGCTCCTCTGAGACTGCTGTCGTGCAGGCCCCACCTGCAGATGTATTCCTAACAAACGCCGAATCTTGAGACTGGCTGCTAGTGCAAATGATCATGCTTAAAACTGCAAAGCGAGAACAGCATCTTTGCAAGCTCCCACGTCGTGTTCTGGGGTAGCTATCGGGGATGGGAGAGGCACAGTAGGCGAGCCTCGCCCGCTAACCTGAAACCACCGTTCCGGTGTGTCCTATCGACCACACGGAAATGCGTAGAACCTGCTCGTTAGTGGTGACTGTCACGTGGAACCGCTTAGTTAATTTATCTGGTTTCCCACAGCCCTTGTGATTGCAGGCCACCGTCAAGAGATTTTATTTAAATTAAAGTGACCTTTCATATGTTTTCCTCTTTGTAAAAGTAATACATAATCTTAAAATTCCACCCTTTAAGAAATATATTATGGAGAGAAGGGAAAAGTCTCCCGTAATTTTCAACACAATTGCTATTAGCATGCTTTTGTATGTGGTCCTTCAAATACTTTCAATGGATAAGTTAAGATTTTACTATTCATTTTCTTAATAATGGATGGGCTTGTGTGGTCTATATTATTTCTCATATTTTCCCTCTTATTACATCATGGACTTTAATATAGCAGGGTTTTCTGAGTTTTCCTTTCTCATATTTCTTCAGAGTCCCATGGTCCCATTGAGTGGCATATAGTCTAGAAAATTAAAAAGTAGAGCTATGAATGGTACTTATTTCTCCTCCTGCCCCTTCGTCCTCTCTGTAAGAGTAGTTTTTAAAGAAAGGTCACTTAAGAGCACTTCTAGAGGCAACAGTATTGGGTTTGTCCATGGATCTCCTTTCCTATCGACCATTTATTACTATTGATGTATTGAGAGTGTGATGCATGAATGGATGCCTTGAGAAAAACAGTTTCCACTCTGACGCTCTTTCCAACAATAGGCTTGCAGAAGCTAGTATAATGCAGTGTGATGTTGCTGTCTGTTAGGAAGATGAAGATGGGATGAGTTGTCTGCCTAGAGAAAAATCAAGCTCTGTGAAGGACAGAATCCTGATTCATTAGATTGCTTTGCAAGGTTTTCTCAGCCCAGTTCTCTAGTATCAACTTCCAACACCCTATTCCATGTGCCTATGCTTCAGACATGTTTCTTACCACCTTGGTGCCCTGATTGACTTCCTTCTCTTGGGGTGTCCTTCTGCTAGGTGACACTTGTATGCTCACAGCTCCTTGGTGAGACATCACTGGATTTCCAGGCAGAACTCTTTATCCTTGCTCTCTGCTTCCATGTACTGCTCTGATGTTATGTCATATTTTACCTTACCTGTCTATGTGTTTATGTGTACCACTGAGCTACACCCCCAACTCTCAGTTCGTTTTATTATAATGTAATACACACACAATAAATTTCACAAAGCCTAATCAGTTGACTATTTTATCAGGTCAGAATTAACACCTGGACTGTAGCCATCAGAACATAGGAACATGTTTTCCCATTCTTCTGTTTCCAGAGGTAGCTCAATAAATTCTCAAGTGGGTCTGACTGATGACTGGTAATTTTGCTCATTCCATCCAGTACAGATTTTTTATAATGGGTTTTTACCTCCTTTTACAACATTTGTTGCCATTCATTTCAGTTCTTAAGAGAAACAAACTAAATTACTGATTTCTCCAGTGGCAATTATGGATTTATGAATAAAATACAAATTCTATTTTTTCTATTCATTGATAAAATTTGCTATCTATTTGAAGAAGTTTTACTAGAATTAATCTCAAGATGCGATATTAAACAGAAAGATGTGGTTCATTGTTTATTCCTTACAGAAAAAAAAAATCAAACCTTATCTCTCTTATATCTTTGAATCTAGATTGAGATTTTAAAAGTGGAGTGATGCTGTGTTTCAGGTTTCCTTCTCCCACTAATCGATGATACACTTTTTATGAAAGGTACCTAAGTACTTTTTTAAAGCTAGAAAACAGAGCATTTGCTCAGAGTAATTGGATTCAATAGAAGGGCTTATTGGTCTTCTTGGAAAGATGATCCTGAGATCAGTCCCTTTCATTTACATTCAATTCAGAGGAGGTTAACAGTCCCCAGTTCAGAAGGCTGGCCTCGTTACCTCTTCTGCGTAGGGAGTCCAGCTGGAGAGACAGTATTACTTGGCACTGCCTGCGGTTCTCAGCTCTTCTTTGAGAGGTATCCAATGGACCTGGATAGTGGATCCCTTCTCAGCCTGTCCTAGTATTCTTATACAGTTGTCTTTCTGTATTAATTAAGTGATTAATGAGGTCATTCATTCACATAATCTGTCATTGTCAAAGTCAGTGTCTTTTATTTCCACTGTGTTCTTTGTTTTTAGATATCAGATTAAAATTTTGTCAACCATTTTTACAAAGGCAGTTTTATTCCTTGTAAGTAACTGACTAAATAGAACAAATATTCATTTAGAATCTTCCCTGTGCTCAGTACTGCTCAAGATCATAAACTATAATCTCTCGAAGGTAGCATGTTTTCCCACTGATTTAAATAATAGCTGATGAGTTTTAAGTTCTTTGTGTGGTTGGCTTTATAGATTTCATTAGTAATTATAAAATGGAAGATTCAAACAATCTCCTCCCCCTTGGAACAATATATCTCATTAGTTCTTAGTATTAATTATCTAAATACTCATCACTAGTTAGTGCCATATTGCTTCAAGCATTTTTCTGCATGTCTATATGTGTGTGGTACGTATACATGTTTGAATATGTGTACATACCTCTATGCCCAAAGTATCTGCACGTGGATCCTGGTTTTGGAGAAGCCATAGATCTGCTGTATGGAAACTTCAGTTTCTGTGTGGTAGCATCTGAAAGCACTATAAGATCAAAGTGTTTAATGGACAGTCCTGTGATAAGAAAGTATGCACTGATATTTACTTATCACCTGGAATGAAACAAGTAAGGCTTTGCCTTCAGTTTTCATCCCCTAAGGAAATGGAAAAGATAGTAAGTAATTAGAATTAGATCCCCACCTGCCTAATACTCGGGGAACACTGATGGCTTCCAGAGAATGCTTTCTAAGGACAGAAATTAAGTATCTTCCTGGATCATGGTTTTGGAGAGGCCATGGACTTTCCATGGTGATATAAGACCCTTTCTTCTTGTCTTCTATGGTCTCTTTTCAAAGCCTAAGTCTTACTTAGAAGTAACTTCTCAAACTCAGGAAAAAAAACTTAGTTCGCTTTGGTCCTTGCCTATAAATCAATGGTTGACACTTTTTTGTGTGTTCTTTAGAGAGTTTTTCTCTTGCTAGAGGACAGAGAAAGAGCCTATATCATTAATCAGAGAGAACTATTTACCACTATAATCTAGAGGGCACTTGCCCATGGCAGGCAGTACAATTACCTTGGTTGTGTAAGCGTGGTTTGCTTAGACTGGCCCCAAATGTTTGGGAATTATTCAAGAGCCGTCTGAGACTGGCCAGTTAACTATTTTTTCACTGTTCTCTTCAAATTCACCTTTACACCTTCCAACTACATTGACAGGATTGGAGGTTCCAGAAATTGCAACATTACTGACTTCCAGCCATGTGACATAGGATTTCAGACGCCCAGTTAAACTTTAAGCCAGACATTTCTCTTCAATTCAGGTCACCTACAGGCCAGACAAAGCCAAGGTCATATGTTGAACCAATATAAGAGTTCTGTTGGTTCCAGTAACCCTCCTGTTGTTCATAGCTTGAAATACTATATTAATCATAAGTGTCAGCTGCTGTGTCCTTTTATTTATGAGCCCTTAATCAGGAGGACACAGCAAGAATCACTGTTCATAAGGAGCCTTTCATGAGGCCTTTTTGGATACTTTTTCCTCTGTAATCGTGAAGGGGACTTGATGTTAACTTGCAAAAAATGTTGAGTTGGGGGCTGGAAAGATGGCTCAGTAGTTAAGAGCACTAACTGCTCTACCAGAAGTTATGAGTTTAATTCCCAGCAACCACATGGTGGCTCACTGCCCTTTTCTGGCATTTGGGCATACATGGAGGCAGAATGTTGTATACACAATAAATAAATAAATCTTTGAAAAAAAATGTTGAGTAGTCTGTATTGGCCTTTCTGCAAACAAACTTTTCTGTGCTGTGATTGAATGATCTATCTGGAACTTTTATGTTGTTGCTATTACAAAACAAACAAATCACTAAGCCATTTCTCCCCATCTCTGTTTTATAGATACATAGTTTTGTAAGAATTCAAAGAGGGCCATAATCAGGAGTTTAGATAGGATCATTTTATGAATAAATATCAGAGTAAGTAGCCAGATAATTTAATGACAGTTTATAGCTCCCCATTTCTGTATTTACTGCTTTGTTTTCAGATTTGTAGCACCCAAAAATCATGTACAGTTCCTGTTTTTTTTTTGTTTTTTTTTTTTTTTTGAGGCTGTCAGAATGTTTCTAAACTTTAAATTCATGCTTACCATTTAGAGCTAACATTTTTGTGGATTTCATTCCTGTGGAATTCCACTCTTCACTCACTGATCCCTGTGAATCTTTCACTCCAGCCTCACAGGCTCCATGTGGTTACCTGAATACAACATGCTTTCCCCAGCTTTCTGGGTTATATAATGCTGTTCCCCAGCTTTCCTTTCTTCCCTTTCTCCTTCCGGACAATGCTTCAGAGCTCCTTCCATCATGACATTTCTCGGTTGCTTCATGCTTGAATGTCAGCGCTGCTCCGTGGACGACCTTATCGACCCTATTATTAAAGTACTCCATTCTACCTTATGTTTAATCTTTTTGTTGTTGTTTGTGTTTCCTCAGACAAACAACAAATAACAAGGAGCATCCATACTGAGGACCTAGGCCATATTTTCCAAGCAGTATCCAAACGGTTGGCTTGGCACAGAATTGCATATTTCTCTTGTTTTCTCATCAATAGATGGGAAACATTAGCATTTGGTTTCTCAGAACTGCTCTGAGGAAGGGAAAAGAAACTGACAGTGAACTCAGAATTCTTTTAAAAGTAGTTAGTATTTCTTCCAAAAGGATTACCACAAGGGTTCAGTGACAGCTGTATGGACACACCAACCTGACTTTTTTTTTTTACAGTATCTTAAAATGAAAATGGACAATTGACCACAGTAAAAGGTGATACACTTCCCCTTTGCCTCCAGTCTGTTTAACCTAGCCAAGATGAAGCAAGCGTGCTGGGAAATGAGCTTTTCTGAGTAATGTGTTTGTTTAGACTGCTTCCAGCTTCTTAACCTCTGCTTCCTCTCCACGGTATCCACCTTTTCAATGCTCTTTTTGTGTAGGATGGCGTGTTAGCTGTTAGAATAATAGGGATCACGCCCATTATGCCAGCAATAGTCTGTCCCAGTGTGATCACATTCACTGCACTGCTCACCAGCAGGAGCTCAAGGGAAAATGGCTTGGGACATTAAACAAATAAGTCAGCTAAGAGGGCTGTCTAGACCCAAGGAGCAGAGTTTCTGGATTTGTTTAAAGAATTAAATTTGTGCACTACACTTTCCCCCTTTGCAGCACAGATAGAAATCTTTGCTGGAGGAGTATTTCAACATCCTAGCTGCAAGATTAACTTACAGTGGAAAATGCTTTCAGTTTGGAAAGAGGCAATGGCTATTCTGTAATGAAAGACAAGGATGGCTAGGGAGAAAATGTGTTCAAGATTGACATGACTTGATGAAGGAAGCAAATTGTTAGTCCTTGAAGTTAGGAGATCTCTGTTTTCATCTTATTAGTAGATTGGTCAAGAAATAGCCAGTGTCCACTGTATTGAGAACTGTTAAACATTCTGAGCATTGCAGTAATAGCAGAAGATCCAGTTACTGCCCTTGAGGGAGTGGACACTGAATAGGCAACTGATATAGGTTAGGGCCAGCAACAGAACGATGCAAGTCAGGTATAATTAAAGAGCCCCAGACAGACTACAGACCAGAAGGCAATGAATGGATTACTGTGGACTCTACTGCTCTGGAGCTGTTTCTTGGATCTCCCCCACAAATCATATCTTTTCTTTTAAACAAGATTGCCTGCGCCCTTTACCAGGTACAGTATTTACTACCGTGAACGTAGAATTTCGAGCCTCTTGCAAAACTGCAAACAGAGCACAAATGAGATCCAACAGTGTGACAAAAGATGACGTGGGAGCACCAGATACCCTGCAGCCGAAGGAGTCAGGGTGCTTAGCAGTGTGATTGTCATAGAGATGATGTCCCTTTTCAGCTTTGTAAAATGTGACTTTCGGTTACAACTTCAAAGAAAAAAACTATTCTAAGTGGGTTTGCCTTTCTTAATTTAAAAAAATATAGAACATTTCATTTCCCCCAAGTCTGAGTATGTTTTCATTTTAATTTGCTTCACTTATTAGTTTATTCAGCACATAATTACTTTTGGCAGGCTTTTATCCCTTGTGCTCTGTGGGTATAAGGATGGGGACCTGGGCCTTGTCTGGTAAAAACTAGGGAATCTAAGGGGTAAAACACGTGCCTATAATTTTAGCTTGTTAAAATATGCTTGCTTTCTGTAGTTAATTTAGAAGAAAACTCTAATTTTAGTTAGATTTGCCTTGTCCTGTTCATTACTTATTTGCTCATGTGCTCGCTCATTCATTTTTCAAGCTAATAATTGCTAGAAATTTAACCCTGAGTCATCAGTGGCATCCTCATTCGCCTCAGCTGAAACCATAAGTTCTTTCAAATGTCTCTCTGCAGAAAGTGCTGACTCTGCCTGCAGATCACCTGACTGGTCTCTCAGTCTCTGTCTGCTTCCCTCTCACAGTGAGTTCGAACTTGTTCACTGTGAGCCACTGGAAGAACTGCGTTCAGACATGCACTGGTGGATTCATGTGTTATTGTGTATCTGGAAGTCTACAACAAAACATTCAAGAAATGATATATGTCTTTACTCTATATGATTCATCGTGACACTGGTTCAAGTTACACACATGCTTGACATGGTCATCCAGGTTCATTTCACAAACCACTAATGGTTTGAGGTGTGCTGTTCAACTCTCTTCATCATAGCAGCCTACCTGGTGGCTTTATGTCATTTCCTCGTCTGAAGCCTTTCATTGATTTTAAGTTGCTCTCATATAGTTAGTTTTTTGGGTTTTTTGTTTGTTTTTTGTTTGTTTTTGGTTTTTCAAGACAGGGTTTCTCTGTAGGTTTGGAGCCTGTCCTGGAGCTAGCTCTTGTAGACGCCTGTCTCTGCCTCCCAAGTGCTGGGATTAAAGGTCTGAGCCACCACAGGCCAGCACACTCATACGGTAGAAATTACACTCATGTAGAAATTACCGCATAATCTATGAGGTCCTACATGGCCCTGCCACTGCCTCACCTTTGCTTTCCTGTGCCCCAGCACCTCTGTCCAGGTTCCTCCCTTTCTATGGAGTAATCATTTTTCTTCTAGTTTTTGCCTCCTTGACTCCTGTTATCCCATTCAGATTTTTGGGTACAGATCACTCTCTTTAGAAAATTACGTTATCACTCATAACTTTTGTTTTTCTTTTCTACTTTTTATTCATGGAGGGTTTATAATGAAGCATAGATAAAGAAATTGTGCTACATTTACACAATGATGTATTATTTGGTCGCTAAAAAAATGACATCATGAAATTTGCAGGTAAATGGATGGAACTAGAAAAAAAAAATCTTGGGTAAAGTACTCAGACCCAGAAAGACAAATATAGTATGTATTCACTTCTATGTGGCTGTTTGCTGTTAAGTCATTAATAACCAAATTACAGTCCACAGAACCACAGTAAGGGAATAGAGGGTACAGGTGTATCTCATTAGGAGAGGGAAAGAGGGACAGATAATTATGGTTGGATATGGGACGGCTACAATGGGAGGATCAAGTAGGGAGGGTGTATTGACTAGTTTTGTGTCAACTTGACACAAGCTAGAGTCATCAGAGAGGGGAGAACCTCCACTGAGAAAACACCTCAGAAAGATCCAGCAGTTGGCAAGCCTGTAGAGTGTTTTCTTAGTGTTGATGAGGGAGGGCCCAGCCCATTGTGGGTGGTTCCATCCTTGGGCTTCTAATAAGAAAGCGGGCTGAGCAAGCCATGAAGAGCAAGCCAGTAAGCAGCACTCTTCCTTGACTCCTGCATCAGCTCCTGCTTCCAGGTCCTGCTTGAGTTCCTGTCCTGACTTCCTTTGACAATGAAATGTGCTGTGGGAGCCTAGGTCTGTAACCGCTTGCCTCCAGACGTTTCCTGCATCAGTGTTTCAGCACAGCAATAGTAACCCTAACTAGGAGGAGAAGGGGAGAGGAGGTTAAGTGAGGGAATGTGGAGAGAGACAGGTAAAATTAAGGTGCATTTGATTGGTAGTATGGAAACCTAATACAGCAAAATCTTCCTAAATCACGTACACATATGAAAGCATTCTAAATGAAATCATCCAATAATGGGGTAGACAGAGTGAAACTTCAAGTACCCGGATTGGTTTATACCAGGATCGAGTTGCTGATCAAAGGGATCCTATGGGAATCCCCAAACAATCCAGGTTGTTGTGAAGACTATAGTTTGCTCTCCAAAAAACTGACAGCAAGGCTCCATTGCCGAAGACAACACCTATACAACCTCATTGAATCTAGAGAAGATGAGCTGGTGCCTACATAGAATCTTCATCCCTACATTCTAGAGTCTTTTGTACAGGAAGGTACTCTACAGGAAGATAAAACCAACCCAGCCACAAACCCTTTGACCTGCAGTGGCGTCCTGCTTGCAAGATACTAGTACATAGTGGCATAAAGCTTTAGGAGTAACCAACCAATATCTGGTCTAACTTAAGGCCCACACCACAGGAATGAATCCATACCCAATACTGCTTGTGTGACCAAGAACCTGAGACTAGATAGCCCAGGGACCTAGGGTAACTACTCCCCCATGTCCTATAAGTAAAATGACTTCCAATGACATTTTGCTATACTCATGTTAATGCCTTGCTCAGCCATCATCAGAGAAACTTTTTCCTGCAGTACATGGGAACAAATACAGAGATCCACAGTCAGACATTATGCAGCGAGTGAGAGTCCTTGGAACACTCAACTCTAAACAGGATGTCTCCACCAAATCTCTCCATCATAGGGCTCAGGGAGCCCTTAGGAAGATGAGGCAAAAAGAGTGTAAGAGCCAGAGGGGATGGAGAAAGATGAAGAAAATCAGCTCCTTTAAATTAATTGATCAAAGCACATATACACTCACAGAGACCGAGGCAGCATCCATGGGGTCTGCACCCATCTGCACCAGGCCCTTTGGTTATATTATGGCTTCTAGTTTAGATGAGATTCCTGAGTGTGTGAATGCGTGGTTCTCTGCTTCCTGTGCCTTCTCTTGGGCTCTTTTCCTTCAATTTATTTTGTCCAATATGTAACTTTTTGTTTTCTCTTATTATATATTCTATTTTATTATTATCCCTCAGAAGCCTGTTTGTATTCTAATAAGAGACACAAATGGGGTGAATTCAGAAGGGAAGGATAAGTCAGGAGGGGAAATCATAATCAGGATATTGGATGTAAGAAAAAAATCTACTTTAAATAAAAAGGGAGAAGGTTAAAAATAAATAAATAAGAGAATTCAATGGCTGTTGAGACCAGCTTCTGTACTGCTGGAGTTTTCATCTATAACATTACTGAGCTATGTTCTTTAGACCTAGCCCTTCCCATGATGGAGAAGTAACCATTATACAAAACAATCTGTTCCATTTGGGGGCCGTTTAAATTACAAGGAGAAAAAAGTTCTTACATAATTCTTATGGAGATAGTTTATTCTTTCTTCCACAGAACAACTCGTTCTTGTTTAAGGTAGCTATAGAGTCCAATCACTTCTTTCTTCTCAGTTGAAGCAATCCTACTTTCTGCATTTATTCTTCATGTGTCATGACTTCCCATACCGTTTCTCTCCCCGTGACGCTTTTGATATGCCCCAGGTTTTCTGTATATGCTTTAAAACTTGGCACCCATCTGGTAATGTCAGACAGTGCCCAGCACAGTGTGACTGTATATTTTCCTTACTCTGAACACTATACTTTTTGCTAATCTGGCCATAAATTGCAGGAGGGTTTTCAGCAGCCAAGTGCCAGTATTGGCATATATAATGTTCGCAATCAAGTACAACCCCTGGATCATTTCACATGAACTCTGTTCAGCCTGTTCATATCCTCCCATCCCAAACATATGCATTTATTTCCATTTTTCTCATTCAGTCTCATCTTATTAACTTCAGAGCAATCTTATAGTTAATCTTTTGTGGGGTCCACAAGCTTGGCAGAAGAAGAAGATAAAATTAAAAAAAAAACCCATCACACTCCAGTGAATACCACAGACAGCTATGTGCTTTAGGTTCAGGAAATGAAAAGCTCTGCTGGTTTTAAGTGTCTCAAATGGCCTCCCTCCTCCAACCACCCCTCCCTCTTCAGCTCTTCACTCTGAGGCCCCATGGAGCATGTCTGCAACAAGACTCCCTTTTGGGAGGGTGTCACTACCATCCTCCACATTGCCACACAATAAAAACTGTGATATGTCTTGCTTAAGCCAGGGGCATCTTTAGCCTCTCTGAGCAAACTTTTGCTGCCTAGTTGCATACCACAGAATGCGGCAGTAGCATTGTCTGGTGGACTTGACCCATTGTCTCCCAGAGGAAAACATCCTCCCCACAAAGCCCCCAATCTTTTGTTCCCACAATCCATCTCTGGAGACTATCTGAAGCCTACAGAAGTAGGAGTGCCTTTGATGTTTATATTGGCCAGCTTATTTTCTTTTTTTTTTTTTAATAATCAGGGCAGTAGGAAATGTGGAGAATTAACCGCATGACAGCAACAGAGGAATTCATTAGGGAAACTGAGACGCAGTGCGCTCAGATTTCAACCTCTCAGGCAAGCGTCACAAAGGAATAATCGTCTTCTAGTTGTTTTTAATCTTTTCTTTTGTGGGACCTTCCTCGTCCAGGAAACCAATCTCAGTGTCCAGCATGGAGGAGCCTGAGAACACAACGGCCAAATGGTGGTTTTGATTCGGGGATTACTACAGCGACATCAAACAGGTTTCTCTAACCTGTCTCTGGAGACGTCAACGGACAGGGATATGTCACTACTTTTATTTAAAAAGTTACCCATCAAAAATTTGTTTTACAAATGTAACATTGTACACAAAATTTTACTATGTAAAGAAAAGTGGCGAGGAGCAAAATTTTGTGAATTTTGCCTAACTTGGTGTGGCCAGGCCATCCTTTCACGGCCTCAGAGCCTCTTTATAATAACTCACCATGGCTTAAGGTATGCATAAAAATTTATTTGGAGGAACTCAGTGAAGTACCGCAATGATTTTCTCTGTAACTGTATAAAGGCTACTGCGGGGCCTCCAGATACTAGTGCTGTTGCTAAGATTTTGCTCTCAGAGTCCAGAGTTGTCCCTGTGTCTCACTTTTCTAATTCTTCATGATTTTCTAAAATTTAGTCATGCTAGGAGGCTTTGTACTGAAATTATTGAGAAAATCTTTTCTCAATTACCTTTATATACCTTAAAAGTTCATATTTGCTGGAGGATGGCTCAGAGGTTAAGAGTACTGTCTGCTCTTCCAGAGGTTCTAAGTTCAGTTCCCAACCATATAGAATGAGATCTAGCATAGAGGCATATGTTCAGGCAGAACTGTATAGACGATAAACAAATAAATCTTTGAACCTGGCAGTGATGGCACACGCCTTTAATCCCAGCACACATTTAGAGCCTCACAGAGACTGATCTAGACTTGCAGAACATTTCCCAGGGACTATGTTTTCACAACTCACCCTAGAGATTCATATTTGGTCTATTCCATCACCTTATCTGTGGTTGACTTTTTTCCTTCAAAAACAGGGAGACACAGGCATGTGCCACCTGCTTGTCAATGAGAAAACATACCAGTCCTTCTGTATCAGTGACGTGAGCCAGTGTGAGAAAGAGACGGAAACAGATTAAAAAGCAAAGAACTTGCAGTGTGTATTGTGTACAGCAAATAATGAAAGATATGATTCAGTTTAGGCTTTCTTTTTTTTAAATTGGTCATTTTGTTCCTATGGACGTCTTTAGGGAGTCACAGATACTTAAAGGGTCATCTCTTAAGTGTTTCATCTGTGCTGCTTGTTCAAATGAAAGATTGGAAAATAAACATCAAGGAGTTGACTAAAGGAACTTGATTCCTTTATACTGTATAGTCACTAAATATACCGTATAGTTACTAAAAACTGTATTGAATGAAAGTATCTATTCACATAGAGAAATATGATATAGATGGCAGTGGGAAAGGTAGCTTGTAAAACTGTGCTGGGAGCCCATTTAGCAAAATGTGCTTACATTTGTGACATGGAAAAGAGAGTTCTCAGTGAGTACATCTGCCGGATATCATGGAAAAGCATTGATTCTTCAAAACGAGGATAGTGCCTCACATTTATTTGAGATTGAGCTATTTGAGACTGAGATATTTTGATTTCTACCAGAAAAATACTGTATTTTACAATCAACTTTTTTAAAGTTCTGTTTGCAAAGTTAGCGGTTATCTACTGGTAGATTTAATCATTTTTTTTTTGGAGCTGTTTATTTATTTTAGAGACCTTTGTGAATGAAGGATGAGCAAGAGAATTCATTTTATTGGGAAACATTTAGTACACGTGTATGAGAAAGGCTAGTTCAGAAGCGGTGACTCCAGGTTTTCACAATAATATATCATAAAATGCTAATGTTTCAAATAGGGTAGTTAGTGATGGGAATTCAGAAGGGAAAGATATGAAGTATGAAGGAAGGGACAGATATGAAGGAAGGATATAGTAAAAAGCCCGTAGAGTTGAGGTACAAACCATTAGAACAAGTTTTTTTGTTATTGTTATTGTTTTTACTTGCACACTTACTTGCTTTCTTTATCTCATTATTTTATTTTATTTTTATTAAGAGAATAAATCCAAAAAAAATGTCCATTTCTTTTGCATTTTCCAGTTTTGTGGCATACAAGCTTTTGTAGTAAGATCTAATGATTCTCTGAATTTCCTCTGTGTCTGTGGTTATGTCCCCCTTTTCATTTCTGATCTTATTTATTTGCGTGTTCTCTCTCTGTTGTTTAATTAGTTTGGATAGGGGTTTGTCAATCTTGTTGATTTTCTCCAAGAACCAACTTTTTGTTTCATTGATTCTTTGGACTGTTTTCTGTGTTTCTATTTTGTTTATTTCCGCCCTCAGTTTGATTATTTCCAGTCTTCTACTCCTCCTGGGCGCGTCTGCTTCTTTTTTTTCCTAGAGCTTTCAGGTGTGCTGTTAAGTCCCCAATGTATGCTTTCTCCGTTTTCTTTAAGTGGGCACTTAGTGCTATGAACTTTCCTCTGAGCACTGCTTTCATCATGTCCCATAGGTTTGAGTATGTTGTCTCTTTATTTTCATTAAATTCAAAGAAGACTTTAATTTCTTTCTTAATTTCTTCCTTGACCCAGGTGTGGTTCAGTAGTTGACTGTTCAGTTTCATGAGTTTGTCGGCTTTCTGGGGGTAGCATTGTTGTTGCCTTCCAACTTTAATCCGTGGTGATCTGATAAGACACAGGTGGACACTGATATTTTTTTTGTATCTGTGGAGGTTTCCTTTGTTTCCGAGTATGTGGTCAATTTTTGAGAAGGTTCCATGAGCTGCAGAGAAGAAGGTATATTCTTTCCTATTTGGGTGGAGTGTTCTATAGATGTCTGTTAAATCCATTTGCTTCATTACCTCCAACAATTCTCTATTAGGTTTCTGTCTGATTGACCTGTCCATTGGTGAGAGAGGTGTGTTGAAGTCTCCTACTACTAGTGTGTGTGGTTTGATGTCTGCCTTAAGTTCTAGTAATATTTCTTTTACATAAGTGGGTGCTTTTATATTAGGGGCATAGATATTCATGATTGAGACTTCATCCTGATGAAATGTTCCTGTTATGAGTATAAAGTGTCCATCTCGATCTCTTCTGATTGATTTTAGTTTGAAGTCAGTTTTGTTAGAAATTAGTATGGCCACACCTGCTTTTTTCTTAGGACCATTTGCTTGAAAAACCTTTTCCCAACCCTTTACTCTAAGTAGATGCCTGTCTTTGTGGTTGAGATGTGTTTCTTGCAAACAACAGAATGTTGGATCCTGTTTTCGTATCCACTCTCTTAGCCTGTGCCTTTTTATAGGTGAATTGAGACCATTAATATTAAGTGATATTAATGACCAGTGGTTGTTTACTCCGGTTATTCCTATTGTTTTTGGTAGTAGAGTTTGTGTGTCTCCCTTCTTTGAGTCGTGCTGGTGAAGGGTCACTAGATGCCTGAGTTATTGTAGGCAGTGTTGGCTATGTTGGATTACTTGGGTTGTGATTTTCCTTCTATTACTTTCTGTAGGGCTGGATTTGTGGCTACGTATTGTTTAAATTTGTTCTTATCCTGGAATGTCTTGTTTTCTCCATTGATAGTGAACGATAGCTTGGCTGGGTATAGTGGTTTGGGTTTGCATCCATGGTCTCTTAGTTTCTGCAGTACCTCTATCCAGGACCTTCTGGCTTTCATGGTTTCCATAGAGAAGTCAGGTGTAAGTCTGATCGCTTTACCTTTATAAGTTACTTGCCCTTTTTCCTTTGCAGCTCTTAATATTCTTTCTTTAATCTGTATATTTTGTGTTTTGATTATTATATGGCGAGAGAATAAATCCAATAAAGGGTTGAAACAACAAGGGCTAGGAAAAAGATTCTTTCTAGGCTGTTGTCTTTGGCTGGTTTTTGTATGTGTGTTGTCAGGGTTTTATTTGGCTCTTTAATTTAAATATTTATTTGGAAGTATAAAATTTATAAAAATAACAATGCACAGGGCATACATTGCTTTATAATTTAGTCCTCCTATCATGAGCCTTTATGCACACACACACACACCATACACATGACATTATTCTGAGCTGTTTGGGGATAAATTATCTGAATATTTCAGTGTCTATTTACAAGAAAGAAGATATTCTCTTATATAGCTATAGTAGAGTTATCTGCATCAATACATTTGATAAAATATATTTATCTCTTATTTGTATTCTAGTTTTACCAATAGACCCAATAACAAAACAATGCCCTTCATAACATTTCTTCCTTCCAACAGAGAACCAATTTACAATTATATCTTATAATTAGTTGGTGTAGTTTGTTGTCATGTCCATTTAGTTTTCTTTAATCTAGAATTTTTCAATAGCCCTTCTTTGACTTTTATAAATTGGGTTTTTGGAAGAATTTAGGGCTAGCCTTCTCTCAATCCCTAGACACTTTAAAAGTACATTTGATATTTCCTAATTATTTGATTCATTTTGTATCTTGCCAGCCAAATGGTATTTTTTCCTCAAGTGATTATTTCTGGAGGTACACAATGTCCATCTACCATTTGTTGGTTATATAAAATTTGGCCACTTAGTCAAGGCATGTTTAATTCTCCCTTTATATAGTTACTTGTTTTCCCTTGCAAGCACAAAGCAGCCATCCCACTTCGCATCACACACATGGATTTAATATTGTGTGCTCTAGGCTCAATAACATGACTGTTAAATCGTGGTTTCCAACTTCAACTTTCTCTTCATATTTGCCGGTCAGTACTGTACCTTTTACTTAAAAGCAAGAGAGCTCTTTCTCATCTCAGCTATCCAGCAATTCATTTAGCTTCCTATCCATCCACTTTTCCATTTATCTATCTATCCATTTATCTATATACCCACCCACCCATTCATCCAGCTTCCCACACATTCATCCATCCATCCATCCATCCATCCATCCATCCATCCATCCATCCATCCACCTCTTACCAACTTAAACTCATGAATTTTTATTCTTTTCAATGATGGTTATTTTTATGTTCATATCATTCCTTTTGTAGCTAGTATGTTCTTGTGTCATAATATCCCTATCATGTTGTAGTGTTGTTTTACTTGTTGACATGATATGTTATCTTAAGCATATCTTGTGCTTGCCTTGCCTCAGCACTTGAGTCATCTGTTTTCCTAAAAATCTGCAGTTCTCTTTCAGTGGAAATAGTATTAGCTACCAGGTTCTAGACATACTTGTGCTCATTACTATTGTAATGGCTTCTTGGGCCTTTCAATATACAGATGTGACTGGAAAATGTATATGCACACACACATAAATATATACACATAGCATACATATATATATATTAGAAATAATTAGTCACACATTGAAACTTCTCATTTCAACCAATCTACAGATTTCATACTACTTGATTCAGCTTTATGCAGTTTTCAAGCTTGAGATAATAAGACATACAGTGGAGGGAAATAGAAAATTGAAACTTACATGAGATGATGAAGGTTAGTGGTCAAGACTAGGAAATCAGCCACACAGAGTTAGGAGTGTGCCAAAGCCAAAGTCAGAAGTCTAACAGAAAAATACTGAAAGAGAAAATAACTGAGGATTTCTACTGAATTATAAGCTATATTTTAAAACTACTATAGGAGATGAAGGAAACAAAAAGAATAGCCTGGGAAAGAAATGTAAAAACTGATGCTCAAAAAGTAGCTCAAGCTGGGGAGGTGGGGAGGTGGCTCAATGTAAGGCGCTCACTGTGCAAGCATGAAGACCTGAGTGTAGCTCCCGGAACCTGTAGAAAGACAGACATGGGGTGTAGATCCAGGAACCCGTGGAAAGACAGACATGGGGTGTAGATCCAGGAACCCGTGGAAAGACAGACATGGGGTGTAGATCCAGGAACCCTTGGAAAGACAGACATGGGGTGTAGATCCAGGAACCTGTGGAAAGACAGACATGGGGTGTAGATCCAGGAACCTGTGGAAAGACAGACATGGGGTGTAGATCCAGGAACCTGTGGAAAGACAGACATGATAGCATTCATCTATAATCCCATAATTCCTGTAATGAGATGGAAAATGAAAGCAGGAAAATGCCCAAAATCTTGCAGGCCAGCTAGCCTGGTGTGTGTAGCTGTGAATAAGAGACTCAGTCCTGAACAAGGTAGAACTGTGGGTAGGGATTCTCAACTTTAATCCCAGCACTTGAGAGGCAGGGGCAGGCTCATCTCTGTGAGTTCAAGGCCAGCCTGGTCTACAACGAGTTAAAGGCTGGTCAGGAGCAGTGTGCCCGAGCTAATAGGAGCTCACCAATGCCAGAAGGACTGGGAAAGAACAAGCATAGGACGAAACTAGTCCCTCTGAATGTGGCTGGCAGTTGGCATGCCTGGGGCAGACTGAAGGGCCACTGGAATTGACACCAGGTTTTATTCCTACTCCTTGTACTGGCTTTTTGGGAACCTATTCTCTTTGGTTGGATACCTTGTTCAGCCTAGTTATAATAGGGAGGGCCTTGGACCTTCCCCAAAGCAATCAATGTGCCTTACTCTCTCTGAGGAGTGAATGGGGGTGGGGTGGGGGGAGGTAAGTGAAGAGAATGGGAGGAGGGGAGGGAGTGGGAACTTGGATTGGGTATGTATAATGAAAAAAAGATAGTTTGTTTTCTTTTAAAAAAATAAAATAAAATAAATAAAGACTGGTCAGAGCTGCATAGTAAGACTCTGTCTCAAAAATAAAATCAAATGAATAAAGAAAAGGTAGAAAGAAAGGACAGACATATGAACTTGTCCTCTGACCTCCTCACAGATGCTGTAGTATGCACACATACATACTTACACACATGAACACAAATATACACATAGAGATAATAAGTAAAATAAAAAGCACCCCAACATTGTGCCCCATGCCTGTAACCTTAACACTCAGGAGGATCGCCTTGAGTCTGAAGCCACCCTGGATTACATAGAGACCTGGGCAGCAGGGTGAGACCATCTCAAAAAAAAGTAGACTGAACCAATACTCCATAGTGCCATGGTGGTCAAGACTGGATTAAATTTAAGAACTCAAAAACTCATCTGGACAGTGGTGGTACACACCTTTAATCCCAGCAGCACTCAGGTGGCAGAGGGAGGTGGATCTCTTGAGTCCCAGACCAAGCAGTCTACAGAACTAGTTTCAGGACAGCCAGGGCTGCAACAGAGAAACCCTATCTAAAAAGCAAACAAACAATAACAGAAAAACAAAACAAAAAGGAAGAAGGGGGAGAACATGATGGTGATGATGATGAAGTAAAGAACTCAAGAATGCTCAGAGAAAGCTGAGGACCAAGGTTGCAGCTTTAGATTTTATATTTGATTATCCAAAGCTTTTTAAATATGACATTAGAAACTCATTGGGGTCATTTTTTTTTGAGAGTACAGCTTTAAAATAATAAACCAGCTTACATTAATTATCATTTCTTTAGTCTCTGAAGGAGATTTACATACAGTTTTTCTTAACCTTGTAGATATGATCCACAAATATTATTTTGTTTCTAATTGCATGCTAAGCAAGTTATACTTTGTGCAGAAAGCACCCAAATCTGTGAGGCATTGTAGACAGGCTATTTTTAGGGAACTCATGTTTTTCTTTAAAAGCTTGGTTAGCATTTGGAATCGATACGCAGTATAATATTTAAAAGGAAAACAACACATTTCCTCATCCCCCAAGAGGTTTCCTAAAATAGCATGTAATCTTACCTACATTGGGAAAAACCTCAAATTTTATAAATTGGGTTGGATCTAACCCAGATTACCTGACCAGGAGAGCTCCCAAGAAAAACAAGGTGTGGTAAAGGTTATAGTAATGGCAATTAAGAAATTTGTGTTGTGCCTGTTGGACCTCACTGAAAGCAGTGACCCAGCCTGTGGCTACTGGCATCCTTTCCACTGCTGAGACATCCTGTCTTTTTGGAGAGAAATCCAAACCAAATTTTTGCCCACTTTGAAAGCCAAAATATTCTTCTAATTCCTTTCAGCCACAGCAAAAGCTAAGCTCTTGCTAGCCGGATCCGTGCCTGTGGGACCTGCTGAATTAACCTGTTTTCTGTGCGCTGTTTAAGAACTTGACAGCTTTGATTTTAGTTGCTTCTCGTCGTACTCACAGAATGTGAGAAGACAGAAAGTATCTTCGATGTTATCTACTTGAAACATCTCACTCTGCACAGGAAAACACCAAAGGTTCAGGGGACTTAGAATCATACCTGTAGCTCCATAGCTGGAAACGGTAGAGCCCTATCATAGGGCACCTGGCCTTCCACTCAGGCCTGCAGTTTGCTTATATGCTACAGCATCTCTGCTCAACTGCAAAAGCTCTCTAGCGTCATACATTCCATTCCAGATGTTGACCTGCATGCTGCTGACAGTAAGCTAACAACAAGCTGCTCCCTACTAGAGGTATACCATGCTCAGCAACAGCGCAGTGGCCTGCACACAGCAGCTAACTCCGTCCAGTACGAAAGCCAACTCTTCATTGACCTGAATGGGTTCTGTGGAGAACTTTGCTAAACTCCTCTTGAAGTGGAGAGGAAGTTCTTGAGAGAGTGCTTTGAAATCTCCTTAGCAACCTACAAAAGCAGTGAAACAGTTTTGTGTTTGTTTGGAGGGAGCCCTCTGCCAGAAGTTCATGGGGAGATCCAGAATGAGTAGAGAGGACACGGCCAACAAAATTCCCCGGCCTGAGTTGCCAAGAGCTGAGGGTCCTGAGAAGTATCCCTGTCCAAAACCTTGGTTTCGTTCTCACATCCCATGCTTTACCAACAAAGCAGTTTCCCTTTGTCTCTCATCCCTTTCACTTTCAAGTTCTCAGGGTTGCTTTACTGGCCTTAGCGTTCCCACGCTTAGATGTTTGCCTTGTCATGCTTGATCTCTCTAACTCGTGCTAAAGCCAGAGTCGAGATTTACATGGTAAATTTTCTAGGTAGACACATCTAAGAATGACATCCTCTGTGATCTCCTCTGCCGCCTTCCTCCCCCAGTGCCTGGTCACTGATCTCTCCTACCTCTTTCCACCTCTAGTTCAAGTACTAGAGTCCTTCTCTGTGGAGATCTCTCTGGTCACAAGGCCCTTTCCCACCCATTGAAACCAGTGTTTGGAGAAGGCATAATATTTGTCTGATTTTTATGGCTTATTACCTATTTTGATAGGTACTACCAGTTGAATGTGGATGAAAGGTTAAAAATAAGAAAAATAAATTTAGAATGTTAATAGACTATGTTAGATGCATCAAAGATTTTTTTTAGGCCAGAGTTATATTGTAGAGCATAGACTAGACATGAGAGTTATTTGAGAATTTGGTTGGAAAATAAAGTAATACATAAAAGTACCGGAGAATATGTTATATGGACCTATGAAAGGCAACCATAAGTTAGTTATCTTTAGGCCTACACTTGGCCTAAACATCAAATGAAGCACAGATGTATCAGAAAGGTTTTCTGTCTGGTCAGTGTCCAAAGCACCTGGAAGCCAGCACTGAGTTTCCCTTCTGCCCCCAGAGCTGTCCACAGAGATGGGAGTGCTGGCTGACTTCAAAGCTATAGTGCCAACAGCCATAGTCCTCCTCTTACATATTCCTAGAGCAAACTCCTTTATTCCAATGGTTTGGTTTTACAGTTTGCCTCTATAGGCAAAGATGTCGAAAGGACAACTAATCTTGTCAGGCTGTTAAGATTGCTGGTCTGTGTGGGAGATGCGTATGTCGAGATCAACAGACTGACCTCTGGTTTGCTAGTCCTGTCTTCTTTGAATTGTTAGGGAGAAGCACTGTGTGTCAGATTAGTCAGCTGTGGGGTAGTTACAAAACTTCTATGCCTGCCAGACTTAAACTGGCTTATACAGCCAATGTGGTGCCCTTTGTCAAAAAGAAGACGCTGTAATTAGAGATTGGTTGGAAACTTGGACCCCAGAATCTAACTGATCTGGGTTTGGAAAGGTCAGCCATTTTCAGGCTATGTGAACTGAGTCTTATTCCCACTCTGTAAAAAAAGAGATGTCATAAGATCAGCTTTGAAGTATTGCAGTGAGCATTAGATAATGCATTTTAAATGCTTCAACCAGAAGTCATTGTTTTTTACTGCTGAGTAGTACTCTAATATGTATATATTCCATACTTTCTTCATCCATTCTTCCATTGAAGGGCATCTAGGTTGTTTCCAGGTTCTGGCTGTTACAAACAATGCTGCTATGAACATAGTTGAGCATATACTTTTGTTGTATGATAAGGCATCTCTTGGGTATATTCCCAAGAGTGGTATTGCTGGGTCCAGAGGTAGGTTGATCCCGAATTTCCTGAGAAACCGCCACATTGCTTTCCAAAAAAACAATGACTTCTTGAATTTTGCGTGCAAATGGACGGAAATAGAAAACACTATCCTGAGTGAGGTAAGCCAGACCCAAAAAGAGGAACATGGGATGTACTCACTCATAATGGGTTTCTAGCCATAAATAAAGGACATTGAGCCTATAATTCATGATCCTAGAGAAGCTAAATAAGAAGGTGAACCCAAAGAAAAACATATAGGCATCCTCCTGAATATTAAACTTCATCAGGCGATGAAAGGAGACAGAGACAGAGACCCACATTGGAGCACCGGACTGAAATCTCAAGGTCCAAATCAGGAGCAGAAGGAGAGAGAGCACGAGCAAGAAACTCAGGACCGCGAGGGGTGCACCCACACACTGAGACAATGGGGATGTTCTATCGGGAACTCACCAAGGCCAGCTGGCCTGGGTCTGAAAAAGCATGGGATAAAACCGGACTCGCTGAACATAGGGGACAATGAGGACTACTGAGAACTCAAGAACAATGGTAATGGGTTTCTGATCCTACTGCACGTACTGGCTTTGTGGGAGCCTAGGCAGTTTGGATGCTCACCTTACTAGACCTGGATGGAGGTGGGGGGTCCTTGGACTTCCCACAGGGCAGGGAACCCTGATTGCTCTTTGGGTTGACGAGGGAGGAAGACTTGATTGGGGGAGGGGGAGGGAAATGGGAGGTGGTGGAGGGGAGGAGGCAGAAATCTTTAATAAATAAATTAATTAATTAAAAATAAAAAAATAAATAAATGCTTCAACCAGAGTCTGACCCAGATCTGTTGTTGTCATCCTTGTCAAAATCACCATCATCATCATCATCTTTCACAACAACAGTAGCACAAAGGAAATGCCACCCTGTGTGTTTTTTGGATTCTGTTCACTGCTGGGTCCTTTCTTGGCCTCCACCATGCAGAGTAGAGAACAAGCTGCCATGTGAACACACATTCATGAGGAACTATAGCAGTAAGATATGGTTCCGAATGTTGAAGCAGGATCGGCATCATTCTGATTTTGAGAAGAGTAGGGGAGTAGAAGGCATGTTCTAGAACCTGCAGAACTTTGATCTTTAGAAAAACTTAGGATCATTAAGTGATTGCTCATGAGAAAAAAATCTGGTGAGAATCCAAGCTTTCTGAAAGGAAAGCATCCTATTTCTAGCTTCATTTTATTCCTTCCCAGCTTGACTATGGGGCGAAAACATGGATTCTTAGTTCTGGGAGCAATTTGACGGACACTCTTATTGTGTTGTTGGAGTTGATTAAACAAGTCCAAAGCTGGTTGAGCTAAGTGATGGGCTGATGTCCTTCTGAAAAGACATCATGGTAAACCTCAGGAATTTGTTTGCTGACCAGTTTTCTCATTTAAATTTTTGATGGATGCTCAAAAGATGTGCTTTCACCACATATGTTTGACTCAAGGTTAGAAGAGGCGACTAATAAATCCAGTGAGACTGGACTTTATAAGTCTGCGTAGGTTGTTGGACAGATCTGCTACTAACGTGTCATTGACATTTACCAAGCACTTGCTGTGTGCTGAGTAGAATATCGAGTGTGCTATAGAAGTTCTCTGTTCGGTCCTCACAATGACCCTCCAAGATACACATGACTAAATATCCCATTGTAGAAGGAAATAAGGGGACAAAGAGATGTTAGTCATTTACTCAGTCCCATAGCTTATTAGACTTAGAACTGGAGTGACTAAGAGAGAGTGTTGCTTGATGATAGATGGAGGAAGCTCTGGGAATGCAACTTAATAGACAACAGAGCATGAAAACATTGTCTATATATGTACTTGGTGAAGATAAAAACCAGTCTCGGTGCGTTTTTAGGATGCAGTGCTGTGGTTCGGGTGGGGGAGGAAAAGGGAGAGGGGAGAGGAGTTCGAGTGGAGATTCTTGGTGTTTAAGAGTGCTGAAAGTCTTGTTTTCTTCTTGTTCTCAGACACCAGAATGACTAAGAACAAGATGCTAGCATTAGCTCAGGAAAAACTATTTTGAGGGCATGGCCCTTGCTCCTCTTGTCCTTCTCTTTTCTGGTTAAATGTTCCTGGAGTTGGGCAGGCAGCTAGGTTCAATAAGCCTTGTCTTGCAAGGACGAACTAGAGGAGGGAAATTATGGATTCTGAAGCCGGGAGTCTGCTGATGACTCTTTTCTGTGTAATAGAGAAGGAAGCCAAGTCCTCAGCCCCACAAAAATGTAACAGTAATAACTGAAGAGTCATGAATTTGAGAGAGACTGAGAGGGAGGCATTGGAGGGGGTGGAGATAATATAAGTGTGGCATTCATATATTAAATTTAAAAGAAATACAGAAAGTAAATGTAAAAAAAATCCTTCTTGTACTTCTTAGAGAAGACCCTGAAAAGAATGGGGTGCCACTCTAGTAGGAGGCCATTTGTGGAAACCTTAGAGCAGAGGAATGTGCTACCCCTGACATTTGTCACCAAGCCCAGGGTAATTTTGTCATTGAAATGTTGGTCCTCTGTACATAATGGGGTGAAAAAAGGCTCTTCCAGCATGTGGGAGGGACGCATCTAAATGATCCCTACACCCTCCCCTCCACAATTCCCTTGAGATTCGCTAAGACAGGCATTGGTACACAATGAAAACTCACAATTCAGTCAGTAGTAAAGGACTTTGTTTGAGCAATGGGAGATGGTCAGTGTTCTGAGAGTTGTGGCTTGTCGTATTCTCAGTGGCTTTGCTCCATCTGTTTGTTCACCAGTGTTTTGAGTTAAAGGGAATGACAGTCTACAAATTTATGCATATGGCACGCAAAGAACAGAAGAGGCCAACTTCTGGGCTCTGGTACCCACATGCAACAAATATAGCCGTGTCCTTCCCTGAGGACTCAATTTGTAAGGCTCTTTATGACATTGTGCTGTAGGGCCAGTTCCCCAGTGTTGTGGACAGTCCGTGAAACCAGCCTTCCCTCCGGTTCAGCCTTCTTGTTGTTTTCCTTTTATACCGTGAATTAAAGGACTCCTTAGGGGTTCCAATTATATTATGGAAAAAAGAACTCAGAGTTCTGAGAACATATAGAACAATCTGTTTTCTTCAACTGGATATGAAGACCATTGGGATTTTATTTTTATTTGTTTTTTTTTTATTGAAGAAGATTGATGTATCACTGTTACTCCTAGTGACAGGTAGGAACATCAGTTCACTCCCACGTTGTCATTGCAGGAATTCTATTTTCTCACATGTTCTTCACATTTTATAAAGTGCTGCTTTCTACACAATGCTTGTTAGAAATGGTGCTGTTTGGAAAGTAAAGCAGAAGAGGCAAGACAAGTCTAATTGTCCCCCTTTTGGAAGCAGGGAACACAGGTCACAGAGAATTCTGGGGCAGCAGTGGTGGCGCCACCAGTGTTAGCCACCTGCGATGTGACACTGAACCTTGCATTTGTCCCTTCCGTTAGGTACTATTATCCCTGAGCCACAGGAATCTGTCCCCCAGGAAGTGACTTTCTCCAACATCATGTACAGTGGTAACTAGAAACACCAGAATCAGACCCCGAGCTCTCTGATTCTGAGTGCCACACCCTCAGTTGCTGGGTTATTGCCACTGGAAAGGTCGTGAGCCTTTCCAAGGCCACTGGCTGCCTCCTGGCCATGGCAATTCCAGTACCTTTGTCTTTAGACTGCTTAGCGTGCCTCCACATTGTGTGGCTGCTTCCCTGGTCTGCATTAGCTGGGTTTTTTTTTTTTTCTTCAGAATAGAGAAGCAGAAAGGAAAAAATGAGCCAAAGTTTTTCTCATAACAGAGAAATATTTACTTATAACCTTTTCAGAACCACAGAGATGCTATACTCTCATGGGGTCTTTAAGTGCCTATGTTCTCTTCATGTATGGTTCCTCACCGTCTCCCATTCTTAGAGTGCACACAGTTGTTGTATACTAAAGAGTCACATATGAATTCGAGCTCAGTTCCTTTATTTTACTACTTTGGGCATTGGTAGAAGCAGTATGTTTCTCAGCATACCTGGGAAAGTTAGTTCTCAACTGTGGTAGACAAAGGAATGAGGCTGAGCGAAAACAGTTCAGCCTCTTCCTAGAACAGGGGCCTGAAATGCGTTACTGAAATCCTCTGCATAAGGTGAAGCTAATACTTGATTCACAGACTTGCTAGAAAGACCACATTGCTCAGGTAGTTGTGTGTTTCCTGGGAATGAACTGTGTTGTGGATACTGTGCATGCATTTGCCTCAGCCTCAAGGCAACTCTAGAATATAGGTGTTATCACCTGAACTTGATGAACAAGGGAAGTCTCACAGAAATTTGATGGCTTCCCTCAAGTGAATTATACCTTGGAGTCTAAAATGCATTTTCCAAATGTCATGTATCCTTATGTTTTCCCAGGTAAGGCTACCATATCTTCCTATCATCCCAGTGGTTCCTGTGTGTGTGTGTGTGTGTGTGTGCATGTGTATACTATGTATATGCCTGTGTGTATGCACATGCGTGTTTGTGTGTGTACAGTTACACATGTGTTCATATACATGTCCCAACTCCTCACTGCTGCTTTTCAACCATTTTTAACCATTCTTTATCCCTCTCTGCTTTATAAAAAATGAATAAATAAAATTAAAAAATGAGAGTCCTACACTGGTATCTCAGATTGTTTTGTGTAGATCTCGGGAGCTTAGTTAAGAACAGCTGGTTAATATGGAACACCTAACTCTTTTAAAGAAAGTGGATTGTGGCCCTCTCCCGACAACAGAAGCTCTTTAGTGCCATGTGATAAGAGTTTGTGCTAACAGGAAGTGGGCTCTGCTTCCATCTGTCTGGTTGAGAGCTGCCCTCTTAACCCACTCTGAATCAGGGACTACTGTGGAACCACAGACTCTGCCCTACTGTGGTATTCACAGCGTGGCCATGGGACAGATCAAATCTGCTATGTCTCGAGTCTTTGTGGAGGAATGAGACAGGACTGTGGAACGGAGCTGGCATTCATGGGAAACAGTGTCATTCCAAAGATGATGGCGTGAAAGACTCAAGGTCTAAGGACAGCTTTGTTTACTTTGGCAAGCCCTTCTTGTTTAAAGGTGGTCGTAGAGAAAGAAGGCCTTGTTGGGTTTCTCAGTAACTGACAGTAGTTACCAGCTCGGAGCTATTCCTTATCTGTAACAGGTCTTTTATGTTATAGACCTAATGGGGATATAACTTTAGTGCTATATAATTAAGCCAACTTCACGCTATTTACAAGGCATGTCATACAACACTGAGAGGAAATTGGGGCACGTGGGAAGTCTGCTGCTAAGAGAGAGCAGCCAAAGGAAAATCGATGTGAGCAGCTGACTCAGGCAGTGGGGCAAAGAATAGTTTGAAGAATTGTTCTGTTCTGAACTGTAAAGATTCCTTGATGTTGTCCCCACCCCCACTCACTTACAAGTGAGTCCCAGAGGTTAGATAAAAGGTTGTACTATTGCCTGGTTAATTTCTTGTTTAACTTGGTACCCCCCCACCCCCAGCAAGGAGAATTGCCTACTTGGGTGAAGTATCGTAGGCAGTCTGTTTCACGACAGTTTATGTAACTGCCAGTGATATTTGTGATCCTCTGAAGTTAGACACGAGAGAAGTTGGTGCTTATTGGGAAGCCTGATGCTCTTTGAGTGATAATTTTATTGTTGTCTGAACAGGAGTGTAATTGATGATGTATTAATATCAGTTAATATCTATTTAATCAAGTGACAAAAAAAATCAGAGTTTCAAATGTGCAGCTACAACATCCGTATATTTATGCATAGCCCAGGTTAGTCTGAAATTAAAGCAATCCTCCAGCTTAAATTTTCCAAGTGGTAGGTGTAGGCATGAGCCAAACACCTAGCTTGTCTTTCTTCAGTGAAGAAAAACAGAGTTGACAGTTATGAAGAATATCCATAATTATGTTTAAAAAAGCCATTCATTTTGAAAGAGTAGACAACAAACCTAGGAATGTTTAGATACATTAATGGAACCTGGCACGATTAGACATGATGGATTATGTAGTCAGAAATGGACACTGTAAAGGATAGAGACAGGAACAGTGAAGCGCCATGTCAGGGCAGTGGGCACATCTCTGCAGTGGGACAGACTGTTTATAAGGAAAGTGGAACTTCTGCCTAACCAAAACCCCCACGATGTATGTGTGTGGTTGACTCAGCTCCTACGTGCTGGGTGTGAGGGCCTCTTAGTTCTTCTGAGGCAAGAAAATCAGCAATTTTTGTTTTTTTTTACTTTCACTTATGTGGAGGTTTGATGAAGAAGAAACAATAGAAAATTGGAGGGTTTTTATTTTAATTGAACATTAACCCGATTGGACTTCACTTAGTTCATAGTGTGTCTATTTATCCTACGGAGGCACATGAATTTTAAAATAAAAAAGTGTCCTTGAGAGTGGTACAATGACAAGCTCACAAACATGACTTTGGAAATACCTTTTTAAATTTAAGATTTTTTTGTTTTACATTTTAAGTATAAATGTTTTGTCTGTGTGCATGTATTTGTACCACATGCATATATGTTAGATCCCCTAGAAGTGGGGTTATGGATGCTTGTGAGCCACCATATAGGTGCCAGGACCTTTGTAAGAGCAACAAGTTCTCTTAACCGCCAAGTCATCTGTCTAGCCCTTGAATACCTTTTTGAAAAGTGCTTCGGCGTCCGTGTCCTGGTTTTGAAGACCTTTGGTAGCACTGCCCTTTGCTACACGCTTGGTGTGAGGACACCTTCCTGTGCCTGTCCTAAGTCCACTCTGTCACTTTCAGAGCCCTCTTCTCTCAGATAGGATTATTTCCAGTACTTCAGTCTTCCATAGAAATCCCATTGTCCTAGTCCATTCAGCCCTTACAGCTCTCTTTTAAACCATCTGGATTCCAAAATGTGGTGCTACAATCCAAAGCTTCTGAATTGTTTTATAATAATAATAATATTATTATTATTATTATTTTAAAAGGTTGTTTATTTCCTAAGTGGTCCTGTTTATGAATCCATTGCACTGTTTGAATTATTAGACTGTATTTTTTCACTGACATCCAATTCACGTCCTACAACGTGAACTCGTTTCTTAGTCACTAGCATGGATGGCCATCACCAGCATCTAATTTCAGATCATTTCGTCACTGTGGAGAAGGAATCCAGTGCCCATTCACAGTCACTCTCAATTTCTTCTCCTCTGGTTACTGGAAACCACTCGTTTAGTTTGGGGGATTTGTAAATTTAGGACGATTCCTGTAAATGGAGCCATATACAATGCATCGCCCTTTGTGTTTGACTTCTTTCCTTTAGTATAATGTTAAAGTTTATTTTTGTTATATCATGAATTAGGATTCTATTCATTTTGTCATTGGATGTTATTCTATCATTTTGTTTATTCTTACTTGTTTGTTAAACTTGTCAAATAATCTCCATTATCCCCACAGGAATACTCTGTTAATTTTGAGTTTTTAAGTCTTATTTATTTAGCTTTTTAATTTTTTATTCTATAGTCCAAAAAGATCCTTTTTAATCCCTAATTTCAGTGCTCAAAATAGTGCTCGCAAACTGAGGAAACAAACCCAACACCTGCATAGAATTGTTAGTTATTTCATTTATAGTTGACAGCCAATGTGTTATGTATATACCCTTCATTGAAGGTTTTCATTTTCGAAAAATGTTGACAGACACTCTTTTTTTCTTAGAGGAGACAGCTTCTCACAGCTTGATAACTGGTTTCCTGAGGTGGTCAAGGGGGTGGTGGAAGTGCTTGATGGGAGAGGCCAACTTATTATAAAGTTTCCCCACCATCTCTGCTGAGGGTGGGATGCTTCCTGTGCCTGAGGAGGAGACAGGCAGAAGCACTTGGAGGGCTTTCATGTGCATGGTGTCACTTCTGGAATAGGAAGTAGATGTGAGCGTGTGACTCAGTTGCTAGCAGTTGTACCCCAAATTGTAGCATCTATAAAGTGAGATAATAATATTAACTGTATTGGCATATTGTGTTATTTAGATAAAATAACCTTTACAAAACATTTAACAATAGTATCTGATACATGGGGTGTGGTCAGTAAGTGGTAGTTATCAGTCCTATGTAA